>NC_137697.1:52780084-53198499 GCF_964034855.1 Anser brachyrhynchus | reverse complement strand
AGAGAAGAGAAGAGAAGAGAAAGGAGAAGAGAAGAGAAGAGAGAAGAGAAGAGAAAGAGAAGAGAAGAAAGAGAAGAGAGAAAGAGAAGAGAAGAGAAGAGAAGAGAAGAAGAAGAGAGAAAAGAAAAGAGAAAAGAAAAGAAAAGAAAAGAAAAGAAAAGAAAAGAAAAAGAAAGAAAAGACAGAAAGAAAAGAAAAAGAAAAGAAAAGAAAAGAAAAGAAAAGAAAAGAAAAGAAAAGAAAAGAAAAGAAAAGAAAAGAAAAGAAAAAAAAGAAAAGAAAAGAAAAGAAAAGAAAAGAAAAGAAAAGAAAAGAAAAGAAAAGAAAAGAAAAGAAAAGAGAAAAGAGAAAAGAAAAGAGAAAAGAAAGAAAAAGAAAAGAGAAAAGAAAAAGAAAGAAAAGAGAAGAAAAGAAAAGAGAAGAAAAGAAAAGGAGGAAAGAAAGAGAAGAAAAGAAAGAGAAGAAAAGAAAAGAGAAGAAAAGAAAAGAGAAGAAAAGAAAAGAGAAGAAAAGAAAGAGAAGAAAAGAAAAGAGAAGAAAAGAAAAGAGAAGAAAAGAAAAGAGAAGAAAAGAAAAGAGAAGAAAAGAAAAGGAAAGAAAAGAAAAGAAAAGAAAAGAAAAGAAAAGAAAAGAAAAGAAAAGAAAAGAAAAGAAAAGAAAAGAAAAGAAAAGAAAAGAAAGAGAAAAGAAAAGATAGAAAAGAAAAGAAAAGAAAAGAAAAGAAAAGAAAAGAAAAGAAAAGAAAAGAAAAGAAAAAGAAAAAGAAAGAAAAGAAAAGAAAAGAAGAAGAAGAAAAGAAAAGAAAAGAGAAAGAAAAGAAAAGAAAAGAAAAGAAAAGAAAAGAAAAGAAAAGAAAAGAAAAGAAAAAGAAAAGAAAAAGAAAAGAAAAGAAAAGAAAAAAGAAAAGAAAAGAAAGAAAAGAAAAGAAAAGGGAAAAGAAAAGGGAAAAGAAAAGGGAAAAGAAAAGGGAAAAGAAAAAGAGAAAAATTGAAGAAACATATTCAGGAACGCAGGTTTAAAGGTAAAGCAACATGGGTCTGCAGCATCTGCAATACCCACAATGTAAGAAATGATGAACTCTCCGAAAAGACACCAAAGATTTGAGCACAACCAGTGTGCATTCAGGACAGGGAGGACTTGAATACACACTGTATATAAATTCAGGCATTAGTTTCCTAGTGAGCTATCTGTATCATTTTCAACCTGAATGGCAAACCCTGGAGGCCATTGGCATTAATTTAATAGAATCATAAAATCATAGAAATTAATATTGGAAAAGACCTTCAAGATCACCTGGTCCAACCATCACCCTGCAACCAATATCACCCCACTAAACCATGTCCCTAAGTGCCAGGTCCAACCTTTCTGTGAACATCGCCAGGGACGGTGACTCACCATCTCCCTGGGCAACCCGTTCCAACACCTGACTACTCTTCCTGAGAAGAAACGTCTACCCATTTTCCAACTTAAACCTCCCCTGGCACAACTTGAGGCCATTGCCTCTTGTCTTATTGCTAGTTGTCTGTGAGAAGAGGCCTACCCGCAGCTCCCCACAGCTTCCTTTCAGGCAGTTGTAGAGAGCAATGAGGTCTCCCCTTGAGCTTCCTCTTCTCCACACTAAACACTCCCAGTTCCCAAGGCCGCTTACTCATAAGACTTGTGTTAGAATCCTTACCAGCTTTGTAGCCCTTCTCTGGACATGCTCCAGGGCCTCGATGTCCTTCTTGTACTGAGGGGCCCAAAACCGAGCACAGTGCTCGAAGTGCAGCCTCACCAGAGCAAGGTACAGGGTGACAATCACCTCCCTGGTCCCTGCTGGCTACACTATTCCTGGTAAAAGCCAAGATGCCGTTGGCCTTCTTGGCCACCTGGGCACACTACCGGCTCATGTTAAGCCAAACATTGATCAAGCACCCTCAATCCTTTTCCTCTGCACAGCTTTTGAGCCACTCTGCCCCAAGCCTCTAGTGCTGCATGGGGTTGTTGTGACCAAAGTGCAGGACCCGGCACTTAGCCATGTTGAGCCTCATCTCACTGGCCTCTTACCCATCGACCCAACCTGTCCAGGACCCTCTGCTAAGGCCTTCCTACCCTCTGGCAGATCGACACTTCCCCCCCAACTTGGTGTCGTCTGCAAACTTACTGAGGGTGCACTCAATTCCCTCATCCAAATCATCAATTAAAATATTAAAGAGGATGGGCCCCCAGCACCGACCCTGGGGAACACCACCAATGACCAGTCACTGGCTGGATTTCACTCTGTTAACCACCATTCTCTGGGCCCAGCTGTCCAGCCAGTTTTTAACCCAGCAAAAAGTGTACCTGTCCAAGACATGGGGCTGCCAGCTTCTCCAGGAGAATAGTGTGGGAGACTGTGTCAAAGCCTGAAGTCTAGATAGACTACGTCAACAGCCTTTCCCTCATCCACCAGGCAGGTCACCTGGTCATAGAAGGAGATGAGGTTGGTCAGGCAGGACTTGCCTTTCATGAACCCATGCTGACTGGGCCTGATGCCCTGGTGGTCCCGCATACATTGCATGCTTGCATTCAAGATGATCTGTTCCATCACCTTTCCTGGCACTGAGGTCAGGGTGACAGGCCTGTAGCTCCCCAGGTCCTTCTTATAGATGGGCATCATGTTAGCAAGTCTCCAGTCATCTGGGACCTCTCCGGATGACAAAGGAGAACAGTGATGGAGAGTGGCCCAGCAATCACATCTGCCAATTCCTTCACCACCCTTGGGTGGATCCCATCTGGCCCCATGGACTTGTGACAGTCCAGGTAGAGGAGCAGGTCTCTAACTGTTTCCACCTGAACTGTGGGGGGAGTTCTTCTGCTCCTTGTCCCACACTTCCACATTGCGAGGCTGAATACCCTGAGGATAAGTGGTCTGCCTAGTAAAGACAGACGTAAAGAAGGCATTAAGAACCTCAGTCTTTTTCTTATCCTCTGTAGTCCTGTTCCCCCCTGCATCCAGTAAAGGATGGAGATTCTTCTTGGACCTCCTCCTGCTGTTAATATACTTATAAAAACATTTTTTCTATCCTTGACCATAGTGGCCAGCTTGAGCTCATACTGGGCTTCAGCCTTCGTGATTTTGTCTCTGCACATTCTGGCAACTTCCTTGTACTCTCCATGAGTTGCCTGCCCCTTCTTCCACTGAACGTAAACTCTCTTTTTCTCTAAGACACACAGCAGAAGTTCCTGTTCAGCCACGCTGGTTTTCTTCCCCACCAGCTCATCTTACAGCATGTGGGGACAGCCTGCTCCTGCACCCTTAAGACTTCCTTGAGGATCGTCCAGCCTTCCTGGACCCCTTTGCCCTTCAGGACTGACTCCCAAGGGACCCTCCCTACCAATGTCCTGAACAGTTCAAAGTCTGCCCTCCAGAAGTCCAAGGTAGCAGTTTTACTTACCCCACTCCTGACTTCACCAAGGGTAGAGAACTCTGCCATGTCATAATACATATTGTTAGCAGTGTGAATAACTGTATGATTGAAGGCACACTTTGTTTTACCTGGTAAGACTATTTTGTCCTAACAGCCATTGTCTGAATTTCTCTACACTCTGTTTATTTTTCATTGTTCTATATCATTTTTACTTACTGCTAACTGATAGGACAAACCACTTCTCATCAGCTTTGAAGTGAGTCACAATATGTCCTCCAAATTATTTTTGTTTGTATGCTAGTATTACTTGGTCTGGTCATCTCTATTACTCAGATGAAATTTGTTCTAACATACTTTTCTTAACTATTAGATTTTGGTGTTCCTTATTGCCAGGGAGCATTTACTCTGGAAATCTTTTATTATACTCATATGTAAAATACTCTCCTGAAATTTGTTGATCTGATGTGAAAGTAGCTTGATCTTTGCTTTTACACTCCTAATGACTGGAACATAGCTTTAGATTGCATAATGCCCAAGAGACTGTTAGGATAATTATAGAAAATAACATGGCATTGATGTAAGAGCTTATACACATTTGTTGCAGTTATCAACTCTTGGAGCTTCTCACTGACAAAATATTAAGTTCTGGCAAAGTCTCTCTCAGGTAATTAAAAGCTTCTTGTTTAAATTCCACCTGAGAATTTAAATGGAATAATTAGTGTTTCCCCTTTTAAATTAGTGATGAGAAGAATCAATCTATGCAGGATGGATGTCAAATATTCATAGAGAATATTTTTATTAACTCCTTTGTTTCTCTTCTTCATTTCAAACTTGTCCCTATTGTATATTTACAATTTGTTTCATGGGTCAGGAAGGAAATGAAGACAGTCAGGACTTCAGCTACATTCTGATTTGTACTGTTTACATAGTCTGCATCTGTTATGTCCTTGCTTCTCAGATACAGTGGTAGTGACAGATACCTTTTACAGATGAAACACTATGCATTTTTTGCTTTTTTGAGAGATTCAGAGGGAGAAAAAGAAATAAGGGTTGCTATGAACTATGCTGTGAGAAAGACATTTCACCCAGTCTCAGTCAGATGAGTGTCTAATTTTCAACAATTAAAAATTAAACAACTAAACACGTAACAGAACAGATACAGATCTATGACTTCTAGGGGCACTGCCCAATGATGGCTTTTATTAAAGGGCAAACGTGGATTAGAATTGGTGCATACATATTTAATATATATACATATATATATATGAGTATATGTATATATTCACAACCTTCTGAGCATCTCTGGTCTGTCCCTATGGACAAATTTTGCCATGGGAAAGAAGGAAACTGCCATATCAAGGGTGCTTCAGTTGAACATTCATACATGTCTTGCAGATGTACAGGGAGCAATGTCTGTGTGTTGTCTTTGCAATATTTCTATAAGAAGCTCCCAAAGTAATGCAAGTATTGTTTGTTAGTTTTAGTTCTGCCACTTGGTGTAGATTAAGATATGAGTGATTTTAAAAAAGCAATTTGAAGTCTTTTACTATTTGCTTATGAATCTTGCTTATCTACTAAAATCAGACTTCAAGTTGGGAGCTTGGCAAATGCTCTGGGTGTGCTTTAGCGTTATTGCCAAACAACAGCATGACTGTATCCCTCAGAGAGTGTCTGCCCTTCCTGAGGTTATAGTAAAATATCTCTCTTAACTGTCAAAGGGAAAAGCAGTGTCCTTCACAGACATGGTTACCCTCCTACTCTTCAATGAAATTGAGCAGAAATGGCAAGAGATTTTGCCACAACTCTTTCCTATCTTCTTCTTTCTCTGTGCCATGGACCTCATGCTGCTGGGTGCAGCAGGATGGGACCAGACACCAAACACCAGCAAAAAAAGAAGTCAGCAACTGCCTGCTCTAAGCTAGCAATTAGGAAAAAGCTGAGAACCGACATACTTGTTAATAATCCTATTCCCAAGACTCCTGAGACAGAGGACACCCTCTCCTCAAGTGGATGCTCACCACCTTAAATGCAGATTTGAGCTGAACTGGAAACACTTCTTAAGAGCAAAACAAATGCACCACTTGCCCTGCTGTCCCTTTCCAGAAAATATTCACCTGAGCATTTGAGAATCATAGAATCATGGAATGGTTTGGGTTGGAAGGGACCTTGAAGATCATCTAGCTCAACCTCCCTGCCATGGGAGAGGACACCTTCCACTAGACCAGGTTGCCTAAAACCCCATCCTGTCCGGCATTCTACACTTCCAGGAATGAGTCATCCACAGCTTCTCTGAGCAACCTGTTCCAGTGCCTCACCACCCTGAGTGAAGAATTTCTTTAACTAATAAATAATAAATAATAACTAAAATAGATCTACCCTCTTTTAGTTTAAAACCATATCCCCTTGTCCTACCACTACACTCCCTGGAAGAGTCCTTCAACTGCTTTTCTGTAGGCTCTCTTTAAGCACTGGAAGTCCACCACAAGGTATCCCTGGAGCCTTCTCTTCTCCAGGCTGAACAACCTCAACTCCCTCAGCCTGTCTTGATAGGAGAGGTGCTCCAGCCCCCTGATCATCCTCATGGCCCTCTTCTAGACTTGTTCTAACTTGTCCATGTCCTTCATGTGCTGGGGGCCCCAGAGCTGAACACAGTGCTCCAGGTAGGGTCTCACAAGAGGGCAGAGGGGGACAATCACCTCCCTCGATCTGCTGGCCACACTGCTTTTGGTGCAGACAAGGATACGGTTAGCTTTCTGGGCTACAAGCACATATGCCTGTTCATATTCAGGTTTTTTTTCATCCACCAATACCCCCAAGTCCTTCTCCTCCAGGCTGCTCTCAATTCACTGATCACTCAGCTTGTATTTATGTTTGGGATTGCCCCAACCCAGGTACAGGACTTCACACTTGGCCTTGTTGAACTTCATGAGGTTTGCATGAGGGCCCACCTCACAAGCCTGTCAAAGTCCCTCTGGATGGCATCCTTGGACAGAGGTTGTTTTCTGTCCTTCTTGATAAAGCCATACATCTGCACAAAGGAATGATTCGTTGAACTCCTGAAAGATAGTGAAGAGGGACCATGGCTTTACTTTACATTGGTTTCATTTGGGAGAGAACAAGTGGGGTGCACTTGTTTTCCAGACACAGCTTACATAAAAGTATTAGACATCTTACATGAAAATAATGAAAACGCAGTATTTCCCATCATCTTTCTTTCAGCTTTAACAACTTGTTGTCCACACCTACAATCTGTGAGGATCTGAGACTCCATGAGTGCTAAGCGGAGTATATGTACAACAATCAGTCTCATCTTCTCAGGGGATTTGGCTGGGAGAACATCTTGTCTCTGGATTGAGATGAGGGTTAAGCACAATTTCAGCCTACAGCTGCCAAGTGCAGCTAAGACTGGGACAGCAAAGGGGAGCCTGCATAGGAGCACCACCCCGGATGCTTGCAGAGGGTCTGTCAGTAAAAGAGGGTCTCACAGAGCAGTAGTAACTCAAGGGTAAAGTTACACGTGTTTTCAGTTTTTAACTATCTTGACTTTATGTCTTTAAATTCTTCTTGTGTCCTATTTTCTGTCTTAGGTCTGTGCTGAATCTGAGTTTGTTTCAATGTCAGTCCACTCCTAAGCAGCAATAAAGAAAAATTGAATTGTTACTATCTTTAGCTCTGGCTTTAAGCAGTCCAGACTTCCAGGATCACCTCTACACAAAAGTTTGTTAAAATATTTATGCTGAAATTATTGGCACAAAATGCTGTTTAAAGTTTGCAAACCTTACAATTTAATCCAAAGCATTATAATTACATGTCTTATACACAGTTTGTGTTTGTGACTTACTGCAAGATAAATTAATGGCAAGCTTAGTTTTTACGACTCTTCATGCTCCTTAAGGACATTGAAACATAAAAATTGAGCCAAGGATAGCTTCAGAGAAACTTCTGCAAAAGATATGAAGAAGAGCAGGCAACATCTGAATCTAAACAGAGTGATTCATATACTACTTTGTATATTACAGGTTCTTTTCTACTGGAATGGACAAGTGAGTCAAAACTAAGAGTTTTGTTACGTGTTCTGGTATTTGCTGGGCAAAACAAACACGGGAAAATACAAGTATTTAAGAAAGGTATTTATTGTCTTGGTTTTATCTGATAAAATAAGATTACACCCATAGTTGTAGTCTCTATTTACAAAGAACAAACACTACAGATAACACCTGGATTTTTTTTCTATTTCCACAATATTTGCTGTGTTTTTATTTTTTTATGTTTTAATTAAAGAACTAGATAGTGGAATTGCAAGACTTGTATTTTCACAGTGCTCATGACTACAGAGAACAGACTCAGAGAAGGATTAAGCTAAAACAGACCTCTGGAGGCCATGTAGTCCAACCAGCTTGTAAGTTAGACCAGGTTGCTCAGGGTTATGCCCAAGTGAGTTTTGAAAATGTGCATGGCTGGAGGTTTTGGTATATTGGTATATTGGACGTTATGGTATATGGACCACCTTTGCCAGCATTCAGCCAGACTTACTCCAGAAAGCTTGCATTATACTCCCACGCAACAGAAAAAATATTTCTTAGGGTAGACTAAACGGTAAATTGAATGAATGCAAAATAACACTATCCATTTATTAATTCTTATAAAAATAAACAAGCAAAAAAACATAACATTTAGAAAACATGGAGACAGGAAAAGAAGGTATCAGCAGAAGTCAAGGAACTGTGTAATGCGATGATTTTCATAACATTAGCAGAAACATTTGAAACATCCACCCAGCTGGAAAGCAGCTCTGCAGAAAAGGCACCGGGGACCCTGGTAAACACCAAGCTGAACATCAGCCAGCAATGTACCCTTACTGCTGAGAAGGCTGATGGTGTTCTTGGTGGCATTAGGCAAAGTACTGCCAGCAGGTCGAGGGAGATGATCCTTTCCCTGTACTCAGCTCTAGTGAGAGAGGGCATAAAGACCAAAGTATGCACTCTCTTGTGAACTCTCATGTATCAAAAGATGTTCGGCAATGAGTCAGTACCTGCAGGGTGATGAACATAGAAAATAAAAATTTTAAGAGCAGAGGAGGAAACATATCCATTTTCACAACACTAAGTAGCAAAAGGGTATGCCCTTCAGTGAAAAGAATAAATACAAAATCTCTGGAAGTTGGTAAATAAATAGTAACAAAATCTTATGAGACTTTAACTAAAAAGAAGGGATACATTTGCCTCTTGTTCTCAAGAGGTAAATATGCCCAACTGAAACCAGTGCTTCAGTTGCTCCAAAAGCAGAACCTCTGAGAGAAGATAACCAGAACCTTCTGCTCCATGCTAGAAGGACAGGACTAGGCCTGAAACTGGATGAAAACACTGAAATTGCAACTGATATCAGTACAGTACATGGCCACTTCCTTACTGATATCACAGCATAGCTAGCCCATAGGAGGGAAGAGCAACACAGAACTATTGATGACTAAGAAATTTAAATTATCTGAATTTAAATTATCTTGGACTTAAATTATCTGAAAATATTTCTTCTAAACATCACAGATGTGGAGGAAAATAACTCAAAGGAAATTACAACCAAAATAATCCATGCAGGCATGGCTTTTCCAGCATTGTGTCAAAATACATCTCCAGAAGCAGCTTGCTCTTACTGTAATACTAAGGATATGCAGATAAATATAAATTCATTCATGTTACAGCATGATAGCAAGGTATCAGATAAAATCTCACAGGTTTACAAAATAACTTAATCTGCAAGAGACTTCCCAAGATCACACAGTCCAAGCACCCTGCTCAAGAAGGGTCACCTAGACCCATGGCCATGTCTAGTTGGGTTTTGAATATCTCTGTGAATGGAAGCTCCACAAGCTCTCTGTGCAACCTATGACAGTGTTAGTCCACACTCAGAATGAAAAAAAATGGGTTTTGTGTGTTCAGTTAGAACATTTTTTTGTTTTCATTTGTGTCCGTTGCTTCTTGTCCTGTCAGTGGATGTCACTGAGAAGAGTCTGTCTCCCTGACAATATCTAAAAAGTATCAAAAATAATTAATCTTGGGAACATTCATCATTCTGAAAGGATAAGACTGTCAGTGAAAATTGTATCCAAGATACTTAATATGCAAGCATGCAAGTTTGCCTAGTATCAGCAAATCAGATTAGCTGGATTATTGAGAAAAAGTATTCCCTTAAGAGTCCCTGTTATGGAAAAGAGACAAGTTTCTGAACATTAAGGTTATCATATACTAGCCAAATATGAGTTAGGACATTCAAAACTTAGTGTGCAAATATGATGCATATAGAAAACTGCAAAGAACCTTTTCCTGTAAACCAGAAATCCTGCATGAGCTTCTGCTTATTCATGGAAACTACTCCATGGAAAAATAATACACAGCCACGGTTAGACAGTGTCCAGTGCCCTACACAACCTTGTAATGCCTAGAGTAATTGCTAATAAATCTAGTCAAAACATCATCTAGAAAAATCTCCAAAACTTGTTTCATTACTTATGATTACCTACTTTTAGATTTTTCTTTGTGGTGTTGTTCTTTTGTTTCTGGTTTTGTTTGTTTCTGGTTTTGTTTTTCTAACAGTCATCAGTTATTAATACTTTTTTCTTTCTTTCTTTTTTTATGGTGCTTTTATCACATGAACAATGCCTTAAGTTCTTAGCATTTGCCTAGTGACTGTCAATTTTATATCAACTAAGTTGTTTTCCATTACAGGAATATTTATGCAAATGCTAACATGCTTATGTTTTATTTTCTTTCTGACAAATTTAATTAGAAAAAACTTTCTTCATCTGTTCCAGACTAATACAGCTGGCCCCAGCTTGTTCACTTATTTAGTCTTTTAAGCCTCACAACTTATACAACATGGATAATTACATTTGTTATTGACTCTTAGATTAGTGTTCTCAGATTTGGGGGGTTAATGTTGGGCAGAATTTGTTGCACCAGTTCATTCAAGAGAGGAAAAATCATAAAATCTTTGCTTCTTAATGTTCTAAGAAAACACATTCAATAATGGAGAAGGTTTGTTCAGTGAAGAAAAAATAACCTTGTCATTTAACAGGGAAACCTTAAGTGTTCTGAGGCAAGAGATCACAAGTCAAATTGTGAGTGCTGTGTTGTGGCAAATGCTCCAGCTCTACCTCCAGGTCTTGGGGGTTCCTGCAGGAAGGTTCATGCACATTGATGACATTTGCTGACATTTTCATTTCAGAGAGGCATGGATATGTTTGCTCGTTGTGCTTGTTTCATTTTTCACCACCAATGTAACTGTGTGGTCTATCTCCCCTCTGACTGACTCATGTTCTAGGAGAAAAGAAAATGTATCACACAGCTATGTTTTCACATTTAGACTTTACGGTGAAACAATGACTCATCAGTGTGGCAAAAATGCCACAAATTTGACTCATCAAAGGACAAAAGTTAACACAATGTGTTAAATATTTTCTTATATTCAGACACATTTTGAGCAAAATATGTGTCTTGTTTCTTCTGACTATAACTCAGAATGTGATGGCCCTTCTTTTGCATTTGGTTGCTCTGAAGTTTTGCTTGGGTTGTAATGTTGCTCTTTGGTTCTGCTCAAATACTTATTTTTCCTTAGTTGTATCCTGTATTCCTGATTCCCCAAAACCGCGAAACTAAAAGAAAGATTGAATCCATCCTCTTTCCTGGATGCATCCTATGCACTCAGAATGCCTGTGCCCCACTTGCATTAACTTGGTGTCAAGCAGCACTTCTGAATTGCCAGACCAAAATGGTGGCCATCAATCAGGAGCTCCTGCTGGAAATGTGGCTCAGAACAACTTGTTGACAAACTGTTGAGAAACTTCTAGCTTTTTCCCTGACTTGAAATTCAAAGGTAATTATTTGCCCTCCAGGTCACAATTGCCAGTTGCCTAATGCCCAGCAAAGAGTTGCTGCGGAGTCCATTGGGAGGCACTCCTGAAGGGCAAAGGAGTCCAGAAAGGCTGGACACTCTTCAAGAAAGAAATCCTAAAGGCACAGGAGCAGACCGTCCCCATGTGCCCAAAGATGAGCCAGTGTTGAATAAGACTGGCCTGGCTGAACAGAGAGCTGTGGCTGGAGCTTAGGAAGAAAAAGAGGGTTTATGACCTTTGGAAGACCACTCAGGCCACTCAGGAGGACCACAAAGATGTTGTGAAGCTGTGCAGGGACAAAGCTTGATCTGGCTACTGCTGTTAAAGACAATAAAAATGTTTTTATAAATACATATACAAGAAAAGGAGGACTAAGGAGAATCTCAATCTCAATCCTTTTCTTTTTTTTTTTTTTTTTTTTTTTTGGGTGTGGAGGGAAACATACTGACAAGAGATGAGGAAAAGGCTGAGGTACTTAATGCCTTCTTTGGCTCAGTCTTTAGCAGCAAGACCAGTTGTTCTCCAGGTACCCAGCCCCCTGATCTTGTAGATAGGGACAGGGAGCAGAATGAAGCCCTGATAATCCATGAGGAAATGATTAGTGACCTGCTACTCCACTTAGATGTATGCAACTCTATGGGGCCAGATAGAATCCACCTAAGGATACTGAGGGAGCTGACAGAAGTGCTCACCAATCTGCTTTCCATCATTTATCAGCAGTCCTGGCTATCAGGGGAGGTCCCAGTTGACTAGCAAATGTAACACCCAACTAACGCCATTCCGCCCGCTGGGGGAACTACAGGCCTGTCAATCTGACCTTGGTTCTGGGGAAGATCATGGAGCAGATTATCTCCAGTGTTATCACGCAGCAGTTACAGGACAACCAGGTAATCAGGCCCAGTCAGCACGGGTTTATCAAAGGAAGGTCCTGTTCGATGAACCTGATCTCCTTCTATGAAAAGGTGACATGCTCAGTGGACAAGGGAAAGGTTGTGGGTGTGATCTACGTAGACTTCAGTAAGGCTCTTGACACTGTTTCCCACAGCATACTTCTGAAGAAGCTGGCTGCTCAAGGCCTGAAGTTGTGTACAGAATATTGGGTTAAAAACTGGCTAGGTGGCTGGACCCGAAGAGTTGGGAGTGAATGGAGTTAGATCCAGTTCAAGGACAGTCAGTAGTGGTGTCCCACAAGGCTCAGTACTGGAGCCATTTCTCTTCAACATCTTTGTCAATGACCTGGATGAAAGGATCAAGTAAGTTTGCAGATGACACCAAGTTGGGCAGGAGTTTTGATCTGCTTGAGGGTAGGAGGGGTCTGCAGGGGAATCTGTATAGGGTGGACTTATGGGCCAAGACCAACTGTGTGAGGTTCAACAAGGCCAAGTGCTGGGTCCTGCACTTGGGGCACAAGAACCCCATGCAACACTACAGGGTGGGGGAAGAGTGGCTGGAAGGCTGCCCAGCAGAAAGGGATCTGGGGTTGTTGGTCAATAGCCGGCTGAATATGAGCCAGCAGTGTGCTCAGGTGTCCATGAAGGCCAACAGCATCCTGGCTGATGAATAGTGTGAATAGTGTGGCCAGCAGGACGAGGGAAGTGATTGTCCCCCTGTAGTCAGCTCTGATGAGGCTACACCTCGAGTACTGTGTTCAGTTTGGGGCCCCTCACTACAAGGCCATTAAAGTGCTAGAGAGTGTCCAGAGAAGGGCAACAAAGCCAGTGAGGGGTCTAGAAAACAGGTCTTATGAGGAGCAGCTGAGGGAGCTGGAGTTGTTTAGCCTAGAAAAAAGGAGGCTCAGGGAAGACCTTATCAAGCTTTACAATTATCTTAAAGGAGGCCATAGTGAGGTGGGCTTCAGGCTCTTCTCCCAAGCATCAAGTGATAAGATGAGGGGAAATTGCCTCAGTTGCACCAGGGGAGGGTTAGGTTGTATATTAGTAGAAATTTACTTACTCAAAGAGTTGTGCAGTTTTGGAATAGGCTGCCCAGGGAAGTAGTTGAGTCACCATCCCTAAGGGTTTTCTAGAAACTTGTGGATTTACATCTTACTAGCATGGTATTGTGGTAGACTTTAGTACTAGGTTAAAGGTTGGACTAGATGATCCTAGAGGTCCAACCATTCCCCCACCACCAATATTACCCACTAAACAATGTCACTAAGTACCACATCTAACCTTTCCTTAAACATCCCCAGGGACAGTGTGACTCCACCACCTCCCTGGGTAACCTGTTCCAAATAGCACTTCTGTTTTGGATCATGACATTTATCATAACAGGAATTGAACTCAAATTAATTTGAAATACTTTTAAAAATTTGTCTAGGAGTTGGCTTACCTAGTAAGAAATTTATTTAGTTTTATTACATTCCCCAAGGGCCTTCCTGAGATACGATGCTGGTGCCATGTGGCTCTGCGTTGCACCTAGATGCTGATTGGTACTTCCCTTAACTGTATTTTTTCCTCATTTAATGAGATGTTGAATTGTACTGAATTATCCTTTTTACTATGATAAGCATTGTTCAAATAATTAAAAACTTACATATGTATACCAGCAATGATAATGGCTTTTCATTGTATACAGTTTGTTTGTCTCATACCCTTTCTGCCAATAGATTATTTTACCAATTTCTACTTCCAGTATTTTGTTTCATGAATTTGTTGTGATGGAGTTATGTCCCAGTTGCCCACTTATTAAGTTTCTTGAAATTTCTTAAGCTGCCCTGAAGACACTAATTCTTACTTCACTGTACACTTTCGGCTCTTCAACAGCACAGTGAGATAGGTCAAAAATCACAGAACTGATCCTAATTCAAAATACCGTTTTTCATTTTTTTAGTCCAAATTAATTTCTTGAATCAGTTCACTATAAATCCTCTTCGAATAAATGTCTTTAGGTCCTTTTTTTTTTTTCTTTTTTTTTTTTCAGTGCAACATTAATGCTGACATTGGATTTCTTACGTAATCTGCTTGTTTCTGCCAGATGTAGAACAATTTCCCACTTCTTCCCACATATTTCTGAAGATTTGCTGGTGAAGTTCCATGAAGATGACTTTCTCTCTTACAATATTAATCAAGCAGTCCTGCCCTGCTTGGTACAGAATAAAACACAAGCACCTACAATAGCTTCTGTATTTCATTAAGTAGCCACTTTCAGACATTCTACTGCAGAATCATTAATTAAAAATATGAAGCTTTAATTTTATGTTAGTAGTTCTAATTAGTTCTTTTGATATAATTCAAATGAAACAGTGTCCAATCTTGCCCAGAGCAGGAAAGGATAGACAGGATATCTGTCCTACCCAGAAAAAGCTCATAGACAGAATATGTTGGTTCCTCCGGCTTTTTTCCAGAAAGAAGTAGTACCTGACTTCCCATTTTCCAGACTGCAGGACTTACATTACATCAGATTTTCTGTAGTTACTGACTCTGATATGGAAGTTGCAATACCTATTTATATGTTTTATATAATTTCACTCTTGATTTTCCATAAAGACAATATATCTCATAACAACAATATTGATGGTTGACTCAGAAATTGGGCTGTCTCATTTTCTCCTTTCTAGAAATTTGGAGTCTTGTTTGACTGCTTCTCAAAAAGCGACATTGCATTCTTCTATTCAAACCAAGTTTAAAAACCACAATGTATGAACTACTAGAAAAAAGATTAGGAGTATCCATCTGCAGGTAGAATTGTCAGAAGAAAATGTACACTGCTCTCCCCTCATCCATCCAGCTAGTCATCTCATCATAGAAGGCTACAGGGCTGATTAAACATGACTGCCCCTCGATGTATCGATGTTGACTGCTCCTGATCACCTTCTTTTCCTCCACGTGCTTAGAGATGGCCTCAAGGATGAGTTGCTCCATCACCTTTCCAGGGATGGAGGTCAGGCTGACTGGCGTGTAATTTCCTGGGTCTTCCTTCTTGGCCTTCTTGAAGATTGGAGTAATGTTGGTTTTCTTCCAGTCCTCAGGCACCTCTCTTCTTCTCCAAGACCTTTCAAAGATGATAGAGAGTGGCTTAGCAATAACACCCGCCAGTTCCCTCAGCACCCTCAGGTGCATCCCATTGGGGCCCATAGATTTGTGGGTGTCTAGCTTGCCTAAATAACCTCTAACCCAATCCTCTTCAACCAGGGAAAAGTCTTCCTCTCTCCAGGTTTTCTCTCTTGTTTCTGGGCTCGGTAGTGTGTGTGGAGGGCGGAGCGGGGGGTTAGGCTTAACAGCGAAGACTGAAGCAAAGAAGGCTTTCAGTAACTCTTCCTTCTCTGTATCTGCCATCACCAAGGCACCCACCTCATTTAGCAGGACACCCACATTATCCTTAGTCTTCCTTTTGCTGCTGATGTATTTTAAGAAGCCCTTCTTGTTATCCTTGATGTCTCTTGCTAAATTTAATTCTAACTGGGCCTTGGCCTTCCTCGTTGCATCCCTGCATTGTCTGACAATGTTCCTATATTCCACCCAAGTGGTCTGTCCTTTCTTCTACATCATCTATGCTTTCTTCTTCTGTTTAAGTTTTCCCAAGGGCTCCTTGCCCACCCATACAGGTCTCTTGCCCCTCCCTTGCTCAACTTCTTTCCCATAGGGACACACCGATCCTGAGCTTGGAGGAAGTGGTGCTTGAATATTAGCTATTAGCCTGTAGAAGGCCTCATCCACTTTCTCTTCCTGATCTGGTGGCCTGTAGTAAACACCCACCACAATGTCTCCTCTGTTGGCCTGCCCTTTAATAGGAGACCCATGAGATCTCGACTCACACTTCGTCCCCTCCCCTAGGCTGTGCTGCATAGATTCCAGTTGCTCATTCACGTAAAGAGCAACTTCACCACCTCACCTTTCTGGCCTGGCCTTCCTAAACAGCACAAAGCCATCCATGGCCACATACCAGTCATGAGAGCTGTCCCACCATGTCTCAGTAATTGTGACGAGATCATAACCCTGCAACTGCACACACACCTCCAGTTCCCCATGCTGCATGTTTCTTCCCCATGCTGCATGCATTTGTGTAGAGCCATTTGAGCTGGGTTCCCAATGCACCTGCCTTTCTAGAGGGGGCAACTCTAACTCATCCATGTGGTCCTACAGTAGCTCTCCTGTTTAGCTCTGTTCCCCCTCTAGGCTCTGGGCATCCTTTGCCAGCCGTGGTGTTCAGCTGGCATGAGTGGGATGGCATGTCATCCCATACCTTATTGCCAGCATACCTCATGATACCCTCCTCCTCCATCAAAACTAGTTTAAAGTCCTATCAATGAGCCCTGCCCACTCATGACCAAGGACCCTCTTCCCCCTTTGGGAGAGATAAATCCTATCTGATGCCAGCAAGCCTGGTGCCATGTAAAACTTCCTATCACCTAAGAACCTGAAGTTTTGGTGATGACACCAGCCATGTAGCCACATGTTAATGGATGCTATCCTTCTGTTCCTGACACTGTCAGTACTGGGAAGAATGGAGGAGAAGATGACTTGCACACCTGAGTTCCTGATCATCCATCCCAATTCCTTGAAATCCCTTTTGATTGTTCTCAGGTTACACATTGCCACTTCTTCTCATCGCACATGTAGGAACAGCAATGGGTCTGAGGGTTGAACCAAGTGGGGAAGTTTCCTGGTGATGTCCTTAACCTGGGACCCAGAAAGGCAGCAGACTTCCCTTAGAGGAGGGTCCCCATTTTGGAGATCCTTGTAGGGTCCATAATCCTTGTAGTACCCAAAGCTACATATGGTGATTCACTGAGAACTAACCTATAAGGTAGTGGGGGGGGGGGGGGGGGGGGGGGGGATAAAGTCTAAGTATTAATAGGCCACACACCGATTGACTTCCTTCTTATGATTTTTCATATTATTAAGAAAATATTATAGCAATGGGATTACCCAGTTGTCCCTGTGCTACTTTATAAAGAAAATAAATTACACGTTGGATTATGACTGAGGGACTGAAATTGTAGACATAATGAATTGTAACTTCTTGGAGCAATTTGTCAGAAAATTCACAAGAAGAGAAATGAATATTGATTAAATATAAAAAAAATCCCAAAGACCTGGCTCAATACCTGTCTTATATGCCACAGGATTTAGCATAAATTGTCCAATTGCCATATCCTTACAGAAGGGAAAAAAATCTGCTGAACTAATCTTATTTAAATGAGATGGGGATGGATGCTTTGATTAACATTAAAAAAAAAAAAAAAAGACAGAAGTAAACTTGTGTCCTGGTTCCAGTTAGGACAGAGTTAATTTTCCCTCATAGTAGCTGGTAGGGTGCTATGTTTTGGATTAGGATGAGAAGAGCGCTGATAACATGCTGATGTTTTAATTGTTGCAGAGCAGTGTTTACACCAGGCCAAGGACTTTTCGGCTTCTCGCTCTGTCCTGCCAGCGAGCAGGCTGGGGGTGCAGCAGGAGCTGGGAGGGGACAGACCCAGGACAGCTGACCCAAACTGGCCAAAGGGGTATTCCATACCATCTGACGTCATGCTAAACAATATATAGGGGTGGCTGGCCGGGGGGGGGGGGGCCGGCTGCTCGGGAATAGGCTGGGCATCGGTCAGCGGGTGGTGAGCAATTGCATTGTGCATCACTTGTTTTCTTACACATTATTATTGTTAATACTATTATCATTATCACTATTATTATTATTATTGTTATTATTATATTCCTTATATTCCTTATATTATTATATTCCTGTCTTAATAAACTGTCTTTATCTCAACTCACGGGCTTCACTTTCCCGTTTCTCTCCCCCATCCCAGAGAGGGAGGGGGGAGGGTGAGCGAACGGCTGTGTGGTGTTTAGCTGCCAGCCGGGTTAAACCACAACAACTTGTTAGAGGGAAATTGGGGAAACTAGAAATAACAGGTCAAAATATAAAATTCTCATGAGTGTTGTGGATACTTAGAATCATAGAATCATTAAGGTTGGAAAAAACCTCCAAGATCATCTGGTCTAGCCATCACCCTACTACCAATGTCACCCACTAAACCATGTCCCTAAGCACCAAGTCCAACCTCTCACATTATTTACCAAATCAAATAAATGCTTAGAGTAGATTAAGAAGAACTATAAAGACACCACGTACACACACACACAAACATGCAAAAATAACTCTATGTTCAACATCCAGATGATAGTTATCAGTTGTAACAAAAAGAATATTTTAACACAGGAATCAAGTCCAACTGAGAGGCAAAGTCAACAGAGAACTTTTGACAAATTAATCATAGAATATCCCAAGTTGGAAGGGACCCATAAGGATCATCAAGTCCAACTCCTGACACCACACAGGTATACCCAAAAGTTTAGACCATGTGACATAAGTGCACAGTCCAATCGCGTCTTAAATTCAGACAGGCTTGGTGCAGTGACTACTTCACTGGGGAGCCTGTTCCAGTGTGCAGCCACTCTCTCAGTGAAGAACCTCTTCCTGATGTCCAGCCTAAACTTCTCCTGCCCCAGCTTAACACCATTCCCGCGGGTCCTGTCACTGGTGATTACATAAAAAGACTGTAAGGCAGATGAGGAGCAGAACAAATATATGAAGACTTGAAAATAGAATATCGAATGGATTTGCACTTATGCTGGAAGCTGAAAACATGTTAGGGAATCTGTGGAGTTAACAGAAAAACAATATGTGAAGGTGCTCTAGGAAAAAAAAAATAAAGAAAGAAAATAAAAATTCATAGCTGTTAAGTTTTGCATTGTTGTCTAATGCAGATACATATACCAGAATATCTCAGAAACTGTTTTGAATGAGAAACTGAACAGCAACAAACTGTCCAGCTGTTCCAAACGAGGTCCAGTTGGTATTCACCCAAGAGACCAAGATATGAAATAGGCAGCAAAGCAGTGGCAGCATAAAACACTGGCTAAATAAACCCTGGTGCTGAAAGACTGGATAGGGAACACCATGACACCAGATTTTTAATGGGGCTCCAGGAGTGGGCCAGAAAATTAAATAGTTATACTTTCAAAAAAGAAACCTTGTTTTTGTAAGGAGGGGACATGCCTTCCAGAGTACAGCATTAATTGGAATCAAGAATATATATAACACAAGACAGCTCATCTAGCATAGTTAGGTTTACCAAAATCTTTTGAGAAAGTTTCCTGTGAAAATCTCTTAAAGAAACTAAGTTGTCATGCAGAGTAAGGTTGATTAACAAACAGTTAAAAGTTGCAAATAAATACCTGGAACAAATTAACAGGTTTCATAATGAAAAATGCTTTCAGTAAATTCTCACAGGAGTTCATATTGATCCAGTCAGATACGATCTAGAAGAATAGGATGAATGGTGCGATGACAACCTTTGCAGATGGTATAATAATAATTGTAATTTTTAGGAACAACCTCTGGCAACAAGCATTATGCTTGACTAAGGTTTGCACATATGAGAATAAAACTGCCCTACCTACACATGCACAATTGTGTTTTCTGGATTAGGTATTAATGTTCAGGTCCTGAATGTGGGGTCATTTTAGATCAATATCCAGAAGAATTTAAAATGCATATAAAATACTGGAAGCCATTGAGGAGGCAAGGCTTGTGGATAAAGATAATATATTTTAACATATCACCTGGTATTAATTGGAAGCTTTACCTCAGCATTATTCACTACAATATCATTGTTACAGTAACAGGGGTTGGAAAAGAACTGAAAGTATGATGACAATATGACTCTTCAACTGTATAAATTCACAATAATATAAATACATTGTGAATACCAATCCAGTTCTGGTTCCCTTATTTAAAAAAAAAAAATTAAAAAAAAATGGGGAGAAGGCAGAGGATGGATTCTCCGTGACAAGAGAATAAATAACTGAGGCATTTCTGCCAGATAGAGAAAACCACAGAGGGCTGTAATGGGTGATTCACAAAATCTGGATAGACATGGAAAAGTTTACTGGTGAATGAATGGACACTATTTGTTACAACAAAAGTGACATGACACTATCATTTAAAACAGACAATGGAAGTGGGATTTTTAACATAGATGTATTACACAATGCTGTGGTACAAATTGCTTGGAAATCATGGAAAAAAAAAAGGTAGGAATGAAATCAGGTGAGGCTTAGGGTTGGTCCATTGAAAGCTATTGAATATTCCTGCCTGATGGTAACCTCCATCTGAGAAAGTCTCTGAACCAAAGATTGTCAGAAACTGGATTAATAAGCCTAGGCAGCATTCATTTGCTTCTTGACCTGCTTCTAATACTCTTTTCCAAAGTATTTGAGGCAGTATAACAGAATAAATGTTTCATGATGGACTTCATTTTTGTTTTGTCTTCTCCTGGGTCTGTTTCAGACCCTTGCTGGGCAAAAGGGACGCTGAGAAATCATGTTTGGGCTTGGGACCCTTTCCCACCATCTACCAAATGCTGGAGGTTTTTAGTAAGACTCTTGCTAAGAGTTTAGCTCACAGTGGAAGTAGAGGGATGATTTCTGGTGTTCTCATCTATCTCCACAACTTTACTGGTTCTCTTCCCATTGCTTCCCATTGCAAGTGGGAATTTGCTCTGCCCGGTTTCTTCAACTTGACAGGTAGGTGACCCTGATAAGGCGGGACCAGGCCATCCTCCCTCTCCAAATGTCAAGGAATCCCATGATTTTTCCACTAGAAAGGGCAAAACAGGACTGACAATGTCCTGAGAAGAGCGTGCAACTGTTGTAGTGCCTTCCTGAAATGAGGGGTTGTGCTGCTACACAAAATAAGCCCTCAAAACAACAGTAGGCATATGCAAAAAGGGTTGACCCAGATAAGAAGTAAAGTGCCCTTCAATACAATCCGTCTTTCAGGGCCATGAGAGTAAGCTCAAAATTCATATATGGCCATATGAATTCAGCTCATTCTCTAAGAAAATTATATACCATAAATTCAAAATGTATAATCATATGCCACAAGAGGAGTGCCACTGTCATATAGTGTCATGTTCACACAGAATTCCTCTTGACATTTCTGCTTCCCACACTCTTTACTGTTTGGGTCTTGTTATACTAACCATTATCCTTCAACTTACACTAGTTAAAGGACTTTTATTCCTCTAAGTCTTTTGTACTTTCCACTTCTGGAGGCATTTTCCTTCAGTATCAAATCTTCTTATAATTCCATTTTAAAGATGAAATTATTTTGAGTTTGAAGATGAAAATGCCAATTTAAAACACATATTCTGAGATATTTTTTTTTAAGAAAGAGAGAGAGATAAAAGAACAAGAATCAGAAGGGGGAAACATGGGTTATTTGTGAAAACACCAAAATTTATTTATTTTTCTAATGAATTGAAACAACACTCCTTTAACACCCTTGACATTGGGGGGAAGGCAAATAGTAAACATAATACTCATTTTTAATGAAGCCGGAAATTACCTTCCTTCTTTTGGTTTCTGATATTATCTTTACTTAATTTTAATTACATTAAACATCTAGCCACAGCTTAAATTTTAAGAACCAAAACAAACAAACAAAAAAATACTATAAAAACTGAGCATGATTCACCAATGTGAGACTACAGAAAAAATATATATATGTATTAAAAGCAAACAGCATAATATGATTTGTAAACTCAAATGTCATCTAGGAAGTCACGTGAAACTGAACATCTCTCATCTGCCATGCTGAGTCTAATTTCTGTTGCAGAAAAATATTGACCAAGAATGATCAGAAGTTTAGGGGGAAAAAAAGATCTTTAAAACTTTTAGCTGTTCACCCCAGATACAAGAACTCTGAAGGGAAATAACATCCCTTAAGAGTATAAAAAAACATATGCAATGAGCAGAGAACTACCATGTTCTTTTTTTTTTTTTTTTTTCAGGTAGAGAAGACAAGGATTAATGGTCTTAAACTGTGCTATGGGTGGGATAGTACAGACATTATAAAAAATGTTTAAATTGTAGCACTACAGAAGCTTGTCTTAAACATGAACAAGTCATGTTATTTTCATAGCTTGATGTAAATGAGCATGCTAACAGCCCCTCTATCAAAAACACTGCAAATATAGTTGACAGTACTTTGAGAAAGGATTTAAAAGGCCACCTCTTGACAACTTCTCTAGGTCTGCATGTTTTTTATGAATAATAAGGTGTCATCATTATTTATGTTCCTCTTTTAAGTACTAGGTCAGTGCTTTCTTCCCTCCTTCACTAAATGTGAGTAGGTTTGTAGAAATTGCTCCCTTTGCCTGTAGTAATCCCTGACAGTTGTAATCCGTATGGAATCTTGGCCATTAAAATTTTATCCAAAACCAAACAAACAACAACTACAACAAAAACATCTTATTCTTGTGTATTTGCCCTTAGTTATGATTAAGTACTGATTCCAGAGAGACTAAGGCAGAGTTGTGTCTGTAAATTGGTTCCAGAGAGACTAAGGTAGAGCTGTGGCTGTAACTAGTAGTGTCAAAGGAGGGAAGATGACCAGAACTGCTGTCCTTGCTTGCCTTTGACTTTTGTGCTCAAAATGGTTTCCATCTGAGCTCCTACATTAATTTTTTGTTTGTTTGCTTGTTTTTGACAAAAGCTAACTGCCCTTTCTTTAGGTAAATATTTTATCCTGTACCCTGATTCAGCAATGGGGTAAAAGTCTTTCTCAGAAGGGTACAGCAGTCCCAGGGGACTTCCCTGAAAATCACTCTGTCACTCTCTGAACAGGACAAATATTTACAGAGGGAGAATATCACAAGCCCACTACATAATAACCTTCCATTTTTTTATTTTTTTTTTTTTATGCTGAAGATCATTTTGGTTTAATCAGGGACTTACGGAAAGTTCATGTTAATACTTCATTAAATACATCCACAGCTCAAGGCCTGTCCAGGGTTTTTCCTGTTTCCAGAAACATGCTCATGCCCCGTGGAAGATGAGGTTCCGAACAGGTGAGGTGTTGCTGCCCTGGGGAGATGCACGAACCAGTGAAGATCTGTGCTAGTCAGTCTGTGGTTTCCTCTTTCTTGATTATATTTTCTTAACATGTAGTTAATAATGACAGACTCAGAAACTACATGGGCTATGCTACCTTCTCTCCTTCTTGTGCTCATCCACTACTACGTTCCAAAATCAGGAGTTTAGGGCAGAGTGAAGAAATCTGAGAATGTGTGGCTGGAGCTCTTACGACATTTCTGTTTGTGGGCTGAAAGTGTTACACAGGGGCTACATTGCCTGTGGTTAACTTATGTAAAATGGATTTTTTTTTTAACTCATTATTTTACCTTGTTACTCAAATAAATCTTATTTTATACTTAATTAGGAGGCTGGAAATGGATACTTCTGTCAAAGGGCAAACCTCTGAATTTTCTTTTTCATAGAGTGATCTAAGCAGGCTCACCAATAGTAGTTCAATGAATGAAATATATATAAGCATGATCTATCTCGTTTATGTCTTGATTGTATGTAGCTTCGATAACACTAGTTTCACAGTGTTTAAATAAACTCAGTCCATACCATAGTTGCAAGAGCTGTGATGATGCTACTGTGAGTAACCAGGGAGTTTCAAGCCAGCTCAGAAATCCTGATGCCTTCTGCAGCCACTTCAGGAGCTGCAGTATGATTTCCTTTTAAACCAGTGCCATAGCTACCTCCTCAGCTGTATCTAGACACACAGTCAAATTCAAAGGGTTACTCTTAGGGGCTTGGCTTCTCATTCTCAGCAGTAAACAACAAAATTGACACAAAACACACAGTGACTATGACAGAAAGTATAATATGTGGGTTAGCAGGCTGTAGCCATGCTGAGGTCAGTATAGTCTGAGTGCTTCTACCCAAGTTAGCTAGAAGCTAACATGTAAAATACTGCTCACATAGTATTACTGCAAGCAGCATTGGATACAGTCATTTAACACCCATAGGAATGAAGTTTGTGTTGCATATGTATGTATTGGACATTGTCTATATAAATGTGTTCCAGAAGACATTATGGTGATTCACGTTTCCCATGAGGACCAAGGTCTGCTATCATGAAGCTTCTGCCAGCTGCTTAGGGAGAGTTTCAGCCAGCTCTTTCTCTTGACTGGGTAGTAAGTAAGGAACACCACCATTTTGTCCTCACCTCTGGTTCTGTCTTCTGAGCTCTCCACCAGCCACTCTGCAGCAAAGTTTCGTGCATCTGAGCCATTGCCTTGACACTAAATATATATTCATCATATATGCCAAGTGCGATAAGATACTGCTCAGCTGTTTAGTCAAACACAATTTAGGATTAGGGTATTAACTCCACAAAATACCAAGTTAGTGATGGGGAAGGGGGAATGGCTTATACATAACTTCTTATGCTACTACTTCCATTGATTTCCACTGAATAAGAAGTTGCTAGTGTTACTCTGATGCTTTCTAAAAAGCAGTAGCTGTTATTAGGATTGTAATAAGACACTAGCCACTAGTTTGACTTTTAATTGTGGCAAGGAGAGAGCGTACAACATATTTATGCAGGTTTAGCTCACGGATGAGATATATTCCTTTCTAAATTGGAAATGTATTTCATGCAAATTCACATAGAATTAATGATAAAGAGGAGAATAATATGATGATCTTTTTCAACTGATATACTTTTGTTACATTGAAAACAACTTTTTGTAAAGATTAATAAGATACCTTCCTCGTGGGTAACTTGAGCTATTTTACAGTCCAAGTTATTTTAGAACCCATTTGGTTTCCATTCTTAACAAACAGTGGAGTTAAAACAATACGCTTTCTTTTGCAATGCCTGCATGACAAGCTTTGGAAGGTCTGTAATCAGTTATTTCACAATCTGAACTCATTAGGGGCTAGTTTAGTTCCTGTTCCTAAAAAATGATAGCTTGGGAATGGTATGCTTTCTTTTGTAATGCCTGCCTAATATGATTTTTAAAATTTAACTGTGCTTCCAAATGACTGGTTTTCTTGTGTTAGCAAGTGGGATTGAACACAATTTCTTCAGCTGGTTAGTGGCCTGCCATGGAAGATATTTTGTGATTTATGTGTATGGAGTAACCAAAGGTTTCTTTCCTCTTCTTCACAACTACAAAGTAACAATGACATAAGAACCTTATCATGAATTATCTGTGAAAATGTAATTAAGTTCTCTTTACTGCAATAGAGTGATTACCCTTTAAATCTGATCCTTACAAGTAATAAAATACAAGCCTCCTCCAGAAATTGTTAACCCCACATGTAAGACGTAGAATTTAAGCATTAGGTCTAGGAAAGTCAAATGTCTCCCCCCCAACCCACCCACCACCCCCAAAAAGAAAAAAAAAAAAAAAAAAAGGTGGAAAGGAATGTCTAGGCTGCTTGTTTTTTATTAATATTTTTAATTATTATTATTATTTATTTTCAGTATTTGGAGTGAAATACTTGGATGTCCATCTGAACACAGGCATGAGTGAATGGTTGAATGCTCAGGATGTACACTTTGCCTCTTGTATGATTGTGTTCAGGCCAGTGGTTGCTCAGGCACTCACTTGTTCCTTCAAAGTTAAAAGCTTAAGGAAGATCAAGAAATGATTCTTTCAGTTAGCTGCATTCAGTTTGAAAATCTAAGCAGGTAAAAGTGCTCTTTATTTTTTTATCCTATCCAAATTATCTCAAACATTTCTGTGGTCAGTTAAAAATCAAAATACAATGTTATTCTTTTAAATATATACATATATATATATGTTCTGATAATTAGTATTTCAGTGTATAAATACAACCTGCATAAACTTAATTTTGCCAAATTTTATCAAACTTAACAAGTCATTTCCTGAAAACACAATAAATACTCTTTCTGTCAGAAACATACAATCTGTAACAGTCCTTTCTGTGAACCAATGGAGGTTTGTAACCATTGGAAACAGACTGAGATCTCTGTTAACAGAGAGGAATTTTACCCTCTAATTTCCTGCTTTATTAGTGAATTTCTCACTCAATTAATTTTAGAAACTCAAAAAGAGAAGCCTGGAAAGTATGGTTTTGTGTGATTAGACTGTCAGCTCAGGCAGCACTTTCGTATGCTTGTCTCTGAAAGAACAATTTGATAGCCTGGTATTAAGTACCACCTGAAGGCAGACAATGGCGTCAAACTCCACATTTTCAAGCCCAGATTTCCTTGGATGTTTAACACTGTCTTGGAGGTGCTCTTGGATGCACGGTGTTGGATCAGCTGGGGCTAGAGCCTGTCACGAGCCCAAACCTGGACTCAAAATTCTCCAAAGTTCTTGGAATGGCCTGATTTACTAGGCTTACTTGAAATGGAGTTGGACAGATCTTGTTAATAAAAATTGTGTTCATGCTGGAGGAGTACAGAGCAGGAAGGAATAGAAGAGAGTGCCTGATCATGCTGTTCAGGTAGGGGGCAGATCTGTGTAGTTCACCCTTCTTAAACAAAAGAGATTACACATTTAATTAACAGGTGGCATAAGTGGGTAGCTCAAACATTTTCAGGCTCTCTGCCACAGTGAAATACCTATTTTTTAGGTCAAAACCAGTGAGAAAAACATAAATAAATATGTCACAAACTCAAAAAGAGTTACCTTTTTCATAGTGTTCGGAGTTTGCAGTAGAACGTCTTTGGCAATACACTGAATTCTTTATTCAGTTTGTTTCCTAGAAACAGACCGAGGAGATGCTTCATACTTCTTCATAAATTTCAAGAAAGCCCACATAAGACAGCTGTGAAAATGAGATTTCCAGACAATCAGTATACATGGTACCATACTGATGAACTGGCAAAACTTCAACAAGACTAACATTCACACGTAGAAAAAAAGAAATGGTTTGGGATCCACCAAAACTTCTTTAAGTGCTATTTGGAGGAAGATAATAAAACCTAATTATGTATCACAGCTAAAGGTATGAAGAAAAATGTGGTTTTGATGTTTCCATATTTATTCAAAAATTTCCTAGAAAATTTTTACTGGCAAACCAAATATGATGCTGGGATGTTGAGAAAGACCAATGACAAAATCCTTTCAGAGGAGTGTGCAACTTGCCATGGAATGTAATTTTCTTCCTCATCTCAGGAAGAGAAAGAAGTACTTTCTGATGTAAGGGATAGAAGGTGGCTGCTCTGAATCCAGAGAATCCAGGCTTGTGTTCAAAACACAGACTAAAAAGCAGGAAATTGTTCTTGAATATTGCCTCGCTGGAGCTTTAGAAACACTAAATGTGGCTTGGGAGCCTGAGAACCATGCAGACATAGAAAGAATAATTTAGATAAAAGCAGTGCTGGCAGAAAAGGACACAAGAAAAAGTGAACAATCTTGAGGAGAATCTTGATGGAGCAATCTAAAGCAGGAACACCAAACCAGGTCATCGAAGTTTATGAGTAAAATAGTTGGCCCTCTTGATTTCCTTTAGACTTCAGTAAAAAGATGATTAGAGAGTTAGAGCACTTCTCCTACAAAGCCAAGCCGAGGGAGTTATTCAGCTTGGAGAAGAGAAGGTCCTGGAGAGACCATATAGTTGCCTTCCAATACCTACAGGGGGGCCACAGGAAAGCTGAGGAGAGACTATCAAGGAGTGTGGTGATAGGACAAAGGAAAATGTTTTTGAAGTAATAGAGGGGAGATTTAGATTAGATATACAGAAAAAAATCTTCACTAGGAGGGTGGTGAGACATTGGAACAGATTGCCCTGAGAAGCTGTGGATGGCCGCTCCCTGGAAGTGTACAAGACTGGGCAGGCTGGGGCTCTGAGCAACCTGGTCTAGTGAAAGGTGTTCCTACCCATGGCATGGGGGTTGGAAGTAGATGGTCTTGAAGATCAATAAAGGTGACATTACAGTGTGTGTATGACAAAGGCCACTGGAGCAGGAAGAACAAGCAGATGAATACCTCTGCGGACAGGAAGGAGCAACTTCATGTTCACAGGTCCTGGTCCTCATGGGAGACTTCAACCACACCAGTATCTGCTGGAGGCACACACAAAAGGGTATAATCAATCTAAGAGGCTCCTGAATTGCATTAATGATAACTTCCTTCTCCGACTGATAGAGGAACCAACAAGGAGAGGTATTCTGCTGGACCTTCTACTAACCACCACCATGTGGCTTATTGAGAATGTGAAGGTCAAAGGCAGCCTAGGCTGCAATGACCATGAGGTTGTGGAGTTCAGGATCCTGAAGGCAGGGACAAAAAGCAAACTCAAAACCCTGGACATCAGGAAAATAGATTTTGGTTTCTTCAAAGATCTCCTTGGAAGATTACTGTAGAATAAGGCTCTAGTGATAGGAGGGGCCCAAGGAAGCTGGTTAATATTCAAGATTCACCTCTTCCAAGCTCAGAAGAGGTCCATCCCAACAGAGAGGAAGTCAGGCAAAAAATGCCAGGAGTTCTATGTGAACAAACAAGGAGCACCAGGCCAAACTCAAACAGAAAAATGAAGCATAGGAAGAGTAGACGCAGGGACAGGTAATCTGGGAAGAATACAGAGACATTGCCCGAATATTCAGGGATGAGGTTATAAAAGCTAGACCCCAGCTGGAATGGAATCTGACCAAGGACATCAAAGGCAACAAGAAGGGCTTCTGTATGTACATATGTACTGGGTCTGGCTGGGATGGAGTTAACTTTCCCTGCAGCAGCCCATACAGTGTGTTGCTCTGCACTTGTAGCTAGAACAGCACTGGTATCACACCAGTGTTGTGTCTACTGCTGAGCAATACTGGCACCACATCAGGACTCCCTCCAAACCCCCGAAGAGCCAGCAGGCTGGGGGTGGGTAAAAGGTGGGGAGGGAACATCACCAGGACAGCTGACCTAAATCAACCAAAGGGATATTCCATGCCATATGGTGTCACACTCAGCAATAAAAGGTGGAAAAAGGGAAAGAGAAGGGAGGGATGGGCTCTCATTACGAAAATATCTGTCCTCCCAAACAACAACTATGTGTATTGAGGCCCTGCTTCCAGGACATGGTCAAGCATTGCTCGTTGGTGGGAAGTAGATTAATTTGTTTCCTCTCTCTCTCTGTGCTTCCACAAGGCCTTTGCTTGGTTGTTTTGTTTGTTTGTTTGTTTGTTTTGTTCCTCCTCCCCTTTTTTCTTTAGTTAAATTACTTAATTTTCCCTTAATAATAGTCTTCCCTTAATAAATATTTATTAATATTTTATATTAACAAATATTTTTTCTTTAATTAAATTACCCTTACCTCAACGCTTGATTTTTTTTTCCTTTTCTTCTTCCTTTCCTCTTCTGAGGAGGGGGAGTGAGAGGTTGTGGTGCAGTTCAGCTGCCTAGCAAGGTAAAACCACCACAACATAGATGGCAAAAGGAAGACTCAGGAAAATGGAGGCCTACTGCTGAAGGAGATGCAGGACATGGGAATGGCTGAGGTACTGAATGCTTTCTTTGCTTCAGTCTTTACTAGCTAGACCAGCCTTCAGGAATCCCAGGCCCCATAGACCTGGGGCAAGGAAGATGTACCCTTGGACAAGGGATCAGGTGAGGAAATACTCAAGCAAGCTGGGAATACATAAATCAATGGGTCCTGATGGAATGCACTTATAGGTACTGAGGGAGTTGGCAAATGTTATTGTGAGGCTACTCTGGAAAACTGTTGATAGGTCATAGTGCCTGAAGACTGGAGGAAAGCAAATGTCACTCCTAACTTCAAAAAAGTCAAAGGAGACCCATGGAAGTACAGGCCGATAAGCCTCACCTTGATCCCTGGGAAAGTGATGGAGCAGCTAATCCTGAAAAACATTTCCAGGCACACAAATTTTAAGAAAATCATCAGGATAGTCAGCATGGGTTCATCAAGGAGAAGTCATGCTTGGCCAAATAGAGAATCTTCTACAATTAAGTGACCTGCCTGTTAGATGATGAGAGAGCAGTGGATATTGTCTACCGTGTATTTAGTAAGACCTTTTACACTGTGCACCGTAAGATCCTCATAGACAGGCTGGTGATGAATGTCCTGGATGGGCAGACAGTGTGGTGGGTGGAAAACACATTGAACAGTTGTACCCATAAGGTGGTGATCAGTTGCATAAAGCTTAGAGTCCAGTAACCACCCTCAGTGGTGTACATCAGGAGTCAGTACTGGGTCCTGTCTTATTTAACATCTTCATTAATGAGCTGGACAATGGGGTAAAGTGTATCCTCAGCAAGTTGGCAGATGACACAAAACTGGGAAAAGTAGCTGACATACCAGAGGGCCATGCCACCATCCAGTGGGATGTGGACAGTTTGGAGAAATGGGCAGACCAGAACATCATGAAATTCAAAAAGGGGAAGTGGAAAGTCCTGCACCTGGGGAGGAACAACCCCAGGCACTAGGACATGCTGGGGCTACCCAGCTGGAAACAGCTTTGCAGAAAAGCCACTGAGGACCCTGGTAAACATGAAGCTGAACTTCAACCAGCAGTGTGCCCTTGCTACTAAGAAGGCTAATGGTGTTCTTTAGTGACATTAGGCAAAGAACTCCTGGCAGATCGAGGGAGGTGATCCTTCCCCTCTACTCAGCAATGGTGAAACCACACCTGGAGTACTGTGTCTAGTTCTGACTCTCCCAGTACAAGAGGGTCATTCTGTCTAAGGAAGGACCATGGAGATGATGAAGGGACTGGAGCATCACTACTGTGAGGAAAGGCTGTGAGAGCTGGGACTGTTCAGACTGGAGAAGAGGAGACTCGAGGGGGTTCTCATCAACATAAATTCATAAGCCAGGTATACAAATATCTGAAGGGAGAGTGCAAAGAGGATGGAGCCAGGCTCTTTTCAGTGGTGCCCAGTATCAGAGGCAATGGACACAAAATGAAAGACAGGAGGTTCCCTCTGAACATCTCAAAGCGCTTCCCTATTATGAGGGTGATGGAGCACTGGAATAGGTTGCCAAGAGATGTTGTGAGTTACCCTCCTTGGAGGTAATCAAATACACACTGGGCATGGTCCTGGGCAACCTGCTCTAGGTGACCCTCCTTAAACAGGCAGGGGGGACCAGATGTCCTCTAGAGGTTCCTGCCAACCCTGACCATTCTGTGATTCTGTACAGGAAATTGAGCAAGATGAGAAGATTTCTGAAGTTTCTGTTTGGTAGAAATACGCTAACAGGACATGAAATCTAAATCACATAGTTATGTTTCCAAATAATTTCAGATCTGCAAACAACTTTGAAAGTCAGCTTTATAGTTCGACTGAAAAAAGATGGGTAGAGTTGGAATAAGGTATGACAATAACCTGTAAACTGAGAAATTTTAAAAATGAATTTCCCTTTTTTTTTTTTCTTTGACTCTTGAAGTTATAAATATGAGCACATTGCACTGGGAAAAAAAAAATAACACAGAACAAACAAACAAAAAAACAGTATATAAATTTAAAGTCTCTGCTGTGTATCTTTCCCATTAAAATACATTACTTTCTGGCTTACATTTGTTCTTACTTAGAAGTTGAATTATTAAAACCAAATGTTGTACTTCTATGTATTAATGCTTCACTTACACTACTGCACTCCATACACCATGATGGTAACCTTTATATTAATCCTTCCAAAGACTATTTTTTAAGAATGTTTCTGCCTGCTTATTTTATTTTAGTACCTTTCTGTTTCAAGACTTTGTGTGTACACAGAATATATGAAGATCAGACTGAATTTCAGTTTCTAGTCTCTCTTTTTTTCCTTCCCTCCCCTCCCCCCCAACAAAGGAGTATTCTGAACTGAAGAGCTAAGGTCTGTTATCAGTCAGGGCTATCCTTGTGTGACTATTTGTATGGTGCAGTAAGCATGTGAAGTAACTGCTTGATGTGGTGTCTCAGGTAGAAAGGTCCCCTCCAGTCCTACAGACCACAGCTTTGCTGCTTCTCCATCTATTTCCAAGCACAAATACAGGCTGGGTGATGAGTTGGTTGAGAGCAGCCCTAAGGAGAAGGACTTGGCGGTACAGGTGGATGAAAAACTGAACATGGGCCAACAATGTGTGCTTGCAGCTCAGAAAGACATCTGTATCGTGAGCTGCATCAAAAGAAACATGACCATCATGTTGACTGTCCACATCTTAAGGATGTGGAGCTCTTGGAACAGGTCCAGAGGAGCGCCACTAAGATGATCAGAGGGCTGGAGCACCTCTCCTATGCAGAAAGGTTGAAGGAACTGGGCTTATTTAGCTTGGAGAAGAGAAGGCTTCAGGGAGACCTCACTGCAGCCTTCCAGTACTTGAAGGCAGCGTATAAACAGGAGGGGGAACGCCTGTTTACATGTGTTGATAGTGATAGGACAAGGGGGAATGGTTTTAAACTAAGACAGAGGAGATTTAGGTTAGAAATTAGGAGAAAGTTTTTCATTCAGGGGGTGGTGAGGCACTGGAACAGGTTGCCCAGGGAGGTTGTGGATGCCCCATTGCTGGAAGCATTCAAGGCCAGGCTGGATGCGGCTCTGGGCAGCCTGTCCTAACGGTTGGCAGCCCTGCCCAGAGCAGGGGGGTTGAAACTAGATGATCTTTAAGGTCCTTTTCAACTCAGGCCATTCTATGTTCAGGGAATTGATTCTACCTCTTTACTCTGATCTTGTGAGACCCCACCTGGAGCACTGCATTCAGCTCTGGGGTCCCCAACAAAATGACATGGATATATTAGAGCAGGTACAGAGGAGGGCCATGAGGATGATCAGAGGGCTGGAGCACCTCTCCTGCAAAGACAGGCTGAGGGAGTTGAGGTTGTTCAACTTTGAGAAGAGAAGGCTCTGTGGAGACTTTACAATGGCCTTCAAGTGTTTAAAAGAGGGCCTACAGGAAAGCTGTTGAGGAACTCTTTGTCTGGGAGTGTAGTGATAGGAAAATGGGAAATGATTTTAAAGTAAAAGACAAGAGATTTACATTAGATACCTAGAAGGAGCTGAGGGTGGTGAGGCACTGGAATAGGTTGCCCAGAGGAGCTGTGGATGCCCCATCCTTGGCAGTGTACAAGGCTGGGCAAGATGGAATTACAGGCAACCTGGTCTAGTGGAATGTGTCCCCACCCATGGCAGGTAGGTTGGAACCAGATTGTCTTGAAGGTCTCTTCAACCCAAACCATGCTATGATTCTATGATTCCCACAACTAGAAAATCCATGCTGGAGTTGGAAAGCAGTCTTGATCAATTTCTTGCCACATACCACACAGGGAACCCAGTCTCACCAGAGCAAAAGAATAATGGGATCAGTTCCTTTCATCACATAAAAGGCTGGCTGTGTGCATATGTCCATGTAGAGGGCTTTACACACTTCTCCAAAGAGGCCTTGAAAGCATTTGGGATGTAGGCTGCCAACTCACAAATAACTTTAGCTTTGAGATGCCAGGATGAGTAGGATCCAGCTGCTAATGGTTTTCATCAAGAAGCATGAATAGAGATAGATTTGGACAAGTACACACACATTGCACAGCAGCAACCCTTTTGAACCTTCCATCCACAGCTGTGAGAACTATTTCCCCCACTGGGCTACGTCTGCCATGAGCCAGCTCCCACCCACTGACAGGGCCGGCTTTCAAATCCTTCTCAGTCCCTGTGTCCTATAAACTGGCATGGGGCAGCTGAATTTCGACAAACACTTGGCTTTTAATCTCCTGGAGGTCTGGGTAGGGCTCCAGGCCGTGGCGCTGGGCAGAGAACATGGCTGCCCTCCCCAGGGCACAGGCCAGCAGCCCACCTTGCTGCTGCCAGCCAGGCCTCCCTAGACCACCTCCTGCCAGGTGCAGCCATGGGCTGCGGCTTCCCCAGGCTGTCTGGTGACCACGAGGCAGCACTAGGTGCACATCCAAGGCCATGAGGTACACAGAGTCTGTAATGTTAATTGGGATGCTACAAGGAAGACTTCTGGGCAGGGAGCGAATGTCCCTGGAGCAGGCGAGAGCTGAGCAGTGGCACTGAGGGCTACATTTCTGGGTGGAAGTACTTTAAAAGAGAAGTACAGTGAGAGGTAGACATGCTCCTGGTCCTAGGTAATGGGAATTTCCATTTTATTTACCTGAGGCTGTCCTGCATCTATCTATTATGGTGCCTAGTGATCTCTCCTGCCAAAATACAATTCATTGTTACTTACACAGAGCAGATATCTGGCACACTGCTCTTTTCAGAGTGACGAAGGAGAGAAAATTCAACTAAATGACGTGTTTCTTCAATAATATGTAAAACATTGTAGCTCGGTAGAAAACTATTCAGATGGTTATGAAGAAGGTTAATTCTGATCAATTCTGCAGTCCTAGAAGTACCACAGCTTAACCACACTTCATTTTGAATGGTCCAGTACTGGAGAGACCTGGTCCGAATTTTTAACAAATCAACACAAAGGCACTGCTTGACAACACCCTGCTTCAGTCAGGCATGGCAAGAAACTGTTTTGTAGCAAGCTGTTTCTAGGATTAAAATTAGGGTGCTCTCTATCATGAATGTGATATAGTGGTATTATTATTGCTTAACTTTGAGCTTATCTCCTCATTCAGTCACTTGTGACCTAAATAATCTACATTCTTTGCTCATTCCTCTGAGAAAAAGTCTTACAAGTTCATCTCTCTCTTTGCAGTTGCCTTAAATTACACTGACAATGTCAAATACAAAGTAAGTTTTGTTCCTGGTCCTGTTATATGTAACAGAAATATGTTCCTGTTAAACAGCGTGCAACTGAAATGTTCAAAATTGTTTTAGAAAAGGGTCACAGCACAAAGCTGAAGTAAAAAACAAAGTGCATGGAAGAGCAAATAAAGGAGAAGAAACATGCTACTGCAGTTTTACTGTTGTTGCTGCTGTTGTTTTAAGATGATCAGTTGGGATGAAAAATGAAAAGTTGTTTAGTAACCAGTGTTTCCGGTTGGATGAATTTTGACCTGCTCCAAAAGCTGTGGATCATGTGTCTGCTCAATGGCAAGGATGTACTTTCAGTTTCACTTCTTTCAACAGCAGTGAGACAGACTTTCTCAAGAATTCACAATTATTAATTCAACTTGCTACATAAGGGCCTCGGGGTTTCCTCCCTGACAAACCACATCGATAATCCAACTGTGTTTCTACTGAAATAATTCTCGAATGAGAAAAGCCGCAGATATGTTAGTTGCAAATATGTTAGTGGAATATTTCAGACTCATGGAACCGGTGTGTCCTGACTAGTCATTGCTAGTTGGAAAATTTTTATCTAACCTAGACAAATTTGGCTATAAATCCAGAGTTTGGAGTAAACAATGATTGAAGAGTAAAAGGTCTGTTGAGTTTCCCAACTCTGCTTTGGTGATTTTAAAAATGTTTCACACACAGTCAGGCATATCCAGTGGTAATGACGGACAGCGGATACATGTTCTAATGCAAGGCAGGTTCGTCGCATTCCTGCTGTGGCTGGGACTTATTTTGTTACCAGTCTAAAGTGGTTTCTTCCATTTGTTGAGATTTTGTGTGCATGCTAGACTTGACTGGAGCATTTTCAGGTACTCATTTTCTATTTCTCCTGTAATACTACATCTTGAAGAGCAGGGAAAGCAAGTCACCACGTAAATATAATAAATCTGAGGAGGAAAAATGACTGAGTTAAACTGGAGTACTACTGAAGGAAAGGGGTAATAAAATAACAACACTGTTGTAATGACCAATAATTAATTCATGAACTTATTAGCATTAAACATGTTAATAAGGTATCAGCAAGCAAGATTAAAGTACAACTTTAAATGAGCTGAGAAACTCATTAATTATTACATAGTTATAATTCTGATATTAGAGCATTTGTGAACCTGATTATATGCAACTGATGTCTTAAGACATTTGTTTAGAGTTTCTTATGGGATCTCAGAAGATGAGGGATGGGAGAAAGCAGAGGAGTTAGAATGTGGGTAAGAAGGAAAGGTGTAACTTGAAAATAAGCATTTAAATGTGGACTTGGAAATGCTTGGGACAAGTTAGGAATAGAAAGGTAAAAGACAGAGGCTGACACTAAAAATATGGAGGCAGAAGATGGCTGTACAAATGAAATGGAGATGGCAACAGAATGGGGGTGGCAGGGAGTAGGACAGAAGGGAGAAAGATATTTAACCCACAGACTGTGATCCTTCAGGAGATCTAATATTAATCACAAGTGCACTGAATCTTTGCTGTCCTCTTCTGGCAGCAAAACAGTGTGACAACTCTTGGGAATGTGTATTTTCCTCCTTCTACTTTCTACCTGACACTTTCTACCTGACTGTCCTGCAAAGAGAATGATAGGTCCCCACTTCTATGATTAGTCAGCCTAGACAGAAGGAATCTCAGATGAAAATCTGGATCCTGCCAAAGCAACGTAACAGTCAGTTTGACTCCTGGTGCTGAAGGTTCTCCTCCTGAAAGGTTTTCACTTTGCTTAAGAGACAGGTAATTTTAGAAACCATTTACCCTGAGAATAATATTAAGAGCAATGTATGGAGTTCTTAAAAGAGAGGATGTGCCAGCTATCATGTGGTGGGACTTGAAAGTTGAATCCTGGACTTTTCCATGTGCTGCATGGAAGCCAACAGCATTAGGAGACTTGGGAGAAAGATACTCTATATTCATCTCAGACCTAAGTTGCACTGCTGTGCAGATACTCTAGTCAGCAGCTATCAGCATCAATATCAACAAGGACTATTAGATCAAAAGGGTTAGATTTATTATTATTATTATTATTGTTGTTGTTGTTGTGATTATTATTGTTGTTTTTATTTAGTAATGCAGACATGCTCCTGTGTTTTGCTGACAAGTCTTTCGATCTCTGGGGAGAGCTGAGGTATACCAAGTGACAACAAGTGCTGCGATGCTATCTCAGAGCTGTTTTGTTCATTGCCAGCCGCCAGCCAGCCTTGGGTGCTCATGAGTGGGATATGCATGCATCTCCAGAGTGGCATGTGGAGGCTCTCACCAGCATTCAGATGCTACTTGTGCTCAAGAAGGTAGGCTTCTACACAGGCATAGGGACAAACAGACAGGTTTGTGTGCCTAAGACCAGGAAGACCAGGATCCAGGCGTCAGATGGGAATGTGAAAAAAAATGTGGCCAACATTTTGAATTTCCATTATGTTGGAAATGACAATACTTAAAAACAAAAACAAAAACAAAACAAACAAACGAACAAAGTCATTTCCTCAGAAAAGAAATTCTAAAGTAAACTGTATCAACAAAAACAAATTTAAAAAGTGAGACCATTGTGTATTTACCCCCAAGCTGTGCACACGACAATCATATAATGGTTTGAGTTGCAAGGGACCTTTAAAGACCATCTAGTTCAACACCCCTGCCATCACTAGATCAGGTTGCCCAAAGCCCTGTCCAGCCTGACTTCTGAACACTTGAGAGGTATCTCTAGTATAGCCTTCAGCTTTGCTGAGTATGGGACTCTCAGAGAGGGCATTTTTGGTGAGCTGGCTGCATGTTGTCATCAGTGGTCAGATAGTGCTGAGTATCACAGCAGAGTGCAGTGCCCTCTGTGATGGCAAAGTTGCCAGCAGAGAACTCTTCTACCATATCCAGACCCACAAAAACAGCAACCAGTGTTTGCCCAGCCAGATGGATCTCATACAGCTCCTGCCAAGGGTGGGCAGGACACAGACAGGCTGTATACACCTGCATGGCCCGGGGCAGCCTACCATGGGCTCCTGGGCTGTGACACATGCTCTGCATGTTCTCAAGCACCAACCCATTTCCTTCCCATCTCCCGGACTTCACTTGGGTAATCACCATTTCCCTCCACGTCTCCTCACCAAGTACATAATTTCATAATTTAAGAAATTCCCAAATCCTACACCCCCAAAGTATAATTACGTTAAGATCCTGTGTATGACTGGCATTTCTGCAGCAGAGAGGTGTTTTAGGCAGGAACATATTGCTCATGTGTACAAAAAAATGTGTAAGGTTTGCCTTTCAGTTACATGTACTAAGATGTAACAATCAAAAACTGGCTCAGGAAATACAAATCAGACTGATGAATTATAATGCCAGTAATATTAATAATATTGATCAGAAATGCCTACTGAAGCCAATGACTTCTCGTTCGCTTCAAAATTCCTCTCCCACTGGGGGCTGGCAGCAGTCCTGCCCGCACAGATATCATCTTGACCTGCAGCAAAGTAGCAACAGATATTTCTCAATCCCATTTTACCACTGCTCAAGCATGGTTGCAAATGTGGTATCTTCAAGACAGGACAGGACTGCCAAGCAACAGGCATTAGGGAAGAAAGTGCTACAAGGCTCAATAAAAAAATAAATAAATAAAATAAATAGAATCTTGTATTATTTCTCTTAATGGAAGCTGCTTGCAAATCCCTCAAATTTGGCCAACTGCCCAGGTCAAAAGCTGCTGTCAGAAGTGAGACCGCAGGATTATTATGTCTGGAGCAAGTAAAAGTTAAAAGTTTTGGAGTGCTTGAATTATAAATATGCACAGATTGTTTTGAAATTTTTCCCCCCACCTTTCTGACGCATATCACAGTATCTCAATGCATACCTCTTTGGAAATTAATAAAATAATAATAAAAAAATATATATCATTTGCTACTTCTCCTCCCATCTGCCTGATCCGAGACCTGGGCAGGGAGGCAGAAGCTGGCTGGGCTGCAGGGTGAGGAGATGAAGAAAAAGAGAGGGAGGTCACTCAGGATGATTGCTGAGTGGAAACTAGAGACCACATGAATGGCTGACTTGCTATTTACTTACAGGACTTTTCAAATCCAATAAATAAATAAATAAGGTGGTTAAAGAAAAAGAAGTGGAATCCTTGTTTCTTAATAGTCTTTCATTTGAACTTAATTAGAAACATGTTTTCAATGTCCAATAGTCTTTTGCAGGCATATACATTTCTGGTTCCTTTAAAAAATACATTTCTCATTTGCTGATCTGATTATGTTGCCAGAGTCTGCTGCAGCTTTGCTCTGCTCTTAACTGCAGAGACACACACGCAGTAGATAAAACCATGTGTGTATTAATAGTGATGGAAGAGAGTTTTCAGCCCAGTATTGCTTGTATTAAAACTGAAACAAGCTGTAAGCTTTAACTATTCCCGGGACTACTGCACCATGTTTAGTAAGGGCAAATAAGCACCTTTATTAACAGGTTTATTGTGTTTATCCGTTTAGTAAAGACAAATAAACAATAGAAAGTAACAAATAAGATTTTCTTTGTCCTGAATTGCATCCTTAGATGAGCATTACACTGACTCCATGGCAGGAACAGGCTGTTTGTCAGTTATTCTGCTGGCTTTCATGAATACAACAAAAAAAGTACACCTAAAAATGAATTCCTTTACACTAGGTTGCACATTCATTTGTGATGCTGTAAAATGAGAAATACAAAGCTATTTAGAGAAAATGAATTTTATCAGTATATTAACTGATAACTTATTAAAGTTTATTAAAGCTGATTAACAGCATCAGACAAGAAGTCCTGGAGCAAGATGAAGGCACATGAGTTTGCGAGTAAATAAAAAGCCCAACAGCTTCTGGAATAGGTGAACAAGACATCCTTTAGGAAAATGAGGTTTTGTTGGTTTGCTTGGCAGCTCTGGGAGAGCGTGAAACGCAGGTACCCCAACAGATGTGCACAGTGCCAGCTGGTGAAGGACTAGGCACGGCTGGTTTCATGAAAAGGCAAAATTCTTGGCGTGTGCCGCCTGCATTTGGGTCTCGGCAGCGCCATGCCCAAATACTGGCCCCTCTCTCAGATGCCCCCTGCGCGCTGCCGAGCCTCGGCGCACCGGCTTTGCACCTCAGTGAGCGCAACAGATTTTAAGACGGCGACTTGAAGACGTGGGCTTTCACGGGAATTAGGTTTATCCCCGCACCTCTACGAGCGGTGGCACACAGCCACGCTTTAATCCGGCCATTCCAGGTCCCCCACGGCCAGGCGACAGCCCTGCACACCCTGCCCGCTCCGAGACCGGGCAGGGATGGAGGCAGCAGCCGTCGGGGCTGCGGGGAGAGGGGCGGGAAGAAGACGAGAGGGAGGGCACTCGAGCGTGCAGCCACGACACAGGGATTAATCGTTTTTGGCCCGTCCCCAGCTCCGAGGGCCAAAAAAAAATGCCCTCCCTCCCACGGCGGTGGCAGTCCTCTTGGGTTTCCCTAATGAGTCACGCCGGAGAGGCATTCCCCGAGAAAAAAAAATAAACAAATAATTAAAAAAAGGCTTTACCCGAAACCGAGATAAGGCTGCCTCTAAACCCTTCGCCGCGGTGCCCTCGGCTGGCACCGCTCCCACCGCGGCGCTGCCGGCGGGCATCCCGGGGCACTTTCACTGACCCCCTGCGGCGGGACCAGGAGCAATCGCACCACCCAAAAGCAGAAAACACCTGCACGGGCTGTCCGCCCCTCTCCCCGACCGGGGTCCTGAGCCGGCCGGCTGCCCTCAGGGGTGCGCATCCTGCAGCCTGCGAGGGAGAAGGGTCTCCCCGGGGGAAGCGGCTGGGGAGGGAGAAAGGGGGAAAAGGGCTAGGATAGAGGAGGAAAAGGGCCAGGCAAGACGGAGAAAAGCTCTAGGCGAGACGGGGAAACGAGCGCTCGCCAGCATCGCAAAGCGATGCGCTGAAACGTGCCGCCGAGAGCACATCGCGGCGGGCGTGAGCGCCTGCCCCGGGCGGTCCACCCGCGTCGTGTGTCGCCTGAGTGACAATATCGCAACTGCCAGCCCTGGAGGTAGGCTCCACGCCGCTGCTGGCTGCGTTGTCCCCACTCATTTCGGGCGGGATCGGCTGCCGTGGAGTGTTTTTTTTTTTTTTTTTTTTTTTCCCTTTGGTTTGTTTAGGTTTGGGTTTAGATGCTGCGGTCGGTTGTTATTTATTATCCCGTGTTTCTTTTCGGATCGGTGACACAGCTTCGAGTCTGAATATTTATTATTTACAGTTCTGGAAAGAGGTGCATGAGACGTCCCAGTGAGCCCCGGTTATGGAATTGGAAACCATCATTTCCGTAGGCGTACAGGTACATATATGAAGCCAGCAACGATCTGAAGCCCAGCAGGAGAAAAACAACGTGTAAAGACACCATGGATAATCACAAGGGTAACCAATCAGTTTTTCTACTGCTCCCGAGGCACCGGCATCCCTCTCTTCAAATCTGTCCTCCGTGCCCTGTCGGGTCACGTAGCGGTGCAGGAGAATTAACCTCTGGCTTTTTCTTATGCAGTCTTCTGTGGCTTCATCATCTTTCTTCAGATCGCCGACTTATCGCGGGAGTCCGCCTACAATTTCAGCCTCTGTAACCACGACGAGATACGGGAGGATCTCCTAAACGTTTTGGATGCGCACATGACCTTAAACGAGGTTGGTGGTTTCTCTGGTGGCATCGGAGGGAAACTCGGTACGGCACTGCCTTCACGATTTTATCCTTGACCGCCGGCAGCTACTTTCTGAAAATCTCGATTAGCAAGCCGGGAGTTGGCTAGTTTAGTAAGCTGGTGCATGTGAACAGGACGGGGAAATTATCTCCTACTCTCCTCCTCCGGCGACCTCCCTAGAGTGTGCGCTGAAGCTGGGACTGGCAGGGACGGAGAGCAGGAGCCCGGGCGGCTGCTGCCAGAGCGCTACCTGACCCTTCCCGGAGCCTTGCAGACCCCTAGGACTGAAAAGCCGCTTGTGTAATACCGCACCGACGGCGAAGACGGTTTCACGGTCGCAAAGGTGATCAGCGGTTTAGAAAGCCTCGCGGATCGTTTGCGCGCACAGACAGTGCTTAGCAAGGAGACCAGGCTGCGGCTCTGCGGCAAGAGAGCGGGCTCCCGTCCCGCACGGCGGCCCGGCACCGGCGGCACCGGAGGCACCGTCTGCCGCCGCCGCCCCGCTCCGCTCCCACGGCGGCCCCGGGGTGCGGGCGCCCGCCGTCGAGGGGCGGCGGCGTTAAGGGGCACCCCCCGTTTTGTTGTCTCCCTCCAGGGGCTACAGCTCGATTTTCACACCTGCGAGGACGCGCCCGAGGGGCCGGAGCAGTCCGAGGTTCGCCAGGGTGAACGCAGCCCCCCGACGGCTAGGTGGCATTCCCTTTCCGTGAAAAAAAAAAAAAAGGCGAAAGCACACCAAAAAAAAAAAAAAGGAATGGGGGGGGGGAGAGGGAATAGGGGAGAGAGAGGATGGGGGAAAGGGCATGAAAAAGAGGGGAAGAAAGGGAGTGGGAAATGGGGGGGGAAATAAGGAGGGGAATGGGGGGGAAGGAAAAAGGGAGAAGGAAGGGGGGAGACGGAAGGAGGGAGAAGAAAAGGGGGAGAAGAAAGGGGGGAGAATGAAGGAGGGGAGAAAAAGGCGGGGAAAGGGGGGGGAGGAAAGGGGGGAAAAGTGGGGGGAAGAAAGAGGAGAATAAGGGGGGGAGAAAGGGGGAAGAAGGAAGGGGGGAGAAGGAAGGGGGGAGAATAAGAGGGGGAGAAAAGGGGGAGAAGAACAGGGGGAGAAGAAAGGGTGCAGAAGGGGAAAACGGGGGGCGAAAAGTGGGAGGAGAGGGCGGGGACGGGGAACAGGGTGGGGATACAAGGGCGCTGGGGGCCGGGACCTGCGCTGGGGCGGCGCCGGCGGAGCAGGGCGAGCGCGGGGGGCCGCGGCCCGACGGCTGCACGCTGCCGCCCCGCCCGCCCCGCCGGGGCCGGTGCCCGGTTCTTGGTTCCCGGTGCTCGGTTCCCGGTGCGGCCGCTGACAGCCGTGTGCCCGCAGGGCTGGCTCCGAGCGCAGCGGGAGGGCCGCCTGCTGCAGTGCGTCCTCGACGGGGCGCGGGGCTGCGGCGGCCGGGGGCTGTGGCCCAGCACGCTGCGGGTCGTGCAGCGCAACTGCCGCGGGTACCGCCCGCCCCAGGTGGGTGCCGGGGTCCCGGGACGGGCCGTGCCGAGCCGGGCTGAGCCGAGCCGAGCCGGTCCGAGCCGTGCCGGTCTAACGGCGCTGTGCTGCAGGGGTGGCGGCGCGGCGCGGCGGCGCCCCGGGAGGCCGTGGCCGGAGGAGGGCTGTGCGACGATGGCAAGGTGCGGGAGCTGCTGGCCGTGTGGAGGAGCTACATGAACTTGGCGTAGGCAGCGCCGCTGCCCTGCGGCGTGTCCCCGTGTGCTGCCACTATTTTAAAATGTTTTTATTATTTTTTTTTCAAAGTATGTGTATTTTTATTTTAATGTATGTGTGTCCTTTTTACGTTTTCTTATTTTTATGTTTTTGTTTTCCTCCCCCTCCGGACCTACTATTTATTGCTATGCAACCACCGCACCGACCCCCCTCTCTCATCTTTAATTTATTAACGAAAAAACACACACACACCGACCGACCCTCCTCACGACGCCTTTTAAAGGAGATTATTTTCAGAATTAAACGCCTTTTTTTTCCCACCACCCGCCCCGCGGCCCCGATGTGTGTCTCTGAGCCGGGGGGGGGGGGGGGGGGGGGCGCGTGAGAAGGGGGGAGGGGAACTGCGGGCATGCCGGAACTCATCTCCCGCAGCCGCGGTGCGCCGGGGAGCGCTTTGCGCGGCGTACGGCCCGGGGGCCCGCGTGCCCGGCCGGAAGCGCGCAGACATTTCCTGGCGGCGAGCGGCGGCCGTGTGTGGCAGATGGCGGCGGGCGGAGGTGGTGGCGGGGTCGGCGGTGGGGGGCTGTTTGCAGGGTTCCGCGCCCTCGGCCGCTACTCCGGCCACGTCCCGCACGTCCTGCGCTACCACGGCAGGCACCGCGAGTTCTACGTGGCCACGGCCGTGGGGCGCAGCGTGCATACCTACAACGTGAGTGCGGCGGAGTGGGGACGGGGACGGGGACGGGGGGCGGACGGGGGGGGACCGTACGGGAGGCTAGGCCAGGCCAGGCCAGGCCGCGCCGCGCCGCCCGATGAGGCGTCGCCTAGCCGGGATTCGAGCGCCTTGCCGGGCTCCACACGTGCAGGAGCCTTCCCGTGGCTCTACTGACCCCCTCCCCCCTTTTTTTGTCACTATAAAGCCTTTTGTTTTGTCACTGTAAAGCCTTTTTTTTTGTCACTATAAGAGCATTTTCAGTATATCGAAGCAGTAGCAGAACTGAATCAAGTGGTTATGTTGAACAACAGATCATAAACTGTACACGGGGTATATTTTCTTCAGGGGCTTTACGTTAGCTCTTTAGTGATAGCTTCTGTCCGTCGTGAAGTGAGGCGAATTAATAACATAAGGTGGTTGTAGTGGAAATAATGTAGAACCAGAGATGGGGTGAAAACAAGTCTCCCCAAGCCTTACAAGTTATCTAAATATGTGCTTAGTTTCATGAGCATTAAGATAAAAGCTTCCTGGATTGGTGTCTTAGCATATATTGTCCCCTTCCTTTTGATCTGCTGTTTGCAGATCCCCATGTAGATACTGTTTTAAGATAAATATGTTTTTCTTTCGTGTTTGGCATGCAAATTCCTAATTGCAGCTAGGCTGGTTCCTCGAATGTTGAATTTCTGTTTATTGCAAACTCAGTTTGACATCACTAAAAATGCCGTTTTAACGTTTTCATTGCAGGTGAAGAAGCTCGGTATCGTTGCTGTCAGTAAGTACGCACAGATTGTTCATTCTTCTTTTCTTAACTATAGCTGCACCCATTTCTCAGATCAAAAGGGGAAATTGAATGGTATGCACTTAGGCTGAAGGTGTCTCTGAAAGAGCGCATGCCAAGTTGGAAATAAGATTGCTGCTACAACTGTGATTTAATTCTCTAACCTGGCAAGCCTCCTGTTTTTGTCATTGTGTTCTTCCAGAAGCAGCCACAGGCATTAAAGGAATGAGCAGGGGTCAAAGTTCACTTTTTGATCGCTTTTTGTTTTCTTTATTGCTACTAGAAGGTAGCCATAAAGGCTACCTAAAGGCCTTGGCCACCGTAAGGAAGGTAGCCAAGGTCTTCCTTACAGAAGGAAGATGTATAATTGCAGGATCAGAGCTGCTCTAGATGATACTAAAAGTCCCCACGGTGTTAAAAGATTGTCTGGACTGCTGGGGACAAAGGGTATGAATCAAAGGCTTGACATCCAGTTGGCTGCTGGTAACGTGTCGGAAGCACCCTCAGTGTCAGTGATAGGGCCCCGTGTTGTTCAGTGCCTTCATCAACATCCTGAGGTTCAGTCCACGGAGGTGTTGGAAAATACGGGGAGTGGGCCCACAGAAACCCTGCAGTGTTTGTGAAGGGCAAGCAGAGAATTTTGCACCTGGGACACCACAACATGCCAGGAACTGACTGCGTGCATTGCACCCAGCTGAAAAGTAGCTCGGGTGCCGGGCTGAACGTGGGCCAGTAATGGAGTCACTGTGAGTAAAACAAACACTGTTCTGAGCTACGCTAGTAAGACAGACAGCAGCTCAGGGAAAGCTGCTCTTGCCCTGTACTTAGCGCTGGTGAGACCACACCTGGACTGCGACACCCAGCTCATGTGTTTCCCTCCCACAGCTCTCCCATTTTCTTCAGGAGGGATGTTGAGGAACATGGCCTAAGAAGGGGCATTGAAGTAAATAGACCTGCTTTGTCTGGTGAGGGATAAAATGCAAGGTGACCAAGGACTACCCTATTACCTGAAAGGTAGTTACAAAGATGTCAGAGCTGGATTTGTGGTGGGTAGTAGTAGACAGTGTAAGAAGGGGCAATAGCCACAAATTGCTTCAAAGGGTCAGACTGGTGGTTAGGAAAAACGTCTCTGACTGAAACAAAACTGTACTACAGCGTCCATATTGGGAGGTTTCCTTCCCCAGAAGTTTTCAACACTCAGCCGGTCATAGGTGCAGTTAACCTGAGCTAGTAGTGGTGATAGTCTAGCTTTGGGAAGAACTGAGCAGGAGGATGAACTAGATGACTTCCACCAGCCAACAGTTAGATAATTCAGTGACGCGAATGCTGTAGACCACAAAGTTCTCACACAGATTTCATAAAGCAAAATATTTTTCAGTAACAGCTGACCCCATAATTTGGAGAACTGCCCATCACAAAGCTGTGACTAGAGTTAGAAGCAGTGAATACTTGCAGCTATAAGCAAATAAATGTAACTTGTGTTTTTCAATTGCATAGCCTGTGAAATCTTTTTCAGTGGGCCGTGCTTTCTAACAGTCATTTAAGCTTTTTCTGAGACTGTGATATTAAAATGCAAATCCAGAGATATTAAAATGCAGAATTATGATTGAGAAAATAAATTATGTGCATCCCTGTGTGGTGGTGTTGGTTTTTTGATGTTTTGTGGTTGGTGCTCTGAACTTTTTTGTGAGGGTGTCTAAAACTGTGCTAAGCAGCCTAGCTCACAGCCTGTGTGGAGTACCAGATTTCTGTAAACTGATTACATGCCTAAGTCACTTTGCAGGTGTTACGGGAAGATGTCTAGTGTTGTTCAAACAAATGAAACCTCTTACAGAGTGCAACCTTGTTTATTTTCTTAATACTTCCCTTTTCAGTTCTGTAGCCGTACAGCTAAGTACAAGATTCTTTGTGTCTGATGATAGTTCATAGTACAAAGAAACATTGGCAGAACATTGGCTAGGTGATCATATAATATGCTTGCATCATAGGCATACTCTCTGGTGACTGATTTTTCATCTGGAGTTTCTCTTTAGATTTGTGAAGTGCAGTGATTTGTGATCCTTGTTTGTTTCACTAGACTTAAGAATATTTTTCTGTAGAGTATTTTTTTCAGGTTTCTAGCAAGTAGAACCACAATAGCTTCCTCTCAGTGGTGTTTGGAGCTTAAGCTTTTTTTTTTTTTTTTCATTTGAGCTTATAAAGTAGTTGATCACAATCCTAGGTACTCTTTCAGAACCTGTCAGTAGGTGGGAAGTGAGATACATTCCTAAAGCAGTAAATTGTCTGTCTCTTTAGCTGTGATTAGAAGAAACAGATGCAGGAGTGGGTCACTGGCTTCTGTAAACCAGCAGGTTTGCAGAAAGACGTAAACTGATAGACATTGCTATTTCTGAGCTTTTGGTTTAGAATCTGTTTACAATCCAGTAGGCTGTGGGCTCTGACAATCTGTGGAAGTTATTTTGTAAGCCTTCAAGAAGCTAACATGTGCCTTTACTTACAGTGATAATTCAGTAATTGATGAATTACTGTTTTTTCAAAGAACCACATTGTGATTTATCAATGTAGCACTTACCCTGTTGTTACCAACCGTGATATTCACGGTGGTACTTGCAGTCATCTGAAATTAATGTGTTCTTATAGAAGTGCATACGAAAGAACGGTTTTATTGGTATGTCACCACGCTAAACAAACATGTAGCCAGACTTTATCTTTTGTTATGAATATGAAACCTGTTGAACTTTTCTGTTTGATTAACAGGCAATGCTTTGCTTCAAGACATTACTTGTTTGGCAGCGGACCGAATGTTGATATTTGCTTCATACAGTGATGTTTTCCATGCTGTTGCCAGGAACAAAGAGGTTTTATCAGTTTACTTGTTAATTAGTACTACAAAACAGTTGTGTAGTGTTTGTTTTCTAGATAATTGGTTTTGTACAGACTTGTATTTCCGTAGCTGTTAATTACCCTCAATTCTAGAAAAGCTGTTTTATTGCGCCTTCTGTAGAAGGTGCAGCATAAAAATAACAGCATAAAACAGGAGGGTATAAGAACAGATTCGGTGATGTCTGACCCATCTTTTATGTATTAATTGTAATAGTTAAATAAGTACTTAAAAATCAATTCATTGTTAATTCATGTACAGGTGATTAAATAATTTAAAGTATTACATTGACGTGCTATGCTACCTGAACGGTTTATATTGAAAACTTTTCTACTTCAAAATTACAGGTAGTTCATACCTATGAAGGTCACAAGGCAAGAATACACCTTCTGCAGCCTTTTGGTGATCATGTCATCTCTGTGGATGTTGCTAATGTTCTTATTGTTTGGGACATACAGTCAGAAGGTGAGAGACACTTTTTATTATTGTTACTGTTCTAGAGAACAGCACTGTTTGTTTAACATTTCAGTCATTTTTAAGAAGTATTTTAAACACACATGTTAGGAAGTTTTTTATTCTTTGAAAAAAAGAAATCCTTATATAATGGTTTTACCAAAACAGTAATTTGAGGTCATAATCCAGCAATAATTTGTCATGAATTGATTTGCACCACGTGTAGATACTCTGTAATATTCCATGATGTAGGTGTAAAGAAATCTGCTTGTAGAGAAATCACATAGTAATGTCGCATTCTTTGGGGTAAAGTCTGTGATACAGCAGCTCTGGCAGCATCTCCTAAATGCTATAATTCCTTGATGTTTATCAGTCTGTGTAAGAGTAACTTCTCGCTAATAATCTTGTGATTGTGTCAGCATCTTCTTGTGCCAGTGAATAGTGCCTTATGGAATCCTGTTTCAGTGGCCTGAGGTTTTTTTCTTTAGAAAGTATTCTCAGACTGATGTTAGCCAATGTCATTCCCTGCATGCTAGCTCTCCAAGTGACTGCAAACAGACTATAGTGATTTGAAGTTGCTATAACAAACTAAAGGTATGGTAATCAAGTGAGGTGTTTTGCTCAGGCAGGAGCCTGAATCCTGCAGAGATACAAATCACTACAGCTCTGCCAGCATTGTTGTGCTAGGTAGGCTCATAGGGGAAAAAAAAACATACCTTCAAGCAAACAGATGTTATAAAGTAAACAAGTTTAGCCTGTCCTGTTACAGATTAACTAATCCTTTAATGGAAGAAACGCCAATTACCGGATTTGTGCAGAATAAATGTTCTTGGGCCTTTTACATTTGCCAAGGTATAACAAGCCTGCCAATTTTCAGGGGTAGCCATGCTAACATTGTTTCTTGCCTTTTTTTTTTCTTTTTTCCTGCAGAGGAGTATCTTCAAGTGGTTTTTGATAAAGCTACTTTTGCGGTTTCTGCAATTTTGCATCCAAGCACCTATTTGAATAAAATTCTCCTTGGGAGTGAGCAAGGGGGCTTGCAGCTGTGGAATATAAGATCCAAGTAAGATTCTTATTATCTTAGGTATACTTCATGCTCCAGGTAGTTTCATATACGTCAACTAATATTTTTAGCTGTGGCAGCGTTTGAACATGGAATATTTTACTGATCACTTTGGCATAAGTTATCACTTGGTCTGCCTCCAGGAATAAAGAATGTTGCTGTTCCCTGCATGCTGATGTTGTTCAAATTACATGTTGTTTACTGTCTCTGCAGAATGTCAGGGATTGTTCAAGAATTCTTTTTATCAAGTTACTTTTTTTTTAGTTTCTTGGAATCACATAGCTTTCCCATGAAAATAATTAAAATGATAGTAAAAGCATGTTCAGGCCTCCTGCCTCAACTTTTCCAAGCATAATTTTTCTGGTTGGTGCTGGTCCAAGGAACTGCTGGCAGGTGGTGTGGAGGTAATTAGTGTTTGATACTTAGACTTAAGAAAGAGGTGTGTAGACATGTAGTTGTCTCTGAGTGTATCCCAGTAGAGCACTGTCCATAATGACAGTATTTCATGCTTACCATGATCAACTGCTTTCTAACTCGTTAAAGTTAGAGGGAGGTTCACTGTTGCCATGTATTAATGTACATACTGCAAATAAGTGTTAAATTGCATAGTCCAGTGTTTTATTCCTGTAAGTACCATATACTTTCAGTGAAAGTACCGGTAACTTTTTGCTTCATATTCAAATGTTTTGGAAACACAGTATATGCTATATAAATCAGGAAGTAGAAATAACCTAAAAAGTACAGAAAAGCAAGTGTCTGCACTTGTACTACTTTTGGGTCTCTTTAAAGAGATGCAGTATATCCTAGATGTTAAAGGTCTTCTTTAGATGTCTTAAATTCACATACAGTTAAGGAAGAAGTTATAGACATGTTACTGCTCTTTTGACAACATGGCTAAGTTAAGCAATTTCTGTTTTCCTTTGTTTGTTCCCTAAAACAAACAAAAAAAAACATTTTGTGGATAGGCGTTGGCACAATTATATAAAAACTAATTTGTTGAACTGAGGAGAAATACTGATAATCTCTGTCAAGAGAAGAAAGTGAGGGATGGGAGTAGAAGGCTGCTAGCCTTCTTTTAAGAATGATAATCAATATCTGGTGATAGAATAATTTTTCAATTATGTGTTTATAATTTCACCCTTAATAAGTACTGTGTGACTAATTTGGCTCGATGTTTTGGCCGTTTATGTTCTTGAAAGAAACAAGATGGGTGTACTTGTAGTATGAGGAAGTGTCTTTGTGTAAGGGATTTACTTTGGAAGAAGACTGGCTTCCTATGCTGATGTTAGGAATTCTGAAGAGGCGTATTTAAAGCAGAAATGCATAGGGAGCAACTGATGTAGAATGGGTTGTCTTCTCTCTACCGTATTATGTGATTGTGTCGCCTTCTAAGTATTAAAGCGCGACGCTAACTTTTTCAAATAAAAATTTACTGTAAGTTTTATTCTGAACCTTATTTATCAGTATTATTTTTTTCCTCTTAAAAGGTGCGTAGGGGCATGCTTTTTTGTGTAAATGCATGTAGAACACCCATTTTGATGTGGAAAATCCTGAAAAGTTATAATTGGTTTATCTTCTGTTTTCCAGCAAACTCTTGTATTCATTTCCAGGATGGGGCTTAGGGGTCACAACTCTTGAACAAGTTAGTACGGTTTTTTAATCTTATTTTCTTATATAACTGGTGAACTATAGCAAACAAAACACTGTAATTTAAAATTGCAGCAGTAAAAATGACTTATCTTCACTCAAGTCAAACTAAAAACCTTCTTGAACATATTAGATGAAAAGAGGTAGACTTGAAGGCTAATTACATAGCCTTCCTCTAGTCCCAGTTTTTCCATGTTTAGCATCTTAGCCATTTTGTGCTCATTACTTCTGCAGTCTTTATTCAGTTAATTACATAACTAATTCACAGAAACTAATTGTTTGCAGGATGTAGGTGTATCATGTGACTTTTGTGACACTGGCAGTTTCTTGCTGTTTAAATCTTTTTTTACCTCAGAGGTTAATAAAATGCGAGTTTTGCTGAGTCAGTAGAAGATTTTGTAGTTTCATTTTTTCTAGCTATAAAAAATAATTAAAACTTACTGGTAGTGGTTAAAGTATTGGTAACAGCTTTGAAAATGATGTTTAGTTCTCAAACTTTTGTGTAAAACTTTTAAATACGTGCATGTGACAGGGTGCATAATGGTCTACAAGAAATACAGAAAACTTGCAGTGTTTTTCCAAGGAGTTCTAACTTATGGAAATTGAATCGTTCTATTCTGTGAAGAGTAGGTGCAAAATCTTGCAGCTCTTTTTTTGGTTTAGATTTACTATATGCTCAATTTGGGTTATGGCAATGTAGATAGAGGATCTCATGAGATGCCTTTTTGTTTCTACACTATTTGTTCTTAGATGCTGTGTTCTGTATGTACTGGTATTAATATGGTAGTGGCAAGCTTTTTTCACCAGTTGTCTTTCAATGTTTCCTGCAGGCCCCAGCTGTGGATGTTGTTGCAGTTGGTCTTGTATCTGGTCATATCATTGTACATAATATTAAGTTTGATGAAACTCTTATGAAATTTCAGCAAGACTGGGGCCCCATCACAGCAATATCTTTTCGTACAGGTAAGTCTTTTGAAAATACATATAAAATCACTAAAACTAAATGGAAGTTGGGAAAATGTTTTGAAAAAGCATTTGTGAACCAAAGTTTGGGATGAGAGTTTCAGTTTTCAAAGGCTGTGGGTAATCTAGAAAAGTTACCAAAAAGTAAGAGAGATTAGGCTTATTTCATAGCACTTTCCAATGTACTAAATCAGCGCACAGGAGATGTGGCATACAATACTTTTCTTTAAAGAAAAATAAGCCAGTTATTTACGTGCCAAGAGCTAACACAGTACACAAGTATCGGAGTTACTGCAGAGTAATCAGTACGCTAAGTTCCTATCCAAACTTAATTCTGTAGTGTCCTCCCAGTGAAGACAAGTTAGAATGTTAATACTTGGGTGACTACTGAATGACTGTTTCAGGGGAACACTATATTCACTTCTTTTTGTGTGTGTCCAATGAACTCTTACTAAATACTCAAGCTAGTTACTGTAGCACCGATCTTGCCTACAGGGCTGTGATACTGAATCTAGTCTGTCATATGAATAGAGAAACATGCAAATCTTAACAGCATGTACATTGGTGCAAAGCCTGTTGATGAGAGATGCTCCTGGAGAGACTTGATCAAAGTATAGAGATCATTTTTGTTTCAGACATTTAACTCAATGCTAGTAATGTTAAATAACTTCACTTGCCCGCTTGAACATGCAGCTTCAGACTCTCTCTAATCTCTCTCTAATCTGTCTCTCTTCCTGTCTTTATGGTTAGGATGTAATGCAAGTATAACCTGGTTCTTTGAATTCATATACTTATTTCAGTATTTGAGTTCTTCATTTAAATGAAATGTTCTTCATTTAAATGAGAATGAAGTTGGCAAATCCCATACTGGTGAAGAAATTTCCATACCACAGAAGAAAACTCTAGGCCTGTTTTGGCTGTCCATGAAGTGTGCAATTGTAATTTGAAGTCGTGCTTTTATTTTATTAGAGCTAAAAGGTTAGTTTCCAGTTACGCAGGATACAGCAGATTTTTTTTATCTTGACACTATGAGAGTTAAACATACTTACTAGAGTATTTGTCATATGTTTTTAGAAGTTAGTGTGATGTATTTGTTTCCTTAATATTAGACGGGACACATGAAGTAGAACAAAAATTAGAAATTCCTTGAAATTAGAATTTTAATTATTACTTAGGGTGATTGGATAAAGATGTAATCAGCTTAGAGAATTTATTTTTGCAAGTTGTTGAGCAAAAAATTAACAGGATTTAAATATATACACTGTCAACTTCTAGAGTGATAATACAATGGCTTTCACGTCCTGAAGTGTGAAGGCTTACAAGTTCGGGGAAAAACCTGAGATAGAAAGTAATGTCTTAAAAAATGTTGCAGGTCAAGGTCCTATGGGCTTTCCAGCCTTGGTTGCTGAACTTAGATATATTTGGTTCTATAATCATTATAAGTCACCTTTATGTAGTTTCAGTTTGAAATATTAGGATGTTTCAGATAAAAACACCATATCTTGCTAATGATTTTTTCTCCTTTGGTTTTGATCTTTTTTTTTTTTCATCAGTTTTAAGATGTACAAAGTTGGTAAGGAACTGATGAACTGAATGTCAAGAAGCAAACCTCTTAAATTTTGTTTGAGCAGATGGACACCCAGTAATGGCAGCTGGTAGCCCTGTTGGACACATTGCTTTGTGGGATCTAGAAGAGAAGAAACTTATTAGTCAAATGCGAAATGCCCATTCCACAGCGATAGCTGGTATGTCATTTGTCCCTGGAGAGCCACTTCTTATTACTAATGGTGCTGATAATGCTATAAGGGTAAGTTATAATAGCTACTGCTCTTTGCTGTTATGTGTTGTTTTTTTTCTCCTACAATCCTCTGAAGTGATAATGTGTACTCTAGTTTAAAGTAGCAGTTTACAAACGAAACAAATATAATGAAACTCAAATTACTGAACTTGCTAGCTCTCAGCCAATTTGTTAGTGGAGCAGCTTAAGGTTTTGCTGCCATGATCTAGCTTCCACGATTGCTTCGTGGTAACCTTGAAGAATAAAGCTTTGGATCCACACATCCCAAACCACAGTTACTAACTTAAGCCTTTATCTGTTTCAGTTTTTATGTAATATTCTGTGTTTTGAACTGTTGTAGTTGATAAATGTCCCTTGTGTTTTGCATTCTTTGATCTGGTGGAGGGGCATAATGAACAGTGGAGAGCAATTTGCTGCTGTGTTTTAAACCTCCAGAGTTTTAGTGTCAAATGTGAAAGCCAGTATGTGAGGTTTGCTGTACCAGCTTTCAGTTTACCCTGTTCCACTGCCAAGAATTTTAGTTGTTGTCACTGCAATGTTCAACACCTTCATTTTTCTGCTTTTCTTGGGGAGGCAGGTGTGGATTTTTGATGGACCTGGTGGCACAGGTCGTGTATTGAGAAGTCGAATGGGACATAGTGCACCGCCAACAAAAATCAGATACCATGGACAAAACGGAGAGCAAATTCTCAGTGCAGGTATGAATTCTCATTCTTATTCTTCAATCTGACTTCCTGTTGTTATAAGGAAAACATCCTGAGCTTATATCAATAAAACAAATAAATGTAACAGATATTATGGATAAAACTTAGTTATGAAACACATGAAACTGTAGCAGAGGAAAAACATAGGAAACAATGCATTTTATAACTTACAGGGGCCACTCCACTTTTCCCAAGTTTGAGCAAGTGTTGTGGTTTATGACTTCTTTGTAATTTGTTACAGTTTAGTTGTATCTGGATTATATCTTGCCAAGGTCACTTGGTACCAAGATATTAATGTAAAAAGTTTGTGACTACCCTTCCTTAGAAACTAACATATTTAGAATCAATTAATAGTCCTTAATTTCCTTAATGGTCTAGTTCAGATAGTTTTGTGGCCCAGAGCACTTCAAAAATGGAATAAGAGAGACTTCAGTTAATCTTTAATCGCTCTGCAATAATTAAATTGTCTGCATGAGCAACACTTGAAAACATTACATTTTGATGAATGTTACATTAATATGGCCCAGCAATACACTGGTATACCACCTCTGGCCCACACTGTATAAGAGGGACAACAACATCCTCGAAGAGTCCAACATAGAGCCACAAAGATGATTCAGGGACAGGAGCACCTCTTCTGTGAGGAGAGGCTGGCACAACTGGGACTGTTTCTCCAAGAAAGGAGAAGGGGGCTCAAACTGGAGCTCAGGAGCTTCCATCTAAACATCAGGAAGGACTTCTTTACTGTATGGGTGACCGAGCACTGGAACAGGTTGCCCAGAAATGTTGTGGGGTCTCCCTTGGAGATCTTTAGAAGCCACCTGGACGTGGTCTTAGGCAGCCTGCTCTAGGTGGCCCTGCTTGAGCAGGGTGGGTGGACAAGGTGACTTCTGGAGGTTCCTTCCAACCTCAACCATTCTGTGCTAAAATCTCTTGCTGGTTGTTCAACTACGTAACTTGGACTCAAGTAGCTAGTTACCTGACTGTAGTTCAGCTCAGTCCAGACTAGCCACGGTAACAATTGCATTGCTTAACAAATCCTCAAGTTTGTTATTGTAGTTCACTGCTTTGTTAACTGTACTGAAAAATATGCAGTGAACACACAGGCAAGTTCTGAGGTCTCAAGCTTCGAGATCTGATTTTTCTGCAGTGTAAAGGGACTGACTCTCTACATTCCTTTCTGAACCAGTGATAAAACTTCATGCAACAAAAATGAGATTGCAGTGCCTTTCAGGTGCTACTGTTTTCTCTAGACAGGCATCCCTACAAATAAACAATAAAAAATCACTAATGTCCATGGCTTCATCCTGCTTGATGTTGTTCCCAGTTCCCAGTATGTTTATCCTGGCTCCTATGCAAAAGAATCTTTTTTCTTTACAGTGTACTGCCTCTGAATTTTTCAGCCTTACAGAGGCTTTTTGTTACTCCTTCCACAATATACAAGTAAAGGTGCTTGAGTTCTGTGTTCCAATGTCTTTCAGATTCTTTAAGTTCACTTTGAATAATTTTCTGTTTCCTTACTTCTTTTCCTGATAATCATGTTCTGTGATTCCTCTGACCTTCAAATATAGTGCCTTTGATTTTACATGTGTTGTACAATTACATTTTCTGTTAGTTTCTGATTCTACCTTGTCAGGTCCAAACAGTGTTTGGATCTGTTTGACAGTTTCAAATTTGAGTCTTCTGTCCCTCTGTTAAATTAAAATCCTCTAAGTACTGTGAACAGTGGACACTATATAGAGCAGGGAAGCCCCGTTAGTGTCCTGGTTTGCAGGAGAGATGGGGAACTCAGCCTTTACCATTTGTGTTTGGTTAACTTCGGTGTAGTTCTTAGCCAGCTATGGCATGTCTTAGGTAGAGAGAGAAAAAGAAAAGAATATTGTAGTTGGTGAGAGCAGTGTATAGTTATGGGAAAGTTAGGGAGATACTATGAAGTTACTTGAAGAACATAGTCTATATACAGTAGCAATGATAAGAAGCTGGGAACAGCTAGATATTGTGGTGGAGAAAGTAGGGGACAGAGTAATTGAACATGGAGAAGATAATTAAAAAAAAAAAATCGGTCATTTTCTGCATGTGTAAAGTAGTAGGAATTGGAATATAGGCCATAGAAAAACTGGGCTTCATTAATTCCAGTACTTAGAATTTACCTGTATTTTTTCTTAGATGAGAATTTTTATTAAATTATTATGGTGTTCTGAGATTTCTGAGAGTTTATCTTCTGCTTTTCTTGTTCAGATAGTTTATGAGTAAGTAGAAAGTTGGTTCGTTTTCACCCTTCGGTGATTTCTGCTAATGTTTTGTCAGGTCAAGATGGAACGTTGCAGTCTTTTTCAACAGTGCATGAAAGATTCAATAAAAGTTTAGGACGTGGTAAGTATTTCAGTGAAAGTACCAATATTGATGAAAAAACTGCAAAAGTATTTATGTAAACAGGTGTCACAGCGTTAGGTAGGTCTTGTTTTCACTTTAACTATTATATGAAAATTATTCACCTCATCTGCTCTTCAAACTCAGTCCTCCTGATGTATAAATAAAACTCTCAGAAGTGTTTGGCCGGTTAAATACTTGGAAGAGTAATTTATGTAGCCTACAAGGAGTATTATTTCACTGTGGGAAGCATTGGGCATGATTTTTGTATTAAAAATATATAAATCGTTAAGTGACATTTTTCGTGTTTCATTTTAACTCCTTTTCCCCCGTTCATTTTCCTTTTCTGTTTAATAGGCTAAATTAATACAGTTCATTCAGATTTCTCAGCTTCAGTTTCTTTGATTTATTGTAGAGTGTCATTTAAAAAAAAACATCATCTACACACTGCCATGTTTAAGGGATATTTTCATTGTTCCTGTAGTGTGAGGCTCAGACAGACTGAGATAATTCTTATTTTTAAATTTCTGTATATGGTTTTATACATATTTAAATAGACAGACACAGATTAATTGATTGGTTATATCCTTTGGGCATAAATTAAAATTCCTGAGTCTGTGGATATTCAAATGACTGGGTGTTGTATACTGCTTTATATAGTCATGTCTCTATGACCACACCTTTAGCTGTCATGGTGGATCTCTGCCTGAGGATGTCAGCACAACATCCCAGAACAAATGAGTTGAGTAGTATGTCTGTGAATATATTAGGGTAACAATTAGCTCAGCATCACATAAATTTTGACAGGAACTCTGTTAATCTTCTTAGCTTTTCAGACTCTGCAGAATGTCAGTGCTGTGTAAATGTAAGTCAAAATTTTCAAAGTTTTATAGGAACTTTACATGTAGTAAATAATCTATTTTAAACCAATGAGCTCAGATCGTGAGATTGAGACACTTGCTTTTTTTATTTTAAGGTTCAATTAACAAAAAGAAATCAAAAAAGAAGGGTCTTCAGCATGATACAATGGCACTTCCACCAATTACAGCCTTTGCTTCAGGTAAGTAGTCTGTGTGATATATGATAGAACTTGTCCCATCTTCATCTTATCTTTTAACCCTTTTAAAGACACAAGTGTATTGAAAGATTGTGCTGTTTTGAGAAGAAATTACTGAGATTATGGCCCTTCATGAGCAATAGAATGACAGTTTAAAATGACATTTTACCTGCTAAATTCCATTCTTAATTCAAAAAAGAGCATTTCATTTCAAACATCTTCAGGGTCAACCTGCTGTTGGCTTGCAAATCTCCAACATGAGAGCCAGTATCTTCTGGCATTTGTGGTACTTGAGGTTGGAGAACCAGCAGGAAGATCTGTCAGCTAAAGAATGCTTAGTTGTAGCAGCTGATTTTTTGATCTGCCAGTTTCTCTCAGTTTTCAAAGTAAAATTTCAGTTATTCAGTTCATTTGTGATTCAATGAACCTAACTTTTGAAGTGGAATTGCAGTTATATTTGCTTTATCAAAATTCATTTCTTCAAATGAAGCACCTCCTTTTCAGATTTCAGGTTTTTATCTTAAATGCAGCTATTCTTTTGCCTTCCAACCATGGTTCAGTGTTTTGTGTTTTGAGAGGTTTGAATTTACAGCTTTGTGTAGCCCTCTTACTAAATATAGTAGTTACATTTTGCACAATTCAATGATATGTACTTGTTGCAGAAAGATGTAGATGTGTGTGTGCATTTTTTTAAATGTATGTTAGATGTTCTGCTTGCTTAAGTTATTAAGGTATTAGGCTTAAGGTATCAGAAGTACCTTAGGTATGTTTGGGGGCACAAGAAAGCACTGATTAAAGTACATTTTGCTTAGTGTTGCTTCTTTGTTGCTATATTGTCTTCCATTGCTAGGGTGAACTGGCTTGTTCCTGGTTACTTTATTCTTTAAAGTTCTAGAATTACTCAATTTCAAGATCTAAAAAGTTTTTTTCACGTATTAATTCCAGGAAAAAAATGCAAATTTACTTGTTATTTAGAAGTCCATATGATTGATCATATTATCAGAACTTTGTTACCATAACAAATAAGTTTTAGAATAAAGGTTTTTCCACAAACACAGAAAAAACTTTCACTATGTGACGTAGAGGTAGCTCTTAAACCCTCCTCTAAGTGGTTAAACTAGTGTCTTTTGCTGCTTCAGCAGATTAAGAAAATGTTAGGATACTCATCTGGAAATAGGTACAGCTTGAACAGTTTAACCAAAACCATTTATGTTTAAATATGCTTTTCAAACCACATAGACTCAAATATATAAAGATGTGAAATGTGACAATCCAGAAAAATGTGTGTGGTTTTGTTAGTATTTTAGTTTTAATAGCATATGCACAACAGTTTGCCAGGCGTTTTTTTCTAAATGATAACCCTTTATCTGTCTAGCAAGAACACTAAATGTAAACCGTTTTGCCTAAGGGTATTTCAAAATATTAATTCTTATGATATCAGAAAATGCTTATTTGATTGAATGCTTGTTTCTGAAACGAATGTGTGTGTTGCATTGCAGAAGTGGCACATCAAAGTGACTGGGATGGTATTGTTGCCTGTCATCAAGGGTATATAACCTGTACAACCTGGAACTATCAGAAAACTTCTATGGGAATTCATAAACTGAGGCCAGAAGAATTTAGCAAAAACAAGCCTGTTGATATATATGCAACAGTAAGTGTATTTAGGATAATATCAGTATTATGGTATATGCTGTTTTGATTTTGTACAGAAGCAATATTTATAATGAAAAAGCACTGTCTAGAGGTGTTTTAGTTGCTTTGCGGAGTTCTTTCTGATTGCTTAGTGTGTCCTGCTAACTGTTTTGCAATGTTATTAAGAGAAATGCTGCATATGCATTTTTTTCTTTAAGCATACAGTCTAACTGAAGATTCAGTTTTTCAAATTCAGATGGTTAAATGGTTTATATTTACCAATATTTTCTCATAATGACTTAGATTTGACTGTATGCCTTTGATATACTTCTGCTGTGAATGCAAATTGCTGAAGACACTTTTCTTTTCCTGGCAATGTAGAAAAGTGTATTTTCAAATTGCAGACAGGATAGTCTCTTTAAAATGCTTTGCAACTTGAACTGGCCACCATGAAAGTCAAGCAGTCAATAAAAGATATATAAATGTTTACTGAGGGTTTACCAGTTTTCAATACAAGTACTTTCTGTGGCACATGTAGTTCATATGCTATGTGTTCATAGTACTGATTTATCTTAGGGTAAATTTTGTTTTTATGACATTATGCGTAGCATTTAAGTGGTAGATGAGTTCAGCTGTAAATACCTGCTTTCTCCTAACAGATTCTTTGTCTTTCTAAAGACATTAGACCATTGTTTCTCACTACTTAAGCTCTGTGTGAATTTAGCCTGTTTTGGCGTGCCATCGGCAGTACTGGTATTCAAACAGAGTGGCAGTAGGTATGCTTGGTCCATATGTTAGGTACTGAAATCATGGATGCCTTCCTTGATTATTTAAGTTACTCATTTAGATTACAACTTTGATGTTACTAGGTATATTTCTGAATGAAAACGTCACCAAGTCAGTATTTCATTATCCTTCATAAGCATTCGCTGCCTTATTTACTTATTGCAGATTGGTTTATTTTAGTATTTCCTCTCCACTGTTTAGAGATGTGATCTGTTGTTCATTCCATGGAACTTTCCTTGAAGTTTAATAAAAACATACAGTATTTTGCATTCCTATTATACATTAGTTATCTTCTAACAATTTTGCTAACTAGATATACATTTTAAGAATTGTTTTCATAATTGTTTTTTTCCCCCTCAAAGGCTGTTGACATTACCAGCTGTGGGAACTTCGCTGTAATTGGGATGTCAACAGGACGGGTAGATGTATATAACATGCAGTCTGGCCTTCACAGAGGGTGCTATGGCAAAGAAAGAGGTAGGAATTTCTAAAATATTGACTCTTAACAGAACAGCAGCGATTTAGTATTCTGTCATATGAGGAATCTAACATACTTCCCGAGTTGAATTTGGGAATGAATCCTTTCCATTTCTGTAACTACCCTATACTGTCCTAGCTTGTACTATAATCAGAAGTAATTTGAGACCTACTCTGCAGGACATTATCCCCCTTACTTTTAATAGCTGTGACATTAGCATCTATTTCATTTTAATCAACATAAATTTGTCGGTTACCAATATGTTTAGCACTAAAATGCGACCCTGGGGTCTCAGCTGTCTTTTGAGATATTCACATATCCAGTACTTGTTATTATACTTCTTGTTACGCTGTTCTTTCTCTGAGGTAGTTTCACATGTTTTGTGTGGCCTGCTTATAAATGAAAGAGTACTTTATATACTCAGGAAATGGAAATCCTAAGCAATTCCAGTTCTTTGCAAATACTTTTTATCAGATTACCCTGCTGCAAACTTAGGACTTTATGTGAATAATGGTGTTCATTTCCTTCTAGTGGTTGTGCACATATATTTCATGTTGTGTATATTTGCTGCTGCTTTGTAAATCTGCAATTTATAGTAGGGCCCTTATAGTCTGATGTTTTTGGTTGTAGAAACAAAGAGTCCTGATGAACTTTTAAACTTTGATGGGATTCTAAAAGCCATCTAACTTGGGAAATCTGAAGTGGTTTCTTATAATATCATTATACCTTGGTAGTGGGATCAATTCTTTAAGTTTGATTATGGCCAGTAAACCATAGGCATAGAGTAAGAAATAAAATTTATCTAAAAACAGAGGAGCTATGGCTTATCTTTACAATGCAGTGTAAAGTTGTCGGGGGGGGGGGGGGGGGGAACAAACAGACTTTGTGCAAGATCTGAAGCTGTAAATTCTGTGTGAAGTGGTCAAGTTCCTTGGAAAAAAATCCTTAAATGATACAAAAAAAAAGTCCCTTAAGTTGAATGTTCAAAAAAGCCTCCTAAATTGAAAACCTAATCTTCAGCTTCAACTATGCACAACTTTGTTGTTGTTATTTGAATTCTTATGTATTCCTAGATGCTTACTTGAATACAAGTTGGTTTTGTGTATTTGGTTTCTGTACTGATAAAATAAACAAAGACTTTAAAATTCAACTAGTCTTGTCAGGTCACTTTGGAATTGTTTGTCACATGCTTATGGCTCAGTTAATGTAGTTAAGCAGAGACAAACAGAACAGTATTCAGCAGTATGCTGATTTCTAAACTGTGTTTCAAGTCTGAAATAAAACTTTCTTTTTCCCCTTAATTTGCAGCACATGAGGGGTCCGTAAGGGGGTTAGCAGTGGATGGATTAAACCAGCTGACAATCACAGCTGGTAGTGAAGGGTTAATTAAATTTTGGAAATTCAAAACTAAAGATCTAGTTCACTCCACTGATCTTTCATCTTCTCCAAGTGGAATTCTGCTTCACAGAGACAGGTAAGAAACTAAAGCTATTTCATATGCGTATTGTTTTGCTGTACATATAAAAGTATAGGATGACAAATTTTCTAATGAAGTTTAAGTTTTTGGTGCTTGAAGTGCAACAGACTGCTAGTTGTCCAAGATGTAGTACTAGTCTGAAGGAGTGTGTAAATTGGTTTCTCTGAGATTATTTCAGGATAACGATATTTTTGGAGCAAGGTTATTGATGTTTTCCTTTTTTTAATCTCTGAGTATTCATGATCATATGTGCTACTTATTCTTGGCAGTGGTATTCTGGGAATTGCCTTTGATGACTTCAGTATTAGTGTTTTCGATATAGAAACCAGGAAGATTGTCAGGAAGTTCTCAGGACACCATGGACGGATTAATGACATGGTAATTGTTAACTCACTGTAATAGGTGACGTATGCATGTGCTAAATTCATTTTAAAGACGATGGAATTCTTTACATATATTCAGTCACTGATTATTATATTCAGTGATGAACAGTGAAATAGTTTGGCCACATTCGTTTTCAAGTTAAAATCTATCATGTTCAAATGGCAATGTATTTTTAATGTAGTTTGGGGTTTTACTATAGCCTTCCAAGAAGCTAATTTTGGGTTTAACAAAATAAAGCATTAGAAATAATGAAAGTCAAGTTGAGCATAACATTCTGCTACAGTCCTGAACTGCGCATGTACAAAAAATAAACCAGGTAAATACATACTATGAACAGATCTGAGATTATACAACACACTGATATTTCCTCATTTACATCTTGTGTAGTTGCGCTTTGTAGTGTTCACGGAAATACTTTATTTTTAGCTTCTGATTTAGTTTTTAGTGCAAGGAAGTATTTGATTTCTTCAGTTTTGTACTAAGTGTTTTCTGTCATTAACGTAAAAATAAGGACCAAAATGCTTTCACTTAAAGCCATATGTAACCTGTGTCAGTATATTTAGACTTGTTTTGAAATAGCTTCTATTTTTGTCCTTTTCTCTCTTAATAAGGTGTGTCAGTTTTGTTCTTTGGCCAGACTATTTCGTCATGATCTTAGGGAGCAATCTAATCTTCAACTGTGTAAGAGAGAACTTCCTCACTTGTCAGTTGTGGCCTTAAATTTAGTATTTTATTTTAGACTTTCAGTCCTGATGGTCGCTGGCTAATAACTTCGTCAATGGACTGTACCATTAAGACTTGGGACCTTCCATCCGGATGGTGAGTCAGTTGAAAAAGCTATAGCAAAACTTTTTATAGTTTGCTTTCTGTCTCTTAAATGGTAAAAAGTCATTCTTGATTGTTTATGTCACCAAACTGTACTATATGATACTCAAAGTTATACGTGGGGAATGAGCACAGTATCCAGTATGTTAATTATGTGCAGTGCTAGCAGTAATAGAATTGTAGAACAGCTCAGGTTGGAAATGACCTTGTAAGATCCTAGCTTTCATGGAAAAGGTAGCCTAGATGGGATAATTTAGCACCCTGACCAGTTGCATCTTGAAAATCTACGGCAATGGTGACTCCCTGGGGAGGTTGTTACATTGACTGTTCTCAATATTAAAAATTTGTCATCCATCAAGACAAAACATCTCCTGGTGCCACTTGTATCTTTTGCCCCTTGTCTTCTTCATGTGGCTCTGTACAAAGGGAGAGACTTCATCTTCTTCCTAGCCTCTCTAAGTACTGGAGTGAGGTCCCCTAGAGCCTTCCTTTCTCCAGGGTAGAAAGACCTTTTTCTTTCCCTTTACTCAAAGGTCAAGTGCTCCAGTCCTTTGGTCATATCCATAGCCTTCCTTTGGACCTTCTCCAGTCTGTCTGCATCTTTTTTGAATTGTTGGAACCAGAACTGGGCACAGTACTCCAGGGGCAGCCTGAGAAGGACTGAGTAGAGTGGTATGATCACATCTCTATCTCTGCTAATGATGCCACTGCAAATGCAGCCTGATCTGATCCAGTTTGCCTTTGTTGCTGTAGCAGCACACTGCTGACTCGTGCTCAGCTTGATGTCTGCCAGGACTCCCAGATCCCTTTCAGCAACCCTGCTCTTCAGCCACATAGATCCTAACCTGTTTTGGGATCTTTGGTTATGTCATTCCACATGCAAGACCTTGCACTTTCATTAAACTTCAGACAGTTCTTGCTTGCCTACTATTGCAGTCTGTCCAGGTCTCTCTGTTAGGTGGCTCTTCATTTTGAGAGGTCCACCTCACCCACCTAGTTTACTGTCATCAGCATACTTGGTGGAGGTATTTTCAATCCTGTCGTCCAGATCATTTATCTTCTAAACAGCATGGAGCCCAGAATCAATCACTGGGGGATGTGGCTTGTGACAGGCTGCCCACCCAACCTACAATCATTGATCATCACATTCTGATTGTAGCCTGTTGGCCAATTTCCTACCTGTCTCACAGACCACCCGGCCAAGTCTGTATCTTGCCAGTTTGGCTAGAAGGCTGTGGTAAACGTTGTTGAGTGCTTTGCTGAAGTCCAGGTAATTAATATCCACTGTTCGTTACTTTGTTGTAGGAGGTGGCCAGGTTAGTCAGGCATGATTTGCCTTTGGTAAATCTAAATCTGTGTTGTTTTTTCCCAGTCACCTGCTTCAATTGGCTTGCAACAGTTCCTAGGAGGACTCATTTATTTACTTTCCCAGGGACTGCAGTAAGACATGTAAGAGGGCACATACTTTCCTGGGCCCTCTTTTGGGCCCTTCGTGTGGATATGTGGCATTTGCCATCTTCTGGTCATCAAGGACATCCTCTGATTTCCACTTTCCAAAGATCATAGACAGGTATTGCAACAATGTCAGTCACTTTTCTTAAAACCCTGGGGTGGATTCCATCTGGGCCTGTAGGTTTATGTGAGTTTAGCCCTTTCTAGAGGCCAGAAACCAGCCCTTCCTACACTGCTGGTGGGTCAACACATGAGTAGTAGTCATAGCTCTTTCCTCCTGAGATCTGGGTCCAGCTACGCCAGTAAAGACAGGTGAAGAAGGTATTGAGAACCTCTGATTTGACAGTATTATTTGTAAGTAGTTCCCCTGCAATATTTAGTAACGGGCCTGTGTCTTTCTTGTGTTTCTAATTACTGTTCATGTATCTGAAGGACCCTTGTTCTTCTTGACATCTTCAGCCAGTTTCATTTCTTGTGGAGCCTTAACCTTTCTGACTGCATCTCTGCATATCCTAGCAAGGCTCTTGTCCTTAATGAGTATTTGGCTACCTTTCCATAGCTGGTATTCTTCTTTTCCATTTAAGTATACCCAAAAGCTGGTCATTAAACCAGGACGGTCTCTTGTTCTGCCTTCTTCCTTTCCCATTGTCAGGGATGGATGGTTCTTCTGCCTCCAGGACACTGTTCTTGAATAACCTTGAATAATAAGTCATCTTGGTTTGTGAGCGGTAAATAGAGTGGTGTACTGTTCCTAGTCATGTCCAGCATTACTGGCAAGAAGTAGTCTTCAGTACATTCCAAGAACCAGACAGACAACTTGTTCAACACTATGTTATTTTCCAAACGAATGTCCAAGTAATCAAAGTCACCCATGTGGACTGGGTTCTGTGCCTTTTTTTGGGGAATACAGATTAGCGATGCCTTGAAGATATGATGAAGTCGGGAGTTGTCATTTAAGTATGAATAAGTGTGAATTTTTCTGGAAGTAGCTCCATAATCTAAATGGAAAGAGATTGCTTAAAGTGAAGGCTTTCTGATATGCTGAAGTATTAATCTATTTCATTTTCTGAATAGAAGCCCGTTCTCACTTACGTTCATTTTAACATATGATAAGTTTTGCTTCAGAACTGCAAGAAGTTCTGATGAAGCTGAAATCAGACAGGTATATGACACACACTGATTTTGAAAATGATTAGATTTACAAATTTTCCTCAAATAAAAATTTAATGTTCTTAAAATTTTATTTTAAGAAAAGGTTTTCCTGTAACTGTAGGCTGAGGAATATATTGAAAAGGAACAGCTCTTAATATCAAGTCAGATGCTTGTTTTACTTCTACTGTAGCATGTGTGCTGCTCAGTAGAAGAATGGAATTATAAACTGTGCATTCTAAAGATTGAGTTTTGATATTGAAAAGATAGAAAATGATTAACATGACTAATACAAAAACATGATTAACATGACAAAGTCTTAAGTTACAAAAATACCTACTGACTTTAATATATGTCATACCATTTACTTATTGAGCATCTGTTCTTACTTGAGAATGCAGCTTAACTGTTAATGCTTGTTTATGTAGGGCTTTATGAGAATTGGGGAAAAATTACCAATTTATGTAGAGGTGCTTACAAGCAGGAACCTTGGTGTTACTCAGTTTTCTTTCTGCAGTACACCTTGCATAGACACATTTTGTGTGAAAATCATGGGCATGTCTCACATTACCCTTCCAAGATGGACAGATTTTTTTTCTTGACTCTGTAATTTTAATCATGGCTTAAATTCCATAGGTAAGGAAGACTTGATTAAATTTATTGTTACTTCTGCTTTTTATTTGTTTCTTATGGCTACTTTATTGAACAATAATTCTCAGCTACTGATAAAGATTGTGGTAAAAGGATGGATTTACAACTAAAAGCAGCATTTATGGTAAATCTTCCAGCCATTTTACACTCACTGATACATGTTCTAGCACTTAACTAGTTTAGTGTTTGTATATTTTGTCAGAAGTAGTGCATTATGTGGCTCCTACCTGATTAACTTTTTACTTGTAATGTGTTTCTAGCAGCATGCAAATGAAATTAAAAGTTCTATTGAAGGTACAAAAGTGGATTTCTAAACTTGATTCATCAAACCTGTGTAAAAGTATTGAGTACCTAAGAAAAGATGTGCTCCCAAGATTTTACATTTTAAACTGCTCTTTTACATTAATATATTTCTGTGAACAGAACAGATTTGTGGAACTAGCTGCCGTCATTGATTCTCACTTTACTTTTGGTTTTTGTCTGTAAAGAGCAATCTTTCATTCATGCTTTCCATTCAGTTTTTATTGTTTCTGTCAATGAGCTACTTGTCATATTCAATTACTTTTAAGTTTTCTGTAATAGTAAAAAGAATGATCAAGAAACAATATATATCATGTAAAAGTTTGTGTACTGTCAAGAGGAAATACTGAAAATGATCAAATTTTGCAGGGTACAGTTCGTTCTGTACTTTAGGGACATTAGACCCTAGTTTTAATCAGGTGTGCTTATGAAGTATCTGAAGAGAGAGGATTGACAACTAATGTCAGAGAACTAAAAGATGAGTTTAGACCAGCATGGGGCTGACTGGAAGTATGAAACTTACTGCCGCTGAAAACGTTAGCATTAGATCTAAGGAAATTAATGTGTACAGATGGTTCAGCATATTTTCCACAAAATATGGGTGTGTAAGGAGGTAGCATAAGTATTCCACCTGTAGCTGGTATCAAAAAAAAATTATAGAGGTACATGGCTTGTTGCCCAGTGCCATTCATTTGCTAAGTTTGTTTGTATTGTATTTGAATGCTTCTAATGTGCTGGCATATGTGCTTCCAGTGTCCTGATTGCATTCAGTCCTGTTTGTGCTGTAATTCAGATATGTACAGGAAAAAAAGTTTATTTTGTTCAGGTTTTCTTTGTTCTCTTCTCTCTTTAGCCTCATAGATTGCTTTCTGCTAGACTCTGCAGCAGTGAGTCTTACTATGTCTCCTACAGGAGATTTTCTAGCTTCAGCACATGTGGATGATCTTGGAATTTATTTGTGGTGAGTATGTAACATAACTATTTCTGCATAGAACTTCAAGTGGGGAGGAATTCTTATAACATCTTCATGGCAAGTATATGATTGTTCTACAAAGTATCATCTCAAGAGTTTTTTTATATTAGTTTCTAAAAGAGTGAGGTATTCTCCACTGTTGTGATCTATAAATCTTTAAATCTCTCGTTGTTAAGATACTCTGATAATTAAATAGTCTTTTTTTTTTCCGTTTCTTATTCTAAAGAATTCCTGGTATGCCATTCCTAAAGTTTTTCCTTGGCTCTTCTCTACTTTTTTTCTGCCCCTTTTAAATGTCAGTGTCATGCAGTGTCACTATCCGAAGGACTAGTTTTCTTCTCCTAGTATACAACGTTGTCTGAGACATCTTGGTAGAATTTGGAGATTATGATTGTTTGTTTATTATTGATAGATCAGCACAGGTATAAAAATTTATTTTAGTTCATTTTTATAGAGATTTAAAACAAATGGCTGGTTAGATCTAGGACTAACGTAACAGACCATTTAATACATTTGTTGTGGTTGTTTTTTCTTCTTTCTTTGGCAGATAGATCTATCTTCTTTGGCTGTAGTTTTACCTGAGAGGTGTTCACTTGTTAGACCTTTCTGTGTTTAAGTAAAAGTGCTTTATTGTGAATAATGGCAAATGTTTTCTTATTTATTCCTAGTTTGTATTGACAGAAAGTCATTGTCAGAATTGCTTGTGTGCAGGTTCCAAATTCAAAGAACATTTGCTAAATGTACTACTCTGAAATTATGTGAAAGCAAGATGTTCATTTATATTTGCATAATATATTGCACATACTAAGTACAAGCAAGTTTTTTAGGTAATTTTGCCATTTCAAATAAATAATACAGAAATTGTCAGTACCTGAAGTAATTTCATTTCATATTGCCATAGTTTCAGACATTTTGACAATGTGTATCATCACATACCATTTTGTGTTTATCTAATAAATAAATTTTCCTCATCTTGAATAGAATCTGGTGAATAGTCAAAGTGCAGTAGTATTAGACTGCAGTAGAATTCTGTCTAAAATGCTTGTTCCCATTCACATGAAACTTGCTTTAAAAGTGGCTGTCTTATTTTCCAGGTCAAACCGTTCTCTGTATTCACTTGTTTCTTTACGGCCCCTTCCAGGAGACTATGAACCTTCTATGGTGACACTCCCTGGCACTTGCCCTCTGCAAGGTAATCTTGAATACATTAAGTTTGATGAATTTCAAATAGAAGACACTTTTCGTTTCCTCGGTGAAAACTTAGTGCGCCTTAACATTCTGTTTCTGAACTTTTCCTATTGTTTCTATAATTTTTGGCATTCTTTGGCATACTCTTTGTATGCTAATATTACTTACTAAAATCTGTTAATGTTTCTACATTCAGACATACATAATTACATTGTGATTATTTCCACTTATTTAAGTAGATTTTGTAGGTAATAAGAGAGCTTGTGCTATTTTCTTGCTTTTTTTAAGCCCAGACTGCTGTTAAGTACCTTCAATTGTGACATCCGTGAGCATTTTGAAATAAATACTACTGCTTGGCAGCAGGAAGGAGGTTGTTGTTTGTTCCCCTTTCCTCCAATGTTTTCGTCTGCATTTATGCCATGGTACTTTGTGCTGTATGTTATCACGCTGGCAACAGGACTGGGTTCAGCTCACATACCACGTTCCTGTGTTGGTTTTCTAGTGTAAAAAAAGGCCTATGCTGGATTTTTAACACATTTAGTAGAAATAGTTGTGTTGAAGGCCTCTAGATGGAGATCTTGTCTGCTAAATTTTGCAGTTCTCCTAAGGCTGAGTATACATACATTTTGGTCTCTGTCAGGAGGAGAGACACACCTAGCTATTGACTGCACAAAAGAGCAACGAACCCCCACTCTCTGTTAAGTGCTTCATTAAGCACATACTTATTTCAGATACTTGAATTAGGAAAATGGGATTTTGCACCAAATTTTTTAATGTTTTAATCTGTGAACTGATTCTGGCTGAACGCTTGAATTCACTTTTTGTCTTCAGCTAGTGTAAGTTTTTTGTTTGGATGCTCAAAGCTTTTGTTTCATTTTCCTTTATGCCTTTAGGCTTTTCTATCACATTGATGTTTTCAGCCATGTAGTACTGTGCAAAAAGAAAGTAGAAAGTGAAGGCATTTTCTTGCAGATTTATCTTGTCAGTCTTTAAAATTTTGTCTATCCAGTTCTACATTTTAGCCATAATTGTTCTCAACTTAGTATTTCACTGGGTTGACAAAGTTTGTTTCTGTGGCTTGTCAGCAATTTGTTACACTAGCACCCATATATCTAGCTCCTGTATGCATGCTTAAAACAAAAAGTGAAAGAAACAATTGTGTTTTTATTTTCATTTTTTTAAAGTTAAGTATGTATGTTCATAAAAGATAATCTGTTTTCGAAAGATGTGGATGTGGCAGAAGGTGAAGAAACATGTGATGAAATGGTAGAATATGACTCGCCTGAGCAATTGGGAGAACAGCTGGTGACCCTTTCCTCATTACCTGAATCAAGATGGAAAAACCTCCTCAATCTTGATATTATCAAGGTAATAATATTAGGCACATCATTGTTTATTGTAGTATTCAGATGGTGTTTTTTAAGAAGCGGGTTTAAAAAAAAAAAAAAAGCTGTTTCTTCTGTGTATAAAACAGTTGTCCTAACTTGGGTATTCAACAATTCTTCCTTCTTAAGAATTTCTTTATTAACTCTTGCCATTATTATTTCCACAATATACAAAATAGCTATCTGTACCAGATATGTCAATGCAGTTTATGCATGCTTCTAAATCTGTTCTAAGTTTTGCCTTCAAACAACTGACAGCCATTCCTATTAACGAAAAAAGAGAGAATTTGAAAAAAATACTAGCATACAGCCAGATGCCTGATACCTGACTTTGACCTATGAGCTGCATTTATCTATTCGCAACACTTGATCGTACTTTTTCTGATACAGTTCAGGATTTTGAAGTAGAAGACTGCAAAAGACTGCTTTTCACAGTTTCTGGGATTTGATGTTGTCCTAAATAATAGCTTCATATTCAGTAGCAAAACATGTTTTTCTATATGTTTACTTTTCAGTTAATCCTAGTAGTATTTGTGAAATTATAAAAATTCATCTCTTTACAAAAAAAATTCACTTGTTCTTGCTATGATTGACTTTATTCAAATATCTAATTAACAGAAAAAAAACAAACCAAGAGAGCCACCAAAAGTTGCCACGTCAGCCCCTTTCTTCATCCCAACAGTTCCTGGTCTTATACCCCGATATGCTGCTCCAGAGCAAGAAAATGATGCACAGGTAAAAACAAGACTCAGTATAATAGTGTTTATCTAGTATATTTTTACAACAAAATCTTAAATAAATTTTTAGTCCTAACAAATCTTGCTAAAGGATTTACAATACTATTTTTAGTGCATCTACATTAATGCTTTCTTTCTTGGAGCCTTTTATCCTGTCAAGAAAATAATCTAATTGAGATGTAAAAATATGTTTGCATATTCATGTATGCTCACTTACTCTTTCATGGACTAGTCAAAGGTGGTAAACATTGGAGTGCTGGCACAGAAGTCTGATTTCTACATTCATCTTGAAGAAGCCCTGAGCACTAACAAATGTAAGTTGAGAAATTTCACTGAAAATTCCACTGTTACTATAAGCTAGTAATATTTTAAAAAGTTTGATTTCTAATGCCAAAATTGTAGCGAGTGAGGGGTAAAATACAGGTACTACAGTAGCAAAAGCAAAAAGAAGGTCTGCTATGTATGAAGCTGAGTAATACATAGATAGGTGATCTTTATCAGAGAAACATTGTTACTCTAGCTTGCTTGCAGCATGGATCCAAGTTCTGGCTAAAAGCTATATATAGAAAGCAGGTAAGGTTATTAAGATATTTCTGCAGATTGGGATGCTCTTGTCCAGAAAAAAAAATGCTCTGTATTATTTGTAATGTAAGAAAGGAAGGGAATGATCTGGTAAGTAATAATCTGGTGGCTCACTGAAACATGAGAAATATCATTTGCCTAATGAGTTCTATTTTCAAAGGCTACTTCACTAGACATTCACCAAATTTACGTTTAGTAATTGTAGTTGCTTTATAATTGCTTTAGGAAGAAGTAGCTGACTTAAATAATCTGTTGGATTTTTTTTGACATTCAGTTCATCTTGAAATTCAGTCACTTAAGGTGCCAATGGGATTGACTGTACCTATTTTTTTCTCTTAAACTGTGCTGCTACAGAATTATTGAAATATGGATTTTTGGAAACAGTTGGCAATATAGCTGACATGGAAACTTAAAGGGACAGCTACTGAAAGCTTTTTTATGAGGCAGTTCTGCTGGGAATTTTTCCTACCCCTTCTTAAACTCTTTTGAGATGAATGGCTTACTCAGATGCACTTGAAACGTGTTGTCTGCATACTTTATTATGGCCATCTCTCACAAGCAAGGTGTGTTTTTTATTCTGTGTTTTTAGTATGTCAATTGACAGTATTCTATTAAGCTGTTTCAGAGCTGCCCAGGGAAGAGTGAAACACAAGGTGAAAATACAAAAACCTAGTCAAGCACCTACTATCTGGCTGCAACAGGTAGCAAGCACATAGTGGTCCCCTTGGCTGCCCTCAGGCAGTATGTCTGCTGTAAGGCTCGTGTGCTGCAGAGTCTGTGCTGTAATCACAGTCCAGGGAATCTGTTGATTCAGACCTGTGACACTGCTGATGTGTAGCATGGCTCTGTGCTTGCTAGTTTACAGGTGCCTCTTCCAAAGGCAAGTAGGCCATGCATATAAGTAGTAGCATACTAGAAGCCATCCTGGTTTACTGCTGGGATGGAGACAGGGTTTTGCACCACAGAGCAAGGCTGTAAAACATGGGCACCTTTTCCATGATTCCACCTTAAGATGGGCACCTTTTCCATGTTGAATGTGTACCAATTTCATAGCATGTTCCTCATTTTTTTAATCTGTCACAGCACAAAAATTAGTTAATGCATCTTTTTAGTACTGTTAATGTCACAACTGCACTTTAGTGAATGATTTTCAGAGAGATCAAATATTCATGCGTGGAATCAAATCTAAACCACCAAAGAAACACTAGCCAGTGCCTGATACCATTAGTTACAATGATACAGGAGTATAAGAAGCTGCTTCTTAGCAACTTCAGAAACTGAAATATTAATCATAAGACAACATTTAAAATTTTCCTACCAACAGCTATGTTTGCAAACATGTGTTTTCATTGCTGCATTTCTAAAACAGTCAAGTCTCAAAGGTCCAGCAGTATTGTAGAATCATGAGGAAAAACATTTATGAAGACGCATTTGTAAATTTCATGCATTTCTACCAGGAAGGTTTCCCCCTTTTCTCCAGAAAAGCAGGAGGAATTTACTTCATGAGCAATAATTCCCTTAGATGCACCAGATTGTTTGACCTCTCTTTATGTCAGTAGCAGTAAACACTAAAGTTCCTTAGTAAACCTTGTATTTGGTTTGTCTCTTCTAGGATATGTTTTTAGTAACAGCTCAAAATACGAGTTTATACTTTTTTTGACAAAAAAAATACAAAGTGACTGTTATCTTGTTAATACATTAAGACATTGTTCTTGTTAATGTCTTGTTAAGACATTGTGTTCATCTTAAGATGCAGAAATGAAAGAAAAATTAGAAAAATCCAAAGATGTTACTTGTATTTTTCAAGGTGATTTACAAAAAAAAAAAAAAAAGGCATTTTCATCATTAGAGATGTATTTCTCTGAGGGCTGTGATGAGAAAGTAAGTTAAATGCAGGGTGGCATTTTGTGGAAAGCAAAAAGTAAAGAAACAGTAGAAATTTGAGCTATTACTTATATATTGCAAAAATTTTGAAGTGCACGTGACAGATTTCAAAGAATCTGTTATACACTTTTATTACTGGTAATGTATTGCTTGATGCTTTAACACAGATGCAGCTCCACTTAACATGCTGAAAGACTTGGGACCATCTAATATTGAGATAGAACTAAGGAGTTTGGCCCCGGAAGGTGGTGGCTCTGTGGAGGTGATGCTAAGCTTTTTGAGAATGATTGGGATGATGCTGAACAAGAAGTATAACTTTGAACTTGCTCAAGCATACCTTGCGCTATTTTTAAAGGTAAACATGTTCTTTTAAAATTTGATTTTAGTCCTGTATAAAGTGGTCACTGTCCCATAAAACAATGTAAAAGCTGTGCAAAATGTCTGCTTGAAAGAATTACCTTAAATGATTTCTGTTTGGGATGGTTTACAGATGACTTGGAGAGTGCATTGGATAATTTGACAGTTCATCAGGTCACAGTCAAGTAAATAAGTATAATGAAGAGGACTGTGCCATAAATAACTGTATTTGTTACTTAGGATTGTTTTATTATTTGTAACATAACTAACTTGTTAATGGTTGTTAGCTGGTAAATTAAGATTTGTTATATTTTAAGTAACTCGAAGCACGATGGCTTTGCATGTCAATGGACTGCCATTCTTCTGTTAACTGTTAAGCTTCATAGAACTAATAAAGTTAATTGTAGATGTGTGGAAATTAGAAAGTTATTGTGATAAAATGCAACAGCAGTTACTCTTAAAGTGGTTCTGTAGAAGATTTAAACCTTTCTGATACTCTGCTGTATGAAATTGTGCGAAAGCAATTACTTTCAGTTTAATAGGAGAGTTGTTATGAACATTCAGACATATGATGTTATTTAACTGAGAATATCTCAGCAGAATTAGTGCAGGGATTGATTTTATGCCAGACAAATAGGAGTTTATTCTTGGTCTTTTTTTTCCGTTGGGTTTAAATGGAATGCATGGGGCTTTCTCCACAAGAACAAGTAGTGCAGATCAATAGGAGTAGGTCTGTAGAGTAAAACACTTTGGGATGAGGTAATGATGATGAATTTTATGCCTGTTTGTTACTAGTCTGTTTACTATTGGTCTTGTTCCATGGACTGGATATAATTAATAGTTGAGTAGGTGGTAGAATTCATCTTTCTGTTCAGTTTTGTATTAAAGAAATTCAGTGCATGTGTTAGGGACAGCTATGGGCCTTACAAACGTACTCCCAATGTGAACTATAGCAGAATAATATAAATTCACCCTGAGTTATGTGCACGCCAATATCTTTTCCTGTGGATTGGACAGAAAACAGCTCTGAGCTTTGCGAGACTTCTAGATTTATGCTGTAGTTGGGAAAATAACTATTCCATCCATTAATAATATGGTAAATAATATACTGGCTTTCTACAGGATTGAAATACAGCTTCTCTTTTTGCTTTACCAAGATTACTATTTTATTATATAAAGAAAGATACCATCTCCCCATATCAGTAGAATACTCCAACAGCATTCTTCTTGAATTATGCAACACCGATAATTAAAATAGTAATTCTGGTTGATCTCAGGGCATCTGTTTCATCTTTCTAGCCTGAAAATTAATTTGTGATGCAGGTTTTGGAAAGAGTAGGAAGTTACTCTCTATGGAAGCGTATGATTAAGATAGATTCAGCAGCAGCAGTACAACTAGTAAAGCAGTAAAATATTTAAGATATTTTGCTGCCTTAGCCACCTAATACATATATGGGTGGAAAATAGCTTCTGAAAGACTAGCAAAACAGAGTCAGGATTAAATGGAAGGAGTTAAAGGGAGAAGTATCCTTCATTTACTCAGGTCTTTCCTGAAAGCACAGTATTGCAATTGAATGAAGAAGCTGATACTCTGAATGTGGATCGTCTGTATATGTTTCACTAACTGCTTTTTTTCTATTATTATTATTTTTAGTTACATCTTAAGATTGTCTCATCAGAGCCAAGCCTACTGCAAGAAGTATCCAGATTGTCAACTCAACTTGAAGAAACCTGGATTCATTTGCGAACTCTGTTCAATCAGAGTTTGTGTGTCTTAACATACATGAAAAGTGCTTTACTGTAAATTATTTAAGAGTTTTGACAATATAAAAATCCCCTCAGAAAAATAGTACAACTTATTGCCAAAAATACTGGATTACAAGAATTATACTGGGAATTCTGATGCTGTATTTTATTCATCTGTTTATGGCAAAGTATTTTAGAACATGCATAACTGAATATTTTGTTCAGTTCAGGCAAAAAGTAGTATGTGCCACTTAAATAGGCGTGTTGCATTCGTTTCTGTTATCAATGAACGAACGGTTGGAAGACCGTAGATAAGGTAACTAGTTATGTTTTCATGACCAAAAATGTAAATCAGAAAGAAGAAATACAAATAAAAACTGGGAGTGTATTTTCTGTACAGGAGACCAAAACTTCTATTGTGCTTAGTAAATCAGTATTGTCGATGCAAAAATAAAAAGTAACTGAATTACTAACAAATTCTTAACGTTGGTTTAAGTTAGCAGAGGAATAAAAAAATTTGTATACCTCTAAAATCAGAGTGGTTTTTGTATAAAGTTTGTAAAAGTTCTTCTCATGTTGGCAAACTACGTTCACTGTTTTGCTTCAGACACTTACTTCTGACACCAGGGATTTCTAGCTGCACTGCAAATAATGGAAGTTCAAAAAAAACCCTTTTTTTTTTAATAACAAGTTTCTTGGAGTTGTTCTGCGTTGTTCTGACAATTCCTTAACCATAACTCATATTTCTCTTTTCAACATTTAATATGGAATTTTATAGACTGGCATTTTAGCCAGTTAGGGTTGAAAATACAGAGTCAGAGGGAGTGATGGACACCTGAGCTTTTTTATGAAGCATATTGCTAAAATTTAAAATCTTTTTTTTTTTTAACATAGAATGATTGGTGTCTGATGATGCGCTTCTGAAGAACCTGTTACTTCCAATTTTTTTGAATGGATCTGAGGCATACCCAAATCCCTCAAATTTCAGGGTAGTAAGTAATGGTAAACCTGTGAGCTTATAGGTGTGTGCTGCTGTTAACTATTTGATTTAGGAGACCTTAAAGAATAATTTTTTGAAGTTACTTATGTGAACCAAGCTGTTAGAATATAGAAAGGAGGGAGGATGTACAGTAGTTAAACATCTTCCTCAGTGGCTGAAGGAACAGCGGAAAAAACTTTCCTCCTGGATAAGAGTAAAGCTCTGTCAAGTGTCCTGTCTCCAGCTGGAACAAGGAATAGATGCAAACAGGTCCTGTATAAAAGGTCCTGTATAAAAGTGGTCCCTTTTCAAGCACATTACACCAGCTTTCAGCAGTGAGCTATTTGGATACTTCCTGACCCAGCTGTGTTCTAACAATTGTGTTTAATCGTCTGTGACAGACCTGTTTGTTCTCTGCGAGTTCATCTAATCTCTTTTAGAACCTAGTTATACTCCATAATATCCTGTTGTAATGGGACCTACAGTTTAATTAGATACTAAAGGAAAATAATGTAGTTCTGTTTGAATACTCCTGACCTGCTACCTTCTAATGTGTGTCCATCCTTGTTCTTGCAGAACTAATATGAGAAATACTAATGGTGCTCCAGTCTCTACGTGCTTCACTGTCTGTCAGCCATAAAGCAGTTGTGAAATTATATTTCATTTTACTGTGTCTGCACGTTCTTTTTCACTGACATACATTTGTTTCAGCACGTTTAAAACTGTATGTACAAGATCTGTGTCCAAAACTTTTAAGATTTATAGGGAGACGTAACGTGTGGGTTTGTTTGTTTTGTTTTTGTTGGACTACCTGAAGGAGTCAGGGAAGAGAAAACACTTTTTTTTTTTTTTTTGCCAAACAGGCCATTCTTCTGAAAGCAGAACCAGCAAACTCAGCACTGCTGACATAACATTTGCAGTCTGGATGATCTCATCAGATGTGTTAATACAGTTTATGTCATACACGGATGAATTTTAAGTCTAACTTAAACACTTCAGTCATTTCTTACAGAAAATACTCTTTAGCTGTTTGTCATACCCAACATCCTTTATTCATTTTTTTTTCAACATTCCTACTCATGACTGCTATTTCAGCAGTGTTTGACTTTTCTTCTATAAGCTGATTCTAGTCTCCATTTTCACCATGGTTTGCTTTTTCAGTTTTTCATGATGGCTGTTCCACCCACCAACTCCTGTGTGCAGCAACCTTGTCAAGTTCGATCTCAGAAGTTACTCCAAGTCTAACTGTTGTGATTTCAAGACTGTTTGGTACTCATGGAGGTGTTGACGCCAGACTACAGTTAGTTAGACCTCATTCCCTGAACTTGTTGCTGGATTCTAACTCCAAACAGTGAAGATTGCTTTTCTCTGAGTCATAATCTTCACTTTTCTTTTTTTCAAAATCTTTACTTTCTTTTTTCTTTCAAGCAAAAATGGAGGTATTATGAGGAAAAATGTGGAAATGTGAAAATTAATTGATGCAAATATTAACATGTTGTTCTGTGGCCAGCACAGACACTGACTTGAAGCATTTGAGCACAGTGTATTTCAAATTTGTTAACTCTTTCTTCAAAAGAATATTAGGAAAGGCCACAAGTCTGCAGATTATTGTAACACAAGTGGTGGTGTCCCAGAGTGTGGAAAATGCTAATTTGCGTTCTGTGAAGTAGAAAAGCCAAAGTATTTGTTGGCATGTTGAAATCTGGTGGTGAGCTGTGCTGAAGGAGTTTAGCATTGATTAAAGATCACCAAAATGTAAGTAGCTTTTCCTTCTGAACGCTGACATCAGCAGATGTTTTCTGGTTACCAAGTGTTAGCCCATCAGCCTTTTAAGCACAATGCCTCTTGTAAAAATAGTGCTTATTAAGAATTATCTGATGAAATATGATTTGTTTTTAAAAATCATTTCCCTTTTTAGAGATGAGGAATCCAATCAGAGCCTTACCTTATGTCAGTGCAAGGAGTCTGCTTGACTTTTTTAATGGGTTTGCAGTGTGTGTTAGAGGAGAATAAACTGTAATCTTTATGTGTCCTTAGTACCTGTGCTTTTCTGTTTGTGAAACAGTGATAAATTATGGAAAGAGAAATGAAGGTCAGAATGCTAAGCTCCTTTTTACTGGGGTTTTACATGCTTCCCAGGAGGATGAGTGAGTTCCCTGATGCTGTGGAGCACATCATGCAGCTTTGCTTGTTAGTGCCAGTCTCTGGAAGAATTTTCCTCACTGATGTGTGCACTGCTGGTTCACAGAAGTCTGTGTGACTAAGTGGAGGTGCATACTATTGCTCTTACTATCCAGCGGGTTAGAGAACTGATGAGCTGACTCCGTGAGACATGTAGGATACTAGTGTTAAGTGTATGCTAGTCAAGAAAAGTGGAGGATGTGGGGAACTATAGGTTGACCAAGCTTAATTTAGTCTCCAAAACAATCATGAAGCAAGTGCTGTGTGTGTTTTTGGAGTCCATCTCCAGATACACCAAGGACAAGATGATGAAGAACAGACAGAGGAGATTCACAAGGCAGAATCATGCTTGACCAAGCTGCTTGCTTTTTAGGATCAAATGGCTGGTTAGATGTACAAAGGAAGAGCTGTGAATTTAATAATAAAATTCAGTGCAAGTAGAACAGCAGTTAATTGCTTAGTATTCTGTTATTAAACATTGCAAATTGGTAGCATTCTAGTCAATAGGTATGCTGTCACTGAAGATTTTGCAAATTTTAGTACTTGCTCACTGCATTCTGTGCCATGTACCTTTTATGCTGTTAGCTGGCATATGGGTGATAGAGGTTCTGCAGGATAGAGTTGAATTGCTTGTGCAGTAACTCAGTATAATCAGCATTAAAGAAATTAATTTAGTCATGTTCTAATTATGACTAAAGCATTATTTTGTTAAATATCCCATAGCAAAGAAGCTCAATAAATTAAGATGCAGCAATGTTGGATAATGCTACTGGCATTTGAGAGATTTGCAATGAGGCATAGAAGAATTAGACTGCCAAACAATTTGAAAGTATTTCAAGTGAACGTCTGATAAGAAAAATGGTTCTAAAATTGGTGGGTGCCACAATACATTTGACAGTTTTACGGGCTCTTGCCTTTTACCCCTAGAAGTTTCATTGTCATGAATTACCACCAGATTATATCCCCGGCTGCAACTGCAGACCTTTCTTTGTTTTTTAATAGCCTCTACAGCTTGAGTGTTTCATTGCCATTTGGTAACATAGCTTCTGCTTGAGCAAAGACCTGTTTCCCAGTGTATGAGGTCTGGGAAAGACATACCTTGAGAGATCCAGCAACCCTGTTAAGAGCGGCTGTAATAGCATGTAACCAGCTGAGAAAGAGACAGAGTGCTGCTGTCTTAGGGGAAAAAGTACTGTGTGGGGGAATGTATTTCCTGAGCAAGACTGCTGCTTAGGCTTGGAGACAGTAGGAATCTCAAATTAGTAAAAGAAACAGACTGAGATCTCTTTTCAGGAACTGGGGGTTTACTGCAATTAAATCTCTCTCCTTAGCAAGGAAAAAGCCCAAGGCACTGTAAAGAACCTGCGTAGTCAGAAGTGAGAACCATCGTCAGCACTCAGGAGGAGGTTGCACCCTGGTATAGTGGTACTTGGCCCAGGAGAGGGTGTCCTTTCCAGTGATCCGCTTTGCAGCATCTCCCAGTCATCTGACAGCAGCAGAGCAGATAACCTAAATACCATAGCAGAAGGAGTTATGACAAAAAAACTGCTTGGAAGAGAGGAACACAGGGACTGTTCTTTCTACACTGAAGAAACAGGAGAGAGTGAAGTAAATGGTAAATCCTGCAGGGAAGCAAGGGTCTGTTTATTGAAAGCATGTGGTGGGTAGAGATGGGCATCCATATTTTCCTCCTGTTCCTTGGCTAATAGTGGGAGCATTGTGGTTGAGCTGTAGGAGCCCTCCTTTCCTCACTGCAAGGTGGCTGCCAGATTTTGTCTTTAGGCCTTGCATAGCTTGCATGGGCAAGTCTGCTAGTACAGGGTCCCAGAATCCAAAAGTGGCTCCAGGTGGCTAATGTTAAACACTGAGGGTATCGCCTGCTTGACAACATTTCTTTGTTGCACGCAAGTTGCAAGATGCCTCGTGGCTGTCCTTAGGGGACCAGGTGGGAATGATTTCCTGGTAAAGAGGGGAGCCAAAGCTAGAATTCAGTCTGTCACGGAACTGTAGCTGTTTTTATATAAATTGGGATTTGTGCCTGTCTACTGCGGTTGCCAATGTCAAGATCTTAAAAGGTGACAGGAAAAAAATGATGTAGTGGGCAATTATAAAGATATTTTTGAAGCATTTACTTCATAAAAATTATGTGGAAATTTTTCAAAATGTATTTTTTTTTTGCCAACAGAAACCTATTGGTGAGATACTCTAAATGTTTCCAAGGATTGTTAAGACCTGAACAGATTGACTCTACAAAACAGAAGCGTAATGTAAGATGTCAAATTTATTTTTTTCACTAGAATATCGATTTTTATGAGCCTGGAAAATTTGTTAACCTACTTTACAAATATTTGATTATGTTAATCTACCTTATAAAGGAAGACAATACTGAACAGTTGATATGAAAAGAAAAATGGATGAAATGTTAGAAGTAAAACAATGAAGTAACCTTTAACTCTAAGGGATGAATATACTGAAAATACTACATGTCAATGAAAACTTAACCATGTTAGATTCTCTGTTCTTTGGTCTAGGCATATGAGAATATTTCTTAACTGAGCCCAGCGCCTGATAGCTTTAGAATAAATCTTGGTTACATCATACATGTATAAGACTATTTCACTGAGACTGGGGAGGTGCTGTTCTGTCACATGCCCTTTGCTTTCATATTTAAAGGAGTTTTCAAACAGAACCACAGCACAGCTCAGATACACATTTTCTCAGCTTATGTATCAACTTCATGGCCTTGTTGGTTGATATGCAATTCAACCATGTGTCATGAGCTCCTAGATAAGCCTGGTCAGCCTAATGTGAAACAAAGGATTTAGAAAATTTTCTGGTTTCACATGTTGCAGTGACTTTGGCCATCGGATGAAAATGGTTCAGAGATGAATCTAACTTCATTTGAAATAATTAGTGAGAGATGTAGGCTGCTATTTTGGAATTGGAATGTCTATGTTCAGCTGAGCACTGGCAGTAGAGAAGGAAACAAACCCAAACCTTGCTGGTAGAGTATTCTGGGTTCAACCAACAAGGAAGTGGTTACACCAGCCCATCTGTAGTACAGCTCTGTTTGTTACTCCAGATTTGTTGTTTTCCTGATTTAATTACTGTTTGAAGTACCTGTTACAGACCTAAAAGGAATGCTGTGATCTAGGTAAATATTAAGCTGTGTTAGCTCTGTGCTTTTAATAACTGACAGCCCTAAGTGAACTATCAATTAAGATAACAGATTCCTGTTCATCAGAGATATATACAGTGAATCTGTAACCACTGACAAGAGAAAGGCTTCTATGCTACAATACAGTCTGCTGTAAAAAAAACAGGAAAGAAAATTACTTTTTCATAATAAGCTTTGTGTCTTTCATAAGTATTAAACTAACTAGGTATCAGAAATAAGTACAAGTAGGAAAAGATAAGTGAAAACAGATTTAAAATCTAATAAAATACAACATTTTGTGCCTAAGAGAATTGTATAATTTTCCTTCATTTCTCTTCCAATCAGCTTTTACTTTTTTTTTTCCCAAAAGACACTGTCAAAATCATCTTCTTTCTTAACCATACTGTGATCCTCCCCAAACCAGAAAAACAAAGGTTTCCTAGCATTGACTGATGAAATTTCAAATTATTTCTTCCAATCCTGTCTCAGTTTTGGTGAAATTGTTCTTACGGTATTCACACTACTGTTTCCATTTACAGAAATTTTCAGGCCTGAATATAACACTGTAGGCACATCTGGTCAGTTCAGCCTTTTCTAATCTGCATTCCATATTTCTAAACAAGATTCTCCCTTTAGATTGCTAGTTATGTCTTGCTCTTTTCACTGAAAGGGAGGGTGTCTTTCTAAAATGATGGGATTGTTCTTCAGATAGTACTAAAATAAAGGAAAAATCTTATTTGTTCCATTAATCTCTTTAATTCTCACTCTAGCATTCAAATTGTAACAATTATCCTTTGTCACAGTCTGCTTCTGTTCGTGTTAGAGACTAACTTGAAAGGCATTTGCTTCTTTTCCATTGTTGCTTTGTTAGCAACCACCTTATGAAGAGCTAATTCTCAGTCTAAGAAGCACCCACTCATTTCTTAATGTTGGTAATAATTTCCACTTGCTGAATGGGAGGTCCTTTCATCCTACAATTTAAAGCACTTTGCTTGACAGTGACCCACAAATTTAGCTTGACAGTGACCCACAAATGTAGGTAAGTTTTATCAGAACTGAGTTACATGTAGGAAAATGGACAGTGTAATATGGTACCATGTAGAAATAGCTGTATGTTGTCATGTAAGAGTGTTGCCTAGAGATCAGGGAGTTGTACAATTAAATGGGGTTGACACTTACGGCTTCCAGGCATCAGTAGTTTGGTGCTAGCTTGCTGTCTTTTACTTTCTTCATCATGTAATCTTGATGAATCCATTGTTTCTTGCTGAATGCCTGCTAATAAGTCAGCAGAATGACTGGAAACGTTACAGAGGAATTCCAGCTCTTGGCCTCTTGCCCTGCCACTCAGTTCACTTTTCCTCTGTGCCCAGTCTTTTTAAGACAGAAGGTGCAAAGATGATCAAGCTTTATGTACTGATGATAAGCTGGATATGAGCAAACGCCAGCTTTAAGTTTCCATGTTGCAGTCTCCTGTTTTGAGATCTGACCAATCGTGTTTTTGCAGAGATCACCGCTCAAGCATTACCTAGGAGTTCTAGTAGTTTAGCCTATCATCTCCATCTCTGGCAGAAGCCTTCTGCGCACACCTGTATTAGCTCCAAATAGCACTTCTAGGTTTACAAGGAAAATAAAGTAATATGTCATCATTATGCAAAGTAAGTTACCCGCACAGTCAAATGCTTACAGCTTCATTGTACTTTAATTCAAGCCAATTTGTTTCTAACAAGAATAAAAGAATATTAAATCATTAAATCTGGCTTCTAGTAAGATCATTTGGTGTAACAGAGTTCATATTCACAGGTGAGTAGATAGCAACTTCTGGGTTTGATTCTACCCAGAAACGAAATAGTTGAGGAATTGTTCCATGAATTTAGAACGCTTTGGTCATTTGAGCCATTGTGTATTCATGTTAATTCTGACAAAACTAGCCTCATGTTTTTAAAAGCTATCCCCTCTCTTTTTACATTTCGCCTGTGAAGACTACTATCTGGATAGCCAAAGTGATAGTAAAGAATATGTCCTTTTCCCTCAGCCATTTCACTCGTTTTTGATATAATCAAAGGATGTCTGCAATAGAACAATGAGGTCAAAGAACTGATCATGAAGCACAAGCTTTGCATTTACTTCGCTTCCTGTTCTATAAGGCAGAAGTATGGTATATGTGTATACAGCTATACATCTATATGGTAGTAAAATTTTAAATTGCCCTGATATTTGCTTCAGAGCACCCAAGTCCTATCCCTGACGTTTATACAATGAAGGGTTGTAAATATACATGGGGGTGCAACAGAAAGACTAGATAACAGGTTTTTGTCATATATCTGACTATTCGTTCAGGCTTTTCGTTATCTGTGGAGCTACTAGTGTAATACCAGTGCAATACCTTATTAAAGTGGCCTACTATTTTCTCCAAGTTTCTGGTTTAGTTGCATGTAGCTTCAATCATACATGTACCACATGGCATCAAAAACACCACATCAGACTTCTTTGCAACTCCTAAGCTGTAGTGAGGCACCACATGGAGCTCCAAACTTGGTAGGCTTCAGGATAGGTACAAAAACAATCAGTAACTAACTAATTAGTTGTACAAATGCCTCAGGAATGCACACGTGGTAGGAGGTTTTCTTGGGCAAAGTTCTTCTGTGCTGTGATGAAAAAAAGATTATCTATGAAAATAACTTACGGGAAATGTCAAGTCATTAAGATCATATTTTATCTAACCTACTGTATAAATTCTGCTTTAAGCTGAACTAAAAAATGTGAAACTTGAAAGTAATAGTAAGAATGTCTATGATAAATCTGACCAAAGCAGATATTGGGTAGGGGTTGTGATGATCCAAGTACTCTTTGCTCTCTTTCACATTGAAGAGTTAGCTGGCAGCTGGTGAAGCATGCTTAGCCATGGACTGTTATCTCATGTGCATGTATGACCCGGTGTTTAACACTTAAACAGGTGGAAATATCACTGAGAATATGAGTAGTTTATTGTGTTCTCTCTTCTACATATATATTTAAATGTTTATCTTATTTTAATGACATCACTCACAGTATCTGAGAGCGCAGTAACTTCTCTGGGACTCTGTAAAAAATTATAAAAAGCATATTGAATGTTAATGTTCAGGTTCTGTGAAGTAAATGCTGCTAATTGATAAATTAAATATGACATTTATTATGCTGGTTTCTGTGCTGATCCAGAGCTAATGGAAATTATGGAGTATGTCATGTATTTGTTCCCATTAAGGGTGCTTGTTCTCAGTAGGACTTCAGACTGCTCGTCTGATCTTTTTGTTTGTTTAGGGGTTTAAGCTGCCTAAAGTCTTTCTAATTGCCATGATGAGTTCCACTTTAGTAAAGACAAATATACTAAGCAGGGATCACAATAAGGAGCAATGTTGCAAGAAAGTAAAAACTTGCTGTTAAGACTGAGATTGTAGAAAAAGCAGCATTTTCTTGTGTTGCATGCAAAACTAGAACAGAAAATTGTAAGCTCTGTTCTCAGGTCTGTCACCATCTCTCAGTGACTATAAATAAATCAGTATTGTATTCTTTAGTTCTTTCATTAGTGAAGCAACACTCAGTGTGTTACTGTTACCAGGAATTCAAGGGAAATTTTCAAGAAATAAGCAAAACAAAGTGACACTCTAGAAGGGAACATCATGCTCAATATGCAAGTAATACTCTGGCACCTAAAGGCTGTGGTCTGTTCTGTGCCAGGGTATTGTATTGTGCTTCTACATGTCTTCCTAGAGCAGTTGCATTTAGCTTTCACAAAATCCTTCCAGTAGTTGGCCTCTCATAATAGTCAGAATGATTAAGTAATTTGGATGCTTTCCAAGGTTCTTTCCCAATAACCTAGATCGTTTCAGATTGAGTGTGTTGTGGAGAAAAACATTTGCCAGGAATTTCTGTTACAGGAACTGGTAGAAACGTCACTGGACCCGACTCAAACCAGAGAAACATATGATTTGCTATAAATTTATATTGGCGGCTTTTGATCATAAATGTCAAATTTAGGTGTATTAAAATTCTTGAACTATTTTATGTTCAACCCTTTGCATTATGGACAGTGAAATTATCTCTTGGTAGGGTAAACTAAAGATGTGTGATAGCAGGTGGCTGCAAGGCTGCCATCCCAAGCATGTGGGCAGAACATGAAAGAATATTGAAATTCTGCACAGATGTAACAAGGGAACGAAGGTCTACTGAATGGGGGAGTTGTCTTGTAATGGTAAGAGTGTGAGGGTTGTGGGCATGGGCTGTGAAGGGACTCAGAGGCACAAACAAGTCATTTTTTGATTTGAACTAGAGGAGTCACATAAACAAAACAACAGTTTGGGAGGCAAATTATTTTATCAGCACCATTTTGTGTAAGGCTAAATCGCAGATGTTAAAGTCCAGGATCAGAACTTGAACTCATTGAGATATGAATAGTTTTAGTTATGTGGATAGGTGGGAAAAAATATATTAAAAAATACTGAGAGGAATCTGCAAGACTTAGACACAGCCTGCTTTGTGGCCAGGAATATCGGGGTCGCACTTGTAATCCATATGGCAGGCAGATGTGTTGGCAGTGTTGAAAGAAAGTATCTGCAATTAAGGCTGGACTGAAAGTGTTTTGGTCGGTAGAAATCAGATATTAAAAGTTGCACCCAGTTCCTAAGCCAGCTGCCAAAATGACTGCCACAAGCTCCATTCCTTCCTCTTGACACACAAGGTGGTGGGTAGCTCTCCAGCGTCCACACCCGCCCTGAAGTTCCTTGGCCATACAATAATAGCTTGCTCTCACCGTACCCATTTCCCCTTCACACCTGGAACTTCTGATGGTTCAGACAAGTTCTCGTTGTATGTTTGCCACAGCACTGAATCACTGTGCAGCTTTCCCACCTTTGGTTCATCCAGTCCAGGAGAGCCTCAGGGGCCAAAGTGACTCACTTTGTGGAGGTGTGGCCAGTCTGTTCAGGACCAACTTCTTAGGCTTAAAAAAAGTCCAGACATTCTTCCACTGTTGTAAGCATCATTATTATTTAAGACTGATATTTTTGTGGCCTTTTCTAGCTATGTAAAAGGAATGGATTACCTTGCAAAAGCTAATGACTTCACTGTTGCTGAGCTACTGACTGCATCAGAAAAGGAAAGTTTGAAGTAGCCTATAGTGGAATGGGAGGTCAGGCACCATGTGTGATAGTGAATGCACAAAAACTACTCACTCATGAGGGTGATGGTAAAAAGTGACATATTGGTAGCAATAGCAGAAGGAAGTCTATAGCTCTTGAACAGAATATGTGGTCTTAACAGCTCACTTCCTCTTTGGATACCTAAACCAAGTCAATAGGAGGAATGCTGTTCATTTCTATATGTGACATGGAAGTGACAGACAGAGAAGAGGTGGATGCATCTCCTGAGTGAAAGCTCCTGAGATTTATAAAGCACTTAAGATTTATAAAACAAATATTAAATTCCTTCTTTCTTTTTCCCCACATTCTTAATTTCAAAATAACACCATTTTCATTTTTCTTCCCTAAATATCATTTGCAACTACAAAGATATTTTTTTCTTTACTTTTGTAAAGTCATATGTCACCCATAGTCAATATGTGTACCCATAGTCAATGATGGGTATGGATTTTTAATAATGCTTTGTGTGCTGTCTGCAATGTGTTAGCTGCTTCTTGTTATATAGTCATAGATAAAAGTTGTCTAGGATTTGTTTTTTAATTGGGGGAGAGCTGCACCCATATAAAATCTTTGCATCCCAAACAAAGGGAACCTAACCAGCTAAAAAGATTTCCAACCATATTAACTCATTCTGGTTTATGTGTTTTCCTTTTTTAAGACAGAAAACATTTTCACCATACCTCAAGCTCTTAAATATTGTTTGTATATGTCACATGGTTAATTATTTGACCCCTGTTGGGAACAAAACTCCCTGCCAGCTAACACTGTTACGAAAGGTGTATCTGTTCTATCTATGATAGCAATGATGCATGCACTAAATGCAGGTGTTGAAGTTTTCTAGGAGTTAAGCAGGTTTGAGATACAAAAATCTAAATACTCTGAAGATAGCAAGATTTTAGTGATAAACCTTGTGGGATAAATTGAACAGGAAGTTCCAGAAAGGGGAGAGAAAAAAAAAAAAAGAGCATGTTGATAGAATTTAACTGGTGGTACCCTCGCTACACTGCCAGCACGCAACAGCTATTTTTGACCTAACATTTAATGAGAAAATGAGATAACACTTGAAGATAATTTTGTAACTCGCACACATTCTTTAGTATCCTTCTGCTTTCATGTAAAAGGTTGCATTCAGATTGTAAAATTCTTGGATATACTCTAGGCAGTTTAAGAAAGAGGAAACGGGGGCAAGGGAGGTGGGGAACCTGGGGCAGCCTCTGGAAATTGCCAAAGTCAGAGAGGCCCAGGAAGAGAGCAGCAGGGGTGTAGAGATTTGGTCTGTGGTAGTTGCCTTTTTTTTTTTTTCCCCTCAAAGGGAGGTCCCCAATGAGCTGATCTCCCTGTCCCTGCCCTGCAGAGCTTGGCAGCAGCCCTAGGGCCAGTCTTCAGCTCCAGCCTCCATGCTCCGCGTGGAAGAAGTCCTCCTTCCCATCACCCGAACCTCCTGCCGCTTGGCTGCCCTTCCTTCCCAGCTGGCATTTGGCCCCTTTTCGTTCCTGTGTCAAGGCAGGCATGCTGGTCAGCCCCTCCAGCAGGTTGGTGTGCCGGGCCAGTCACACTGCGCTTGTCTTTCTGAGCTGCATTGCCCCCCTTCTGATGCAGGAGGAGCAAGGGCAGCAACTAGAACTGGTTTTCCTTCAATTACAATTATCTGTAACTCCTTCCTCTTCAGCCAATTTTCACTTTGTAACCATTTAGTCCATTGCCTTCTAAATTAAAATGCAGCTGGAGTGGCTCACACAGTATGCCACATCACTGCAACATCTGCCTGCAAAGGAAAATAATTGCTTTGTGTCGATGTGCTGAAGGCACCGCACTATATTTGGCACCATTGCCCAGGACTCCCCTTTTTCAATATTTCAATATATTCAATATTTCAATATATTCAATATTTCAATATATTCAATATTTCAATATATTCAATATTTCAATATATTCAATATATTTCAATATATTCAATAAAACAACCTAGCTTCACAGGCAGTTTGCTATTTGTCAGCGGGTTATTCTTTTCATGGAAAGATTGAACCTGCCTGTACTTCAGGTATGTGAACTACGCATGATTGCTCACAGATGTATTTCTATTTATTAGACTACTGCAAAGTAATTAAATCTTATAGCGGAGAATACCTATCCAGCAAAAGTCTAATAAGTTGAAGAGACAACCCCTGAAGTCTTTGCTGAAATTTATATGAGCTCCTGCTGCTGCTTTCCTGCTTTCCTGTTTAGGGGCTGCATTGCTTCCATTTAAAATCAACGTGTTTAAGAATTAAGTATATATACATGATTGTGGCAGGACACTGTAATATGTATAGGTGCCTTAGGCAGAGGGACTTTTTTTTTCCTTGGTGTCTGGTTGTTTGTTTTAAATGTATGCATATTTGATCTTTTGCCCACCTTTTTACCTAAGAAAATTTGACAGAGACTACTTATGGGTAGCATTTCCTGTAGTTTGCTACAAAAGTTTGCAGTTTGTGTAGCTTCTGTTATAAAGAATCTGCATTTTTAGGAAGCTAATGAGGGAGGCTATATAATCCAGTGGCATGGAGCTAAATCTGTTCTTCTAACATCCGAATTTTGCTATTGGTTGCACTGGGTGCCAGGACTTAAGTTTGTATTCACCGATCCAATGATTCACCAATGAGTCTCTGATTTTGTTCAGCAAGACATATATACGTGCTTAAGTTTCACTAAAATCAATGACATGAGTTGAAGTCCGTTATTTATGTCTTGCAAAATAAAGTTTTTAAATCTTAGAAAGACAGCCTGTTTTCTAGGATTAGTATGTAGTGGACTGGAACATTAAAAGGGAACCCGCCTTGTTCTCGGTGTGGTACATGCTAGTTAGGCACCTATAATCAACTGGAAGCAATTGAAGCATCTGACTTCCTGTTCCTGCATTAGGAACTTTAAAGAATCATTTCTGAAAAGAATGGATCATGTTGTGGTCACCAGTGACTAGAGGGGAGGGGATGTGACGGTAGTGCAGGGGCACACAGAGTACCATGTAATGGGTCATGATCCAAACTCATCCAAAATGTCATTTCAGCAGATCAGACAGTCTTTTGTGCTGTCTGACCAAACTGAAAGCAGGTAGGCTTGGTGGCAAGAGCTGCTCGTGTCACCTGTATTTATGAAACGATGCATGGTTTGTGTGGATACCATATATAAGTGAAATTCTACCGTGAGTCTATTGCAACAAAAATTCCACTGATGTGAGTGGGACCACACATTCAACCTCTTAGCTGCATGTCTGCCTCTAATTTGTCACAAGCACACATCAAATAGGGTGTCTATGAAGCATTCTTTATCTCAGTTCTGTTCTGTATTGTTAGTCTGGCTATCAAAACTTGGTTCTGCCTCTCTCTTTTTGCTTTCTGATGTTACTACTGTTTCTTTCCGGATTCAGTAAAGTAGAAAAAATACTTTTTGCTGAGGGAGTGATTCTTAGATTCAGTTAGAAAAAAAGGGTTTTAACTCTGAAAATCTATTAATAGTTTAGTGTCAGTGATACAACTTTTATATTTAAAAATATTTATGTCTTGCTGACTAGAATTCTAGAGGAAAAATATTTATTTTAAATGAAGATATTACCTCAGTCTCCACTGCTCTCCTCTCCGCTCCTCTCCTCTCCTCTCCTTTTTGTTTTTATTTTCTTTTTAAATTGAGAACAAAGTTTGGACTGAAGTTGTCAGTTTTTGCAAAGATATAATAGCAATACTAGAGTTCTACAGAAAAGTGCCATTTCAGGTATATAAACTGTCAGATTGCTCTGTAAAAATACTATGTTTATTAACTGAATTGCTGAGTATTTACCAATCTAACAGTACAAGGAGAAGATTAGATTCTTTAAAAAATATATGTATATATAAACACAATGTGCACTTTTAAAGCTGTGTCCTAAACTTGCTTATGAGAATAGATATGTTTAGAATAGAGACCTTTTTATGTATCTTAGCAATCTGTTATTCTTTGGACCTCGCTTTACTGCTTAGACTTAAACATTTTACACACATCACAGAAATTTCAGAAAAACAGAAATTTCTGTTTTAGTAAGTTAGATAGAAGGAGGTCAGACTTAAGGTTGGAGGTTTTAGAAAAGTGTCCCATATAGAATTGTGCAAATCAGTGTAAAGCCCGGAGTACACTGATTTTCAGTATTTTATTTGACTAGCTTTCTCTTCTCTACTGACAGGGTGTTTTACGTGGCTTCCAAGTAAACTTAATTTTAGTTTTTAAGAATCCTCATTCCCATCATTTACATGCAGTCAAAATTCAGGCCAGGTAAAGAAGAAATCATTTTCACTGAAAGAATTGCACACAATACATTAAGGATAGAGGAAGAAGACATTGTGCATAGTCATACCTGCAATTATACTCTCTTCGTTACTGTACCTGAACATGGTGAGAAAGACTTGGACAAATCTTACTCTCCTTTTAATTGCCATTAATACCTCCATCTTTTCTGCACCTGTGAAAATAATAAATGTGGTACAATAAGCAGTAAAGTGTCTTTATAACCCCACCGAAGTGAGATTGAAAGAAGTGGAGATGGGTCTACTCTGGCAGACCCAATTTCTGTGCAGATACATCAGGGATATTTGCCCCACAGTGTTTCTCTCATGCAATTTTTTTACACAGGAAACAGTTATCCCGCTGATGGATCATCAAGTCCCAGGTGCGGCTATTGAAGAGTGGTACAAGGAGAAAGATATGATTTAAATGTTGACTTTTAAGAGCAAAGAATCTCATATTTTATTATTTCCATTTGTTTGAATGTCACAACAGCAAATTCAAGCTTTCATAGTCTCTCTTCTGCTGGACAGTTTTTCTACTGACATCCCAACAGGGAAGAATTACCCAAGGAAAAGGCTGCAAGTGCTAACCAAAAGCATGTTGTGTTTTGCCATGGTAAGCTGCTTTACTCTGATAGAAGTAAAAAGCCAAAGCCAAGATAAGTGTACCAAACAGATGGTTCTTCTTCACTTTCCTGTCTTTTAAGCTCTACATTGCTGAGAACAAATTTCTTTGTTTTCTGTGCTGCTGCTTGTCTCTCATTGAACTGCAGAATTTTTTAACTAACAGCTTCTTAACAGAAAAACAACTTTGGTAGAAACTAAATGTACTCTTTGGGCTAAACTCAGTCAATAATTCTGTATGAGAAAAATGCTGGAAATAATCAAGTGTTTTGTGTGGATACTTTTTAAACTAAATGTTTTGCTTCTAAAATAACTTTGTTCTTATAAAAAATCTGTTGAGAAAGATAACCAGAACTGAGTCAAACAAAGTGTTTATTTGATGGCTTGAAATAAGCAATTTGCATTTTACTGCAAAATCCCCAAACAGTGATTTTAAGTTGCCTTGAGTAAGTCAGTGTGGGATTCAGATGACCAACCAGGAAGTCTCTTTCAGAGCTAGTCTCAGAGAAGGAGAAAACACACACAACAGTGTCTTCACTCTAGTCAAGAGTGAAGAGACTCTTTCTGTTGTTTCCTCTCATTTCATACTGAAAGTACGTCCTTCCAAATACAGTCAGCAAAACATAATGAGCTCTACGATTCTTCAGTTCACTTCAGATAACCCACATTTCCTTTCTTCAATGAGTGAAGATGCTTATCTACATAACTGTTGACATTTCATAGCAGTTCTGCAGCTCCTACAGAAGTGTGAAAGTTGCAGGTAAAATAGAAGCAGTTTTACATTGCTGGAGTGCTCATTTTCTGGAAATTTTAAGTAGGGAAAGGCATTATTATCTGGTCAATAGAGCATTAAACAGGTCAGTTCTCAACTGGTATTGAAAAAAAACACGATTGTCTTCAAAGTCAGTTTTACAGCTTCTGACACTGGAATAAAACTGTTGACAATGTGCTCATAATGTGTAGAGTTCATTGGCATTGAACAGGTGAAAAAACAAAACAAACAAACCACATTAGTATCTGACCTATTACTAAGTCATATAAATAATTGTTTAATCCTTAATCAGACAATAAAAATCTAATATTGAAAGCCTCTATCAGACAGAAGGCAAGAAACACTGAGAAACGTGCAGCAAGACTAGCAGGTGTGCTCTTGATACTTTGGTATGTTTGTTTCTAAACACTAGTTAAAAATTTTAATATTACCTTTCTGCAAAGCAACTCTGTGGAAGCAGGAGGCTTTATTTATTTATTTATTTATTAAGTACAAAAGCTGTATATACAGAAACAGTAATCATGTGCAGATCAGCACTTGAATTATGCATGATTTTTTACATAGACATCATTTGTTTACTCTTATAAATGCTAAAGGATCGTTTTTAGTCTGTGGGTGAGCTCAGCTTTACTATGAAGGCCAGCACAATTTAACTATTTATGTTTAATTTTGAACATCGATGAATCTAAGCAAAAAGTAGATTCATTTGAATAATATACTCATTTGTAACATAACATTTTGATTTAGTGGAAAGTTCTTCATTGAATTCCATATTCAATATTTTACTGATTGTGTTCGAGGAGAGAGAGAGAGAGAGAGAGAGAAAGGAAGAAAAGTGAGAAATACTGCTTGGAGGAAAACGATGTCCCTAATTTTGTTCCTAACATTTTTAATGGCAGCAAAAGGAATTTACGATTCCTTGTAAAGTGATTTGTCCAACTCCGATGTTACCAAGGCTCTTAGAAACATTACATAAATCAAGGATCTAAGCAATGATAAGGGTATATATAGTAGCAAACCTGCTGAGTGAGAAATAAACAAGAAAAAAAAATGTTCACATAAGTAATGAAACTGTTCTGCTTTTTGCTTTTGACTTTTGGTGGTTATACTGGGACATGAAGGTGCAGATTCTGAAATACAGTGTTTATACACAACATCCACTGAGCTACAGTAGAAATTCTACCAGGTGTGTTTATAATTCTTCATTTAATCCCTGCTCAACTTTGTTAGAAAAAGTAATAGTTGGAGGGACAAATACAGTAATAACATTGTACATTTGTTCAGTCTGGCAATGTGTTTGTCATTGTTAGTTTCCAATACTGTAATTAAATGAGGGGGGACACATTTAAAAAATTAAGCTACACAAGAAGGTATACGAAAGAAACAGTAGCCGCTTTTCAAAAAAGCACAAACAAAACATCACTTTTACTCTGAAAAGCACAATTTGGTGCAACTTGTTAGAACATGTATATAATTTTCTAAAGAAGAAATGACACTGCTGTGACTTGGTCATATTAAGCTCTCTTTTGCCTTAGAGCTATTCAGATCTTTTGTTTTACAAGATGTAATGTCTTCTATGAGAGTATAATCTCACATGATCTTATAACTAAATTTTCTAGTTAGTTCCAGTAAAGTCTCCTGGTTTTTGTTTTGTTTTAAATGAAAACTGCAGAATTTATCTGTGCTATAGGTATATAGCTGTGCATTTCTATCAGTGTGTTGAATAATGCTGAGATGCTGAAAAATGCCAAGACCTTGCAATTCATCAGCAACTTAATGAAACCTATCCCTATGTACCTGCTTGAATTACAGTAATTACTTTTGAAATGTAATAAATACAGGCTAAAAACTTTCACATGATGCTTATCAGATAGCAGATGATGTGCTGTGATTCCTTTTCCCTAACAGTAACCTTTTCTTGTCCCTAAGAGTTAAATTAGTCACAGCAAATTTTCAGGAATCAAAAGTGAATGGTTGTAGGCAAATCTAGCGATAATATGGAGAAGGGTGATCTTAATGAGGAAAGCTTTAATTTGAAGCCCCAGAGCTTTTGTATGAGAACTGTTAAGAGCTGAGCATTTAAGTAAAAGGTGTCTGAGGGGACAAAGTGGAGGTAATCTCAAGCAGGCCTTCCTACTGACATGAAACCAGCATCATGCTTAGTAGAGACAATACAAGCTCAAGACTGTATTTTCCTAATCCATTCCTTGTCACTCGTCTGCAGATAAGCTTGTAAATAGTACTTCCTGGAACAAGGATGCTCATCTACTGTGTATCTCTGGTCACACTGTGTCAGACAGAAATTAATAGCAATGTCTACCTGGAGTACTTGTAGTAGTACTGTGTTTAGCTCTGGGGCCCTCATCTTAAGAAAGGCATCAACTTGTTGGAAGAAGTCCAGAGGAGGGCCATGAGGATGGTCAAAGGGCTGGAGCACCTCTCCTATGAATATAGGCTGAGAGAGCTGGGGTTGTTCAGCCTGGAGAAGAGAAGGCTCCAGGGAGACCTTATAGCACCTTCTAGTACATAAAGGGGACCTACAGGAAAGATGGGGAGGGATTCTTTGTCAGGGAGTGTGGTGATAGGACAAGGGGCAATGAGAAAGGGTAGGTTTAGGTTAGCTATAAGGAAAAAATTCTTCACTCAGAAGGTGGTGAGGCACTGGAGCAGGCTGCCCAGAGAAGCTGTGGATGCCCCATCCCTGGAAGTGTTCAAGGCCGGGCTGGATGGGGCTTTGGGCAACCTGGTCTGGTGGGAGGTCTCCCTGCCCATGGCGGAGGGTTGGAATTAGATGATCTTGAAGGTCCCTTCCAATCCAAACCATTCTGTGATTCCTTGATTCTGTGACTAGGACAAGATGGATTCAAGGAGTCAGAAAAGGGCATAGATATTCAGTCTAAGGTGGACTTAGAGGAGAAATTCTTCTCTGGGCAGTATAAGCAGAAATATGGAAGTGCAAATATTTTGACTCCTTCAGATTTTATGCAAAACCTTTTTTCCATGGCTGCCATCTCATTCATCTTTGTGAGAGCCATGAATACAAGCACCAGGTGTCTGATGCCACTTGAAATAATTGTCCCCATGAAGATCCAATGTACAGTTTAATCCCTGACCATAACACATAGATAGTTAGTCTTTATTTTTAAATTGGATGATGTTGTATATCTGTGTTGTTGTTGTTGTTGTTTCCCCTGGGGTTTGATCTTTTCTTGAAACCTTTTTGCTAACACATAACAAATCTATTATCATTAATATCTGGCAGGGCACTCAATGCAATTAAGCAAGGCCGTATCTGGATGTTTAATCAGAAAGTACAAAACAAAAACAAACCACAGCCATTTCCTTGCTTATAAAAGCTGCAGTTTTCCAGAATTTACAGAACTGGCATCTATCCAATCAGAAATCAATGAAGTAAATAACAATAGCTACTTTTCTTCCTAAGTACCATGTCCTGATACTTAGCCCCAGTTTTCACTGGCACTGATGTGACAAGAGACCCAGGGACAATTACTCTAAATAGAGCCCTCTCAACTTGCAACTACTCAAATATGAGGCAAATGAGTGAAACAGAGAAGATCTGTTCTATACTGGACAGCAACAGTCAGAACCAATGGTCATAATAGCTTTTTTTTTTTTATATATATATTTCACAACACAGTGGGGTTTTGTTTGTTTTCTTTTGGATGGTGTGTGTGTGTTGTAAAATAGTACAGCTAGAAAAGCAAGAATTACTAGCTAGAACAGTTTGGGCAGCTATATGGAAAGTCAGTAGGAATGAGCCTTGATTCCTAGCCCCATGACTATAGCCATGGCTATTAACATGTCAGCTAGTGGAACAGCTACTGAACACACTTTGCTGCTGGATTAGGTGCTGAGATTCTGGAACCGAAGAGTCCTCAGTTTCCTTTACATCTGTAGTAAGAAATCTTGCACTGCTGAATCTGGAGAAAATTAAATAGGAGAACTGAGCAAATAGCTTTTAGAGTCATTCTCCTTTCTTGGCAATGTAACACGGAGGGATCTGCTGAATTTTAGCCAACTTGTTCACAAGTCAGCAAGGGGACTTGCACAACCTTTGAGTAGCTTTTAAAATCAGGAGAGTGGCAGCTGTTATCTTCATATGAATCCTTACTATTTGCTTTGATTGTGGCCAAAATACAAGTTGTAGGCATTAGGGGAAAAAAAAAAAAAGTGTTTTTAAAGTGTGGTATCCTAGTTCTTCAGTTCTCTGTATATCCACCCAAGGTAATAATGCTCTCATGCATACACCTGCATTTAACCTTCCTCCAAAGTATCTACTATACTACAGAATTGAGGTTGGAACCTAGCCTACCATCTGAAAGCGAGTTTGCCTCATATGAATGACTGTTTCTCAGAAACAGCTAACTTTGCCTTTCTCTTGCAGTTTATATATAATTTTCTGTATCTAGATGTCTTTTTCCAAATACCAAAACAAAGATGAAATTGTCTTTTCCTTCTGTGAAGGGAAAGGAACAATATTAAACATTGCCAAATTTTTAAATATTAGTTATTTATTTTAAAAGTGCTTAGTTGTGACTCTTTGTGTCTGTTTTAATAACATTTCCTGTCTTTTCAACTTTCTGTATTACTGGAATCATACTGAGCCCTGACAGAGTTTGTATTCTTACATATACATTTTAGAGCTCACTAGATAATGTTTTTGTTGTTTTTGTTTGTTTGTTTTCCGTACCCTGGGCTGGAGTGTTGTTTAAACTGCATAATTGCATTCTGGGAAACAAACAAACAAATCCACACAACCAAACCAAAAACATCTGCACATGAAAAAGCAAGCATCCATTTTGTCCTAGAAGAATTTCTTGAACTGCTAATGATGGCAGGGAATATCCAGCTGGAGCTCATTTGAGCAGGGAGTAGGAAGGCAGAAGCAGTTCAGTGGGTTTCATTCAGGAAGGGCAGCGTGTATCTTCTGTGGGTCCTGCTGGCTGGCTTGTGGTTTGCGAAGCCTGCCCTCAACAGATTGTTTTATTTGGATTTAATGACTCGTGAAGGCTTGTGGATCTGCTTTATTTTCTTTAGTGAACCAAAGGATAATGTTTGATCCTGAATATGAAAGAGAATGCTTCAAGAATGCCTCTACACTCTTGAAATCAAAAGATCAATTAAATCATTTAAAGAGGGACATGAAAGATAGGTGCTGTTGTGACTATGTTGCAAAGATAACTGTTCTGTCTATCCTCCGACAGTGACTATAAAATGATCCTGTTGATACGTGGGGTTGTCCTGGTTCCAGTTAGGACAGAGTTAATTTTTCCTCATAGTAGCTGGTAGGGTGCTATGTTTTGGATTAGGATGAGAAGAGCGCTGATAACATGCTGATGTTTTAATTGTTGCAGAGCAGTGCTTACACCAGGCCAAGGACTTTTCGGCTTCTCGCTCTGTCCTGCCAGCGAGCAGGCTAGGGGTACAGCAGGAGCTGGGAGGGGACAGACCCAGGACAGCTGACCCAAACTGGACAAAGGGGTATTCCATACCATCTGACGTCATGCTAAACAATATATAGGGGTGGCTAGCCGGGGTGGGGGGGCCGGCTGCTCGGGGATAGGCTGGGCATCGGTCAGCGGGTGGTGAGCAATTGCATTGTGCATCACTTGTTTCTTACACATTATTATTATTAATACTATTATCATTATCACTATTATTATTATTATTGTTATTATTATATTCCTGTCTTAATAAACTGTCTTTATCTCAACTCACCGGCTTCACTTTCCCGTTTCTCTCCCCCATCCCAGAGAGGGAGGGGGGAGGGTGAGCGAACGGCTGTGTGGTGTTTAGCTGCCAGCCGGGTTAAACCACAACAGTCCTTTTGGCGCCCAACGTGGGGCTCGAAGGGTTGACATATCGACAGATTTGACCAGAGTGTGTTAAACTAAAATTGGTATAAGTATTGGACCTGCTTTATAGTTGCTAGTCACGATGTTGATTGCCTTAATCTCCAGTCTGCTGTGCCTGTTTTCCAAATTGAGTTTTATAGCGCGTTACTTTCTGTATGTGCTCCCTCTTGCACTGTTTATCCTTTCCGGGCCCTGGTTTAAGATTGTTATGGTACTGTGCGGTGTAACAATGGCTTATGAAATGATGAAATATCTGGTCACGACTCTAACCTGGTATTTGTACTCAGCACTGTCGTCGACTCTATACTTTGGAAACCATATCTCGGAAACTATTAGCAATTACACCTATTGCCTGTTTTCGTTAGGGAGCCAATCTGTGAAGGGGACAGGGGAAGACATGTTTCCCTACCTGTTCACTCTCCCTTTCTCCTTCACCACCCTCTTATCCCCCGAGCTAGTTACGGTGGTTCTCCGAGATGTTGAATATCCTTGGGATACTCAGACCAGCCTGCTCTTGTTGTTATGTCTCCTGAATGCGCTTCAGGTTTTGTTGAGGGTTAAGCAACTACTTAGGAATCTCATCCGGAGATCTGTCTTGAGGCAGGATAGTTGCGAGTGGCAGGGAGTGTGGGAGGATATGGGCAGGTTTCTAGAGCAGTGGTCACCTCCAGTGTTTTGGACATTCACCCCTGAACAACTGCAAAATCCTAAAAAGCTGGCAGAATGCTTGAAGAAAGATTATCTTCCCCTCCACCTGAACGAACCAGTGTCCACTGGCTAAAAGAGAATACTTTGGAGAAACTTTCTGAAAAGATCCACCACCTTGAAGAGATTATTTTCCTCCCCACCTGTACAAACCAGTGTCTCAGCTATTAGGGGTAAACGTTCATCTATGCAAGGAAGACAATATGGTGGGCACACACACCGCGCCACCCTGTAGTTTTACCTACGTGACCATGGAGAGGACATGAGAAAATGGGATGGAAAATCTACTGCGACCCTAGAGGCACGGGTACGTGAATTGCAAAGGAAAACAATTGGGAAAAAGGAGTTCTCTGAAAAGTTTGCTGCTCCAACTTCCAGCAGGCAGTCCTTTAAACACAGAAACGAAGATTCTGACCAGGACTAGAGGGGCCCTGCCTCCAGCCAGGGGGAGGAAAGGGACAATCGAGTTTATTGGACTGTGTGGATTCGATGGCCTGGCACATCAGACGCACAGAAGTATAAGGCTTTGGTAGACACCGGTGCACAATGTACTCTAATGCCATCAAGCTATAAAGGGCCAGAGCCCATCTGTATTTATGGTGTGACGGGGGGATCCCAGCAGTTAACTGTATTGGAGGCTGAAGTAAGTCTAACCGGTAATGAGTGGCAAAAGCACCGTATTGTGACTGGCCCAGATGCTCTGTGCATCCTTGGCATAGACTATCTTAGAAGAGGATATTTCAAGGACCCAAAAGGGTTCCGCTGGGCTTTTGGCATAGCTGCCTTGGAGACAGAGGACATTAAACAGTTGTCTACCTTGCCTGGTCTCTCAGAGGACCCTTCTGTTGTGGGGTTGCTGAGGGTTGAAGAACAGCAAGTGCCGATCGCTACCACAACTGTGCACCGGCGGCAATATCGCACCAACCGAGACTCCTTCAGTCCCATCCATAAGCTAATTCGTCAACTGGAGAGCCAAGGAGTGATCAGCAAGACTCATTCACCTTTTAATAGTCCCATATGGCCAGTGCGAAAGTCTAATGGTGAGTGGAGACTAACAGTGGACTATCGTGGCCTGAACGAAGTCACGCCACCACTGAGTGCTGCAGTGCCGGACATGCTAGAACTCCAGTATGAACTGGAATCAAAGGCAGCCAAGTGGTATGCCACAATTGATATCGCTAATGCATTTTTCTCCATCCCTCTAGCAGCACAGTGCAGGCCACAGTTTGCTTTCACTTGGAGGGGAGTCCAATATACTTGGAATCGGCTGCCCCAGGGGTGGAAACATAGCCCTACCATTTGCCATGGACTGATCCAGTCTGCGCTGGAGCAGGGGGAAGCTCCTGAACAGCTGCAGTACATCGATGACATCATTGTGTGGGGTGACACTGCAGAAGAAGTTTTCGAGAAAGGGAAGAAAATAGTCCAAATCCTTCTGAAGGCCGGTTTTGCCATAAAACAGAATAAAGTTAAAGGACCTGCACGAGAGATCCAGTTTTTAGGAATAAAATGGCAAGATGGACGTCGTCAAATCCCAATGGATGTGATCAACAAAATAACAGCTATGTCTCCACCAACTAGCAAAAAAGAAACACAAACTTTCCTAGGTGTCGTGGGGTTCTGGAGAATGCATATTCCAAATTACAGTCTGATTGTAAACCCGCTCTACCAAGTAACCCGTAAGAAGAATGCTTTTGAATGGGGCCCTGAGCAACGACAAGCCTTTGAACAAATTAAGCAGGAAATAGTTCATGCAGTAGCCCTCGGGCCAGTCCGAACAGGACCAGATGTAAAGAATGTGCTCTACACCGCAGCCGGGGAGAATGGTCCCACCTGGAGCCTCTGGCAGAAAGATCCTGGGGAAACTCGAGGTCGACCCCTGGGGTTTTGGAGTCGGGGATACAGAGGATCTGAGGCCCGCTATACTCCAACTGAAAAGGAGATATTGGCAGCATATGAAAGAGTTCGATCTGCTTCGGAAGTGGTCGGTACTGAAGCGCAGCTCCTCCTGGCACCCCGACTGCCGGTACTAGGCTGGATGTTCAAAGGAAGGGTCCCCTCTACACATCATGCAACTGATGCTACATGGAGCAAGTGGATTGCACTGATTACTCAGCGGGCTCGAATAGGAAACCCCAGTCACCCAGGAATCTTGGAGGTGATTATGGACTGGCCAGGAGGCAAATACTTTGGGATATCATCAGAGGAGGAGGTGGTCCGTGCTGAAGAAGCCCCACTGTACAACAAGCTACCGGAAAATGAGAAGAAATATGCCTTGTTCACTGATGGGTCTTGTCGTATTGTAGGAAAGCATCGGAGATGGAAAGCTGCTGTATGGAGTCCTACACGACGAGTTGCAGAAGCTGCTGAGGGAGAAGGTGAATCGAGTCAGTTTGCAGAAGTGAAAGCCATTCAGCTGGCTTTAGATATTGCTGAACGAGAAAAGTGGCCAGTTCTCTATCTCTATACTGATTCATGGATGGTAGCAAATGCCCCGTGGGGGTGGTTACAGCAATGGAAGCAAAACAACTGGCAGCGCAGGGGCAAGCCCATCTGGGCTGCGGCATTGTGGCAAGATATTGCTGCCCGGGTAGAGAACCTGGTTGTAAAGGTACGCCATGTAGATGCTCATGTGCCCAAGAATCGGGCTACTGAAGAACATCAAAACAACCAACAGGTGGATCAGGCTGCTAAGACTGAAGTGGCTCAGGTGGACCTGGACTGGCAACATAAAGGTGAATTATTTATAGCCCGATGGGCCCATGACACCTCAGGCCATCAAGGTAGAGATGCAACATACAGATGGGCTCGTGATCAAGGGGTGGACCTGACCATGGACACTATAGCACAGGTTATTCATGATTGTGAAACATGTGCTGCAATCAAGCAAGCCAAACGGTCAAAACCTCTTTGGTACGGAGGACGATGGCTGAAATATAAATATGGAGAGGCCTGGCAGATTGATTACATCACACTCCCTCAAACCCGCAACGGCAAGCGCGACATACTTACAATGGTGGAAGCAACCACCGGATGGCTGGAAACATATCCTGTGCCCCATGCCACCGCCTGGAACACTATCCTGGGCCTTGAAAAGCAAGTCCTATGGCGACATGGCACCCCAGAGAGAATTGAGTCAGACAACGGGACTCATTTCCGAAACAACCTTATAGACACTTGGGCCAAAGAACATGGTATTGAGTGGGTGTATCACATCCCCTATCATGCACCAGCCTCTGGAAAAGTTGAACGATACAATGGACTGTTGAAGACTACACTGAAAGCAATGGGTGCTGGGACATTCAAAAATTGGGATACGCATTTGGCAAAGGCCACCTGGTTAGTCAATACCAGGGGATCTGCCAACCGAGCTGGACCTGCCCAATCAAACCTGTTACGCACTGTAGAAGGGGATAGAGTTCCTGTAGTGCACGTAAGAAACATGCTGGGTAAAACAGTCTGGGCTACTCCTGCCTCAGGAAAAGGCAAACCCATTCGTGGAATTGCTTTTGCTCAGGGACCTGGATGCACTTGGTGGGTAATGCAGAAGAATGGGGAGGTCCGGTGTGTACCTCAAGGGGATTTGATACTGGGTGAGAATAGCCCATGAGTTGAATTGTAGTATGTTAATTATTATATAATACTGTATGTCATCACTACCATAATTGCTATATATCATAGATGAAAATGGTGATTAATTACAAGGTATTGAAAAGAGTGTAACCTGAGCATGACATAAATGGTATGGAATAAGGGGTGGATATCTGTCCTGGTTGCAGTTAGGACAGAGTTAATTTTTCCTCATAGTAGCTGGTAGGGTGCTATGTTTTGGATTAGGATGAGAAGAGTGCTGATAACATGCTGATGTTTTAATTGTTGCAGAGCAGTGCTTACACCAGGCCAAGGACTTTTCGGCTTCTCGCTCTGTCCTGCCAGCGAGCAGGCTAGGGGTGCAGCAGGAGCTGGGAGGGGACAGACCCAGGACAGCTGACCCAAACTGGACAAAGGGGTATTCCATACCATCTGACGTCATGCTAAACAATATATAGGGGTGGCTAGCCGGGGTGGGGGGGCCGGCTGCTCGGGGATAGGCTGGGCATCGGTCAGCGGGTGGTGAGCAATTGCATTGTGCATCACTTGTTTCTTACACATTATTATTATTAATACTATTATCATTATCACTATTATTATTATTATTGTTATTATTATATTCCTGTCTTAATAAACTGTCTTTATCTCAACTCACTGGCTTCACTTTCCCGTTTCTCTCCCCCATCCCAGAGAGGGAGGGGGGAGGGTGAGCGAACGGCTGTGTGGTGTTTAGCTGCCAGCCGGGTTAAACCACAACAGGGGTGCACAGAACGTGGTTCAGGGATGGTTGAATCACATTTTTTTCTAATTGTACTTCCTCAGGGAGTCACTTTTTCATCCCCATTTACATATTTGCTTTCCCTGGACGTTATTAACAATTATAATAATAATAATAAAAATGTCTTGAGTTCGAAACATGAGGAGAGATTGATACAAAAGGGCATGTTGCTGCTGTCCTCTTTCTCCCCTATTGCTGCTCTGTGAAGCAGCTTATGACAGTCTGTTCCTCCTCTTTGTTCCTTGGCATTAAAAAAAAAAAAAAAAAAAAATCTCCCTGCCATCACTTCTCTTCTGGCCTCTCCCTGTACCCTGTGCTCATTCTTACCTGATCTGATCTACTCACACAAACAGCTGACAAAAGACGCTGTCTTTATCCAGCAGCTCTTAATCCTTAAGTAGCCTCACATTTACATATAAAACAGCATGAAAGATGATAAGAGATTATGATGAACTTGTTCGATATAAGTCATAAGGCTTCTTCTACATAAATAGAGACAATAACCGAAGGTTTTGGCATTCCTAACTGATGGGCATACTATGGAGGCTTGCGTAGTCATCCAGAAGTACAGGAAGTTCAGTACAAGATGAAAGATATTGCAGAAACTAAAATGTAATGTGAGGCTTGGTGTACAGCACAGAAAATCCATGAAAGGAAGGAGAAGAGAATTGGGGGATTTGCCACAATCTCAACTTTTTTTGATTTATATGTGCATAGTTTGAGTAAATTCTCTTTCAGAAGACCCGATTTGTTTTACATGCATAGCTGATAAAGATCAGATCTGGCATGTGTGCAAACATGGGTTCTGTACTAGATTATCTATGCAAAGGAGGAAGCTCCACTATATGCAAACGGCTTTAAGAGGAATTTTCCTTAATGATGACACAGTCTGAGAGTTTTGTTATTTTGTGTGTCTATGTACTCTAAAACAGATGTGGACAGCACATACCTTCAATAAGCAACCACAATACCTTTTAAAAAGCATATAATGGACAAACAAATATTTTTTAAGTACCTTGAAGATGTATGCTGGTTCAAGACAGTTTGTTCAGGAAAAAATGCTAGTCTAGGCTGGCAAGGCTAACATGCTACTCTTTTAAATGGTGCCCATAAACTGTGAACAACCTATTCAAAACTCTGTAAAGAATTTTCTTTTTGTGTTTCTACCAAAGGTCTAGCTACTTGAATTGTACAAAAATGTCAGAAGCCAAGTTTAAAAGGTTCTTGTCCTGTATTTATTTTTGAAGGATATGCTGTAAAGTGTGTACTGCTTCCATCTGACGCAGTGATGTCTATATAAAAGGACATGAGTATTCACAAAACAAAACCACAGCCACTGGAAGGGCAGAAAGATTACTGACCCCATCTCCACCAGCACACTAGATTAACTTCCTTCTTTCAGTTTAATTTGTGGGTGGTAGGACAGGGGCAGGAATTTGGACATCTCTTGTACATGTTTTTGTGTTCATAAAAACTGCCTCCTCTGCAAAAGTTGCATGCCTCCTTGACCTGCTTTTTTTCCTCTGAGCTCATAACCTCAGTTTGCTGGCAGGAAAATTATGGTATTTGTGGCTCCAAAATAAAATTTCACACACACAAATACGTAAATGAGGTTTTCTCCATTGTTTAGTCTCATGTCGAGTAATGACAGTGCAAATCTTCAGATTGTCAGCATAGCTCGGAGATGAGTGGAGCACTGCACATTAGAAATGCTGCCACTGGCTCTTTGAAGACTGAGGAAGGCATTCATATGCTGGTCACATGCAAAGTGCAACCTGAAGACTCTCTTTAATTGCATATTTACGTACTGTTATTTTATTTTTTTAAGGAAGTGGGGCTCCAGAGAATAAGGTCTAGTCAGTTTTAAAGCACTAGCTTGTCAGCATGGTGTGATCCAAATCATGCTGAGGAAGTATTTTAAGGAAAGTCAAATGCCTCTCACATAGTATGGTTTGGGTTGGAAGGGGCCTCTGAAGATCATCCAGTTCCACATAGCTGGCCCAGCACAAAAATAAGTAAATAAATCCCTTGTGCTATGCTGTTAACACATAAAGGCCCAAGATAAAGTATATCTAGAACATCTGGGATACAAATCTGAGTGCAGATACCTGGATAAACCTTAAAACTGATAAGCAAAACAAAACAAACAAACCAAAATGAAACAAAACCACAAACAGGAATATCAGGAATATGTGTACCTTTTGTATTACAGAACATGTCAGACATTTGACTAAAAAATATGATATTTTATATGGATGCTTTCTATTTTGCCAATTGGCTCTTTTGTGTCTGTGCGCGATTTTCATGATCAGTGACTATTTCTGCTCCCAGGAGATGTGTCAGGAAATACTGTAAGAAAAGAGGAGGAAATGTCACCTAGCAACCAAAGCTTTATGAGGAAAAGTTCTGTGTTGACCAGAAGAGATGGAGTGAGCTGGGGAGTTGGGAGAAGGCATGAGGAGCAGTGGGAAGGCTGCCTCTCTGCTGCTATGGGGCTGATCACAGCCCAGCTGCGGTAGGTGCTCAGGGCCCGCACTCGGTCTAAAGGGAGGCTTGGAGTTCCTGTTAAAATGGCTTGCAAAAAAACTTGGTTTGCAAAACAGGACTTTGGGTTACTTTATTGCTGCTTTCCCAATCTTAATTTGAAAATGATAAAATCTCAAATCGTGATGGGGATCTCCATAGTAATTTTAAAACAGCAGAAAATCAACTTGAGAGGAAAGGGCATTATCTCTCTCTTGTCTATCTCATTTATCTCTTTTATCCTTTCCTACCAGTACCAAAGACCAGATTAGCATATATTTTTTTCTATTATCTTGTTGAGATAGTAGAAAGATTATCAATAAGAGCTTTTTTTGTTATTATTTATATAAATTTATTTATTTATTAGGTCTTTGAGGAATTAGGAGATTCAAAATTAATATTGCTTGTTCCCCAGTTCTGGAAGGAAGCTAGGGAACAATAATAGACAGACTTGTTTGTAGGGGGAAAACAAAACGAAACAGGCTGGGAAATATTAACATACTTGAGTCAGCACAACACTGAACAGGATACCGTGGTTTGTCTGAGCAAGGATACAGTGTTTAAAAACAGGCTAGCGGATTGTGGTTGAAAATTAGAGGACAATACTTCTGTCACTTCGGCTGCACAGGCTTGCATATGGTCCATTTTACCTCCTGCCTGTGCTTGCATGACAGTAAGAGTGGGTGTAATAGCATGGAGAGGATGTGAGTAGGATTGATCTGGCATACTATGCATGCGAGGCACACACAACTGCTGCTGCTTTATGCCACCACGATACCAACAGCAACAGCCCGTATATAGGCACTTCTGGCTAAGGTTTTTGCAGGCAGTAATAAAATATATTTGCATGCATCTCATAAGCTGCAGATTCCAAAACCTGTTAAGAATGCCATTGCAGCACGGAAATTTTATTTCTTTATGGCTTCTTTTAGTTCAGCGGTGGGAAGGGAAGCCCTATTTTTTGCCTTCTACCGGCTTGGACACCGTGTTTGAGCTCTTTCCCACCGCTATTAATTTTTGCCCAGGATCTTCCTCCACACCCACTTCCCCCAAACCAGAGCAGACGCAGTCAGGGCACCTCCCCAGCTCCCTTATCGCCCCACGACCACCGATCCCACACCTGGAACCGGGAAAACGGAGCAGCACCCCCGGTGCCTCACGGGCTGCGCATCCTTCCCGGTCTGTTCCCCCCCGGGCTCTTCCCCGCCCCCGTGCCGGTGCCTCTCCCTTCCTCAAGTTCTCCCCAAATTGGGTCGGGCCTGGGGGCGCCCGTGGGCGGCTCCGTGCTCCGCGACCCCCGCCCCGGGGCGGCTCCGTACGGCAGCCCCCTGCCGCCCGCCCCCCCCCCCCACCCCCCACCCCCCCGGGGCTGGGGGGAGCCGCTGCCGCCGCCTCTGCTCCAGCCCGGCCCGGCCCGGCGGGGAGGGAGGAGGAGGAAGAGGAGGAGGAAGAAGGGAGAGGGAGGGAGGGAGGGAAGCGGAGAGGGAGGGAGACGAGGAGGTGCCGCCGCCAGCAGCCTTATCGCTCTGCTTCCTGCAGCCGGTGCGGAGGAGGGGGCAGCCCCGCCTGGCGTCCCGGCATGCTGAAAGTCACCATGCCCTCCTCTTCCTCCTCCTCGTCCTCCTCATCGTCCTCCTCCTCCTCGGGCTCTGCGGCCGCCGGCCGCCCCGGGGGCGCCGCGCCCGACTACTGGATCGACGGCTCCAACAAGGACACCCTGGCCCACTACTTCGAGCTGGAGTCCGAGCTGGGACGGTGAGGAGGCGGGCTGGGGACGGGGACCGGGAAGGGGACGGGGATGGGGACGGGGATGGGGGGACGGCTGTGTCGGGGTCCCCTCCGGGCCGGCACCGCAGCGCTGCCTCCTCGGGAGCTGCCAAACTTCGGCGGGCGTGAGCGGCACCGGGGGGGCGCGCTGGGTCTGGCGGCATGCGGGAGGGACACGATGCCTCCTAGGGGTCGCGATCTGCAGACCCCCTCCAAATAAACCGGTGGTTCCCATGGGAAGGCGTCAGACCCTTTCGGCAAGCGCGGGTCCACGCGAGCAGCTCTGCGTTAGCCAGGTTGCCCAGACCCAGTTCTGCATCGGGGGGGTGGCCGGCATCGCTCTGAGAGCCCTAAAATGCCTGCCTGTTCACAGCCTCGCTTCATGCGAGAGCTTTTGCCCCTGCCGCCATGCCAGCACCCCCAGACCTCGGGCTGACAAAACTCCCACCCAGACAGGAGCCGTGATTAGGCCTCTGCAAGCAGAGCCACTCCATTGGAGCGCAGCACAGGTGAATGAGCTGGTACACATTCATTCATGAATTCTGCTCTACTGCCCTGATGCTTCTGCATGGCAAGTTAAAAGTCCCAAGTGCTCAGTTGCTCCTTTCCTTCCTCTTTTTTTTTTTTTTTTTCCAAACTGAACCCCTGCATAAGATGCTGTCACCTTTACCTGATGTGCAGTTTTCCCTCTCTAAACACAGTTGTTGGTTTATGCTGCATTTTTGGGTAGAAAATAACATGTTCTAAAAGAAAAAAGAGGAAAATGAAAGTTTCATTATGGGTCTCACACTAGACTATTTTAGTTGGTAAATCAGTAGATAACAGCAATTGTTAATTTTGACAACAATCAATTATTAAAATCCTGGATGACAATAGGAAATCTGCAGGTAATAACATGGTTGCCTCAGTACAGAATTTTTGCAGGAAGGACCTGCAATGAGAGGTACTCCTACAAAGAACACCTGTGCTTGCCATACTGTAACTAGCGGGGGTAGGAAAGGCTGTAGGAACACAATATAGCATTGTTCTTCACTTGCTGGCCAGGTCTCAAGCATTTGCTGCTACCTTTTTGCCACTATTGCTACTCATGCTAGCCACATTTAAATAGGCATGGGATTGTGTACCCTTTTCCTTCTTGTGCTTCACTGCACACCTATGCAGGAACATAAAAACGTAAAGGAGGAAATAGTCATGTTGGTTTTGTTTTCAGAATTAACACAGAAGTGTGTGCTGCTGAGCAAGAGCAGTAGGTAGCAACTCTGCCACCTGTATTGATACTGCTATCTATGGGCTATCAAGAGTCCTTTTAGCATGCCTACCAGAGATTGTGGGCTTAATTTTTGAAGAGTCTGTATCGCTGATGCATCATGTATTTATTCTGTAGCTTGGGAGGAGGGGTAAAAAATGTGAACTTTCCTGTCTGAGGAAGGCAGAATCAACGAAAGCTGCAGTACAGTGGGTTTTTCTACCTCGCAAGGTGAGACAGTAGATGCTGAAACCCCAACAGAAGGTTTGGATAAGAAATGACCACACCCTACCAGTGCAGAGAAGTAAGCCACTAAACCTGCTGTGCTATTGGATGGAACCAGGAAATTAGACTTCAAATAAAAGTAGGAAGAAAATAGGAGATAAGAACCATCTTAAACAAAAACCGTGGGGTAGGTATGGGAGCAAGAAGAACTCAGAGGGGTGCACACTCTGTACTCCAGGATTTGGCAGCAAGACCTCTGTCCACAGATCCTAAGGCTGTCCCAGAGATCCATGCATTATATGCTAGCATCCAGAGTGATGCTGCATATCTCAGACCCCTCTAGCAGCTCAGGTGTGTCTCAGCAAATCCAAAAGATATCCAACAATTCCTCTTGGCTCCTAAGTGTAATATAAAATTGTGTTGTATCCTCTTGGTAATCTTGTCTCCAACCTTTTAATGTTGGAGGTGATTTTGAGTACATCTACAAAGAATACACAGTGCTTAGGTTAGTGATGGTGAAAACATATCTGGGTCAGGCTGAAAAATGTGGGCATATCATCCTGTTAGATGCAGTAAGTTGAAATAATAAACTAAAATAAGTAACAAGTGGTACTATCATGAAATGTCTTTAACAAGCACAGGGACTGGAAGATGTCTTCTGTTAGACTGAAAAGACATGTATTTGGACAGCAGTTGCCCAGTATGGGAGTGCCCTTTCCACAGAGTGTGCCTGGCAAATCCTTAAGCCGTGGCAGCCAGTAGTTCTTTCTTGTGTGACCAACTAAGGAGTCATGGGAGAAAAGGAGAGAAGAGGAGGAAGCTCCTGCTAGCAGGAAAAAGCCTAAAAGCTTGGCTAGGAGTAATGAGTTGGCTTTCAACAGTGGGGTTCCACAGGGATTAGTTCAGTGGGCCATGCTGCTCAAAACACTCATACATAAGGGGCTGGAGAGTGATATTTGCTTATTGGGGGTTTTTAAAGACAATATGAAGTATTGGAGAAAGACATTACTGGACTGAAAGGACATTTAAATGGCAGGTGAAATTCAGTTTAGATGAATAAATGCACATGGGGCTAGGGGAGAAAGTATTAAGCTGCACATAGAAAGATGAAATCTGATTGAATTGTTACAGTTGCAATTTACAGCTTTATGAAAGTACTGGCTCTGTGCACCCTAGTGATTAAAAATCCTCCAAATAAAAGGTTGGTATCTGTTTTCTTTTCCTTGTAAACCCTATAGTGAGGCTAAGACAGATTTGGGGTATGTATATGCCATGGAATACCTGGTTGGACGTTTTCTTTGGGGCATCAAGCAAAGCTAGCAAGTCAAAGATGAACAACTGGAGTTAAGACCATTTCAGCACAGGGCGTATTTAAGTGGTGGATCTCATGGCCACTGGATACTGCGGATGCTGAAAACTTACCTTGGTTCAATAAGCAGTCAGGCAAGTTTACACTAGGGAAATCCTTTCAGACTGCTAATAAAAAAATATACTGATTATTGAACTGTAAGTTTTTCAGTGTTGTGACAATATTCTTTGACAGTATTGACATAAGTTTGCTCTATTCATTTTCTTCTGTGTTTGGCCACTGTTAGAGACAGTATTCTGGCTGAGACAGACTTTTACTTTGACCCAGGATGGCTTACTCAATGTTTGCCTGTTCATCTTCCCTTTAGTACATTTCCAAAACACTGTAAAAATGACATTTTTGTCTTTGTTTTAGGAAGATTATTTGTTACTTCCCTGAAAGTGACAGCATTGATGAGTTTTGGATTTTTGAGTTTTGTTCAGAGTCTATTTCAGCTGAAAGCTTATTTTCTACACTCTCTTGGAAAAAGATTTTAATAATTTTAGGTTCTAAGCCTGTACATTCTTTAAAGACTAAAATCTTTTGTTAGCTTTGTATAGCCAATGCTAAATCATTTGGTACAGTGTTTCCGAAATCAGGATTAGCATAACAGTATTATTTGAAGGAAGAGAATATTCAGTAAAAAATGTTTTGATACTCATCCATATTACAAAAATTTTGCTTTGTTGGAATTTTAGTAAATCTTTTTCTTATTATGCTCTCTCTTTTGCCTTACTGTGCCAAACTTCACAATCATTTGAGTTGAAACTAACACTGTTATTGTAGGCATGCTGCAGATCTATTAAATGGTCAATTGCAGTTGGAAGTATCTACTACCAAAATACTTGCGGTTTTCTTTTAGTTTCTTAAATAAGATTAAAACAAACAAACAAACAAACAAACTCAAAAGTCACAGCTTTTTTGTGTGTGTAAGGAGTCAGGATCTTCCAAGGTTACATTTTACTTAGTTGTGTGATCCTTGCTGAGGACCTGAAACTGAAAGGTGCTTGGTACTTGCAACTTTGAATTGACAGTGTGAGCTGAATGTCCTTGAAGAGTTCTGAGCACAGAGAGTTTAAAACCAAAGAGTGGTTTAAACTCGAGATTTCAGTCTGCAGGATGACATTTCTTAGTCTGTCAATCCTGTTTATGAATGCTGACATAGTAGCATCTACCTTTGCAATGGCAGCAGTAGATGAAATCAGACAAATCCTTTGTATAAGCTTCATTTTATAGAAATGGGTTGCTTTTGCACTTAATGCTTTGAAGTTCAAACAGTTTTTGCTTTGAAGGTGTGCCAGTTATTTTCCCTTCCATTCCTTCATTAAAAAAAAATAGAAAGTGGGACTTTTTTTCTGTCCATCTCAACAGTCGTTTGTTATACAGACTGTTTGCCATGCTCACTTTGAAAAATACTTGCTCATTTTTCATTGGGATGCATTTAAAGTAGGTCACTCCCTTCTTCAGCAGCACTTCTTACTTGTTTGTGACTTTCAGTACTGGGCTTGAGGATTTTGTAGGGAGACACGAGTGCTGCTGATAGTACCCGGTGCTAGCTGTCTAAAAATTTGTGCGTGTATGTGTGTGTGGGGGTGGGAGGGCTGCTTTGCTAAACCACATTAAGAATTCCACATGGAGAATCATCTCTGAGCACGAACTGCATGGGTAGATTTGCCTCTGCCCAGGTCATATAGTGCCACTTATTGCAGCTTGCTTGTTACCCTGGCAGCTCACATCTGCGGATGAGCAGTAAGCGTTTTCATGCAGGTAGTTCCTGCTCATCAGCTAGTAGGGAAGGTTGTTGAAGATGAGGGTCTGAGGCCTTGCTTAGCATTGTTGTGACCTTGGTCACACAACTACTGGGACTTTGCTTGAGGTAAGAAGATAGGAGTAAGACAGGACATGGAGTCCTTTTGGGTGCTGGCCAAGGCATATGGAGGTAGGTGGACATGGAGAATTGCCTTCATGCATTGCACCAGGTCTAGTTGAAGATTTTCACATCTTTTCCACTTGAAGGGATTTGTCTCATCTTTCTCCTTGAAAAATATCTTAAACATGTGACAACAGGCTCTTCCATGGTGAACATGGGCTTTGCCTCTTCTATTAAAGCTATGCTCTTATGGAGAAGACAGTCCAATGTTAATTTGGCCAAAAAGAGGACATCAGAGAAATTTTTGTGAAGTGAAATGATGCTCTAAAGGGGGAGAGCAGGGGGTGGGTTGGGGCATGTTTTCAGTCACTATTAAAATGCATGTTGACCTACAGAGAGTTGTAAACAAAAAATTATATCCAACAGTGAATTCTTTCTATAGAAGCTCTATAGCTTCTCAACCCAGTGTCCAGGGTGAAATGCATGCAGTTGGTACCAGGAACCAGAACTTGTCATGGTAATAACCCACATTTTGACAACTAAATCTCCTTATTCGGTGAAGGGAGAGTATTTTCTTCTTTGCATCTTGTTCAGTTCAGTAGTTTGATTCAGAACTAAAAAAATAGGTGTTGAAGAAACAAGTAAAGAAAATTTCCTCTACCATTCTATAAATAAAAACAATTTGAGAATAGACATACCATTTCACCTAAGGGTCTCTAATAATGCAGGAAAATGGGCAGGTATTTTGGAGAAAAAAAAAAGTAACCTTGCCATGGAAGGTTGTTATTAACTCTTGTTGTCCAAATACTGGTCTTAGATACTTAGATACTTGTCTAAAAAATAACTCTGTCTAAATATTACAGACTGTTGTTTAAATTCCTGTACAGTTGGGATTTGTGGCAAAACTCTTGTTCTCCTTCATCTAGGAGAATTTCTTTGAACTGCTAACTCAGCACCTGCTTCACTGGGACTTAGAAAATAGATGATAAAATACACATTTTTTACAATGGCTTATGTGTATATCTGATTCCTTTTCATGCTGTGATTGAGGCATTGCTTCCATCTTGAAATGATGGAAAATAGGTTTGCTGATTCTATCTACTGTGGATAAAATGTTTATCTGTCAATGCTTGTGGCTAGTCACATCAGAGAAGCTAAATCTGCCATAGCCTAATGCCTTCTAGGAATAGGTTAATGGTTAGTTGGTTGTGTGAAAGAAATTGTCCTGTTACCTCTGAAAATAAACAGATACTCAGGTAACGTTTTTTCTTTAGCACAAGCAGTATTATTTTGTCTAAGTCCTACCTGTATTATTTCAAAAATAGTATATTTTAAATAAGCTTTTCTTCTTCTAAATATGAACCAAAATAGACTACTGATGAGAGCATGTATTTCATGCTTTCATTTACAGAAGCATTGCAATTTTATTTTTAATGTTATATTGCACCATTTTTTTTAAAGGGTAATTTGTGGATCCATCTATACTGAAATTTTAATTTGGATCATGAGTGAAGTTTTTGAAACAAAAGTCTCAGTTATTCCCTCACACCATGCCTTGCTCATCATCATGGGGGCTCTTGGTGTGCACAGAGCAGACTGAATGTAACAGGCTCAGAAGACAGTTCAGGAGCACTTAATTCACTCTATCGTCTTGTGAACACTCAGTTCACAGGAGCAGGTTGCAGCTAGTCTGAAGTAAAAACTGCAGAAAGTTGATATGTTGATATTACCACATTGACAAGATCTGTTCCATTGTTGCTTTCCTACTGCACTGTACTACGAGCTAATGCATACCTAGATTATATGTCTTAGTGATACTGTATTTGAATCTAAATAGTTAATCTGCAAGATAACAATAGAATGCTTATGGTATCACACATTCAACATAATGCTCAGGTCAATGTCCTTCTATTCCAATTTTAATTAACTTTTTAGCTACGGGGAACATACGTTAATGAAAATTTAGTGCATAGAGTGGGCAGTGAAAGAATAGTTAGTCCTGGCAGAGTATTGCGTTACCTCTGTACTCTTATTAGTCTGTGTAGTGAGTGCATTGTTCTGCCAATAAATTGAGCCATTAACATTTTTTTTTTCTACAAAATGAGTGCTGGAGCAGCTTTGAATAGCTGAAATAAGTAGATGATCATTCTGTATAATTTTCACAGCTTTCTTGAACTTAAAAAAGAGTTCTTAACAGTTCTATGACATCACTTTTTGAACTATTTTTTCTTTATTTTCAGTTACTTATTCCTTCAGCCCCTATACATCTTTTTCATTGGTTTTGCTTCTCTTCTTTTTAATTAAAAAATGTATTTCTAATGGAGAAAATGAATAGCTCTTGAACTAAGTACTCTCAAGAATACTGTAGAAATTTTTTGCACACACAGCTTTTAGGAGTTGAAAGTAATGACATAATTTGTGTTAATACAAGAATATGTCATATTTGAAAAACATTACAGTAGGCTGCAAGGGGCCAGATATAACAAAGTTGTTCTTGTAGCTCGGTACAGAAACAGTATATGTGAAATTGAATAAGTATTTTCAAGTTCAGTTGAAAACATTTGCCTAAGTGTGACTGTATGAAATGCTTAAATGATTTTAGATGGAAGACAGGTAAACTTACTGAAGTCCTGTTGTAGAAGGGGTAAATATCTGCTCATTCCACTGTCCATTTTTAGGTGTGTGTCTGAGTATACATGGTATTGTGCAAGGAATTGTAATGATTGTTAAAAAAAAAAAAAAAAAAAAGCGGCAGAATTCTATGGGTAACAGATGTTTAAATGCTTGCTTACATAGCAAATAGCCACATTTCAAAACACTTGTTTTCAATTATGTATGGTAGCCTGTGAAAGAATACTCGCTGTTTGCTGTTACACGTGCATCCAAATGCTTGCTAGGAGGGGCTAGCTATCCTCTCCAGAGACTGTAAGACACTCAGATTGGAGAAATTTTATCTCACTGAATACTGTCTGAAAAGGTCAATTGGAACTAAAAAAAGTAGTCATCTTGTGTGTATAGTCCAAGTAGCTGAGCTGTCTTTTCACAGTAAAGACAAATGATTTTTGTGTAATATTAGGCTACCCAGAAGGCTGGCCTGGCTTTGGGAAAGCAACCTGCTAATAAGAAATGTTGTGTCAAAAAAAAATAAAAAGTGCAAAGATTGGAATATTTCTTTCATCTGTGTAGGTTCAACAATTATGAATCTTAGGAGTTACTATTGCATAAAAAGAAAAAAATGTAATCCTTTGTGCTTTCACGGTGAAACAGAATTTAGGCCTATAAACTACATATTTACTATTGATTTCTCCATTTAGGAGTTCTTACCAGTTCTGCTTTCTCTCTTCACAATAAGCAGACCTTTATTATCTGAAAAGAGTCATTAATTTCAGAAGGAATAATCTTTTTACAGTGTAGTGATAATTATTTGAAAAAGGGTAGGCAAATATGCCATAATATTTTTTTTTAATAATGATGTTGCTTTTATGTTTTTATATGCTTTTATATTTTTTATTTTTTTATTTTTATTTTTATATGCTTTTATATTTTATTTTTTATTTATATTTATATATTTTTTTAATAATGATGTTGCTTTTAGTTTTTGGTTTGTCTAATGTCTTTTTCAGTATTTACAGTTTTCCTGTCTCCCCCATTTTAAAAAATGTATAAGAATGACAGCTTTTACAAACACTCATTGATACCTTGGAAATACTCTTCCACATGTTGTTAGTGATCCTTCATTTGGCCTTGCATTGCCAGAGTTTTCAGCGAATCAGTAACCACCAGAAAATGCATTTTAACTTACCCGTTCCTGTTCTTAAAAACTAAACTTATCTTCTAAGTTACTTTGCTGTGTTGGGTTTTGGAATCTGAGGCAGCAGCTCTGTGATATGTAAGATGGCATATCATGTAGGGTTGTTTGTATTGTGGAAGCACGTTTTTTTCTTGTTGTCGCCTTTGCCTTACTTTTCTATCTCAGCGTTGCAAAAGGTCTTTTCAGAGACAGAAGCACACAGGATGCATTTTTCCAGTTTACCCATGTTAGTTTTTAAATGTCTGGAAACTTCCAAACAAGTCAAGAGAAATGCACATCTTTCTTTCTCCTCTCCAAGGCCCTAGATTGTTGCCTGTGACACTTTCCCAGCTCTTTCTAACCTGGGAAATAAGACCTATTCTGGGAGCTAGTTCATTTTTTGCTGTGACCAGGTTTAGTAGGGAAGGTGCAGGTCAGAGTGATATCCTGGCTGGCAGCATGCTTTGCAGCAGACCAGATGTACTGGATCTGCTGAGGATTATGTGTCTTTAGGGCAGAATGACATTTCCCCTGAGGCTACTGGGCAGTGAGGGAGGGTTGTGGCTGTGTACGTGGAAGCCTGCATTTCTCCTGGGTTAGCTCTGTTTTTTAAGATCTATTAGGATGGTGCAATAGGAAAGATCATTGAGGATGAGATTTTCTAGAACATTTTCCAGTGTGGGATGTTCGATAAGCATATGCATCGTGTGTCCTCAATTTCTTAGACTACATAGTGTTTAAAACAGAAAGATGGAGTGGTGGTGATACAACACTATAACAATACCCATTACTAATGTATGTTTTTGTTACGGAATGTAAACAAAAATGGTATAGTTACTGCCATAGGTTACTATCACTTAAAACACACCGAGTGTCAAGAACCATCAATATTTGCATCTGTTGTTCTGAGAACAGATTTCCAAGGCAGAGTTGCTTTCCTTGTAAAATAATTCTAAAGATAGGTGACCCTGCATTATGACCTTGGAAGAGACCATTCAGTCTGTAACAAGCAAAACTTACATTTTCTTTGAATTTCATCCACACGAAATAACAGGAGAGTAATTATTTGGCATGAACCACCAAACTACATGGTCAGAACTGAATGTTAATTCTAACACAAGTGAAGTAATTGTCTGAACAACTTAATGCTGCAGCTTGTTAAGTACTCTTCTTTTCACATATGCAGCTATCACTGCTAGAATTCTAGAACCATAACATGAAAATCAAAAGATAAAGAAAATAACAACCCATCTGAGGGGAAAATAAACAAATAAATAAATAAAAGTATATATTTATAAAATGTGTTGCTCTTTGATGGTTTACTATCTATTTATCACGGCTTTTCTGGGGATAAAGCACTGGCAAAACAAGCCCAACATTCCAAATGCATAGCCTCAAAAATAGCAATATCAAAATTTAAACCCTTGAACAAATGTATAGTCTCTGCTCAGACGCGTAGCTCACTGTGAGCATCCATATGTTGTGGATAAGGTGCCAGAATTGCAACTTTACCTCAGAGCTGATGTCATCTCCTCAGTCCTTTTCTCCAAATTCTCCCCACTAGAACCAAGTGATGCATCTCTCCTCTGGCTTTTCTCCAGGCTTCTTGGAAAAAGCAGTTGCTCGGGTTTAAGGAAGAATCATATTTTAGAACAATTTTCTTTCCCTCTGAATACTTTTTCCTTCTTGAAAGTATTCATAGATTCTTCTGAGCTGAGGATATCATGAACATATCAATACTGTTACTTATATTCTATCTTTAATCTTTAAAACATATCCATATCTACCAGGTTCATTGCCTTTATGAAATCATACTACATCTTAAAATATTATTTTTTTGTGTGTGTGTTTTTAATCATGCAGATGACCCGGATTGTTCCACAAACTTTTGGAGAACTGAATATTGCATAAACAAAAAAGGTTCTATGTATGTTTTGATTTTGTTTTCTATTGCGGTAGCAGAGCATTCTGTGACAGAGGGAGTTTGTCAATCATATCAGTCATGACAAATTTTGAATAGCTTGTTGGCATTTTTTCATATATAAAAAAAGAAAAAAAAAACAATCACTGACACTAACAGATAACAAATTCTTGTAAAGAAGTTGAGATTAGCTCAGAAATGAAATCTAGGGTTTCCATTTTAATCTAAATAACCTATATTCAGTGAGCAATTTTGCTGTCGTGAATGAATGAAATAAAAAAACATGTGAGATCTCAATGACTATCCATGGAATATAGGTCTGGTATTATATTAAAGTACTTTTATAATAATATTCTTATTGATTTTTCTTTAAATAATCCTGTTAACAGAGGCACACTGCTAGTACCAAAGACTGTTGTGCTACATGATTTTATTTTGCGCTTAGTGTTAAAAAAACTGTGCTAAAAAGAGTGAATTTACATACCCTTTCTGTGGAAGGCTGATCATAATCTGTACAACTTTCAGATGATAATGAGACCCCCTAGCTGCTAATACTCTTTGGAGACTAAGTTTGAATTTATTTAAACTAGAGAAAGTATGTCTTTCAGATTTGTTAAATATACAAGATCGTGTTTGCAGTTTGATTTATTAGGTGTTCTGCACCAGTCCAACATTCTGGACCAATGAGAGTGTTTGAAGAACATGCTTTTTTTTTTGGACAAGTGTGTCATGGATGAGCACAGATTTTTTTTAACCTATTGACATGTTTTCTGGATTAACAAATTACCGTTCTGCTCTGGTATATGAACACAGTGCCTTACAGTTTTTTACTTTCCTGGTGGGGAATGTTTGCTCACTAGCTTTCTGTGGTGTTATAAACATAATCAAAGCATAAGGACCTGCAAGATACGTCTGCATGGATGTTTTTACCTTCTGGCTTCATTGGATGCCTCCCACACCTGCTCTTTTTGCTGTAAAAGCAGCAAGCAACCTACCTCTCTAAATTCCCTTTAAGCCCTCATAATTTTCTGGCTTATTAACTTAGTAAAATGAAAAAGAGAAGGCATGAAAAGTTGATTTTGTAGTGCAAAGCAGCACTTCACTGAATGACAGAACATCCTAAATTGGAAGGGATCCACAAGGATCATCAAGTCCAACTCCTGGCTCCACCCAGGACCACCCAAAAACCAGACCTTGTGTCTGAGAGTACTGTCCGAATGCTTCTTGAACTCCGGCAGGCTCAGTGCTGTGACCACTGCCCTGTGGAGCCTGTCCCAGTGCCTGACCACCCTCTGGGTGCAGAACTTTTCCCTAACACCCAGCCTGACCCTCCCCTGTCCCAGCTTCATGCCATTCCCTCGAGTCCTGTCGCTGTCCCCAGAGAGCAGAGCTCAGCGCCTGCCCCTCCGCTCCCCTCATGAGGGAACTGCAGGCCGCCATGAGGCCTCCCTTCAGCCTGCTCTGCTCTGGGCTGAACAAAACAAGAGACCTCAGCTGCTCCTCAGACGTCTTGCCCTCCAGACCCTTCACAATCTTTGTAACCCTCCTTTGGACACTCTCCAACAGTTTTATGTCCTTCTTATATTACGGTACCCAAACCTGTACACAAGGCAAAACACTTACATGGTGTAGATAGTGATGACCATTTAGAATATGACTAGTTGTTGTTGTGTTTGTTTGTTTGTTTGTTTTGTTTTGTTTTTTGAAGAAAGGAAGATGAAGAAATATGACAAACTTTTTTTTTATTTCTTTTTCTTTTTCTTTTTCTTTCAGGCTTTGCAGCCAGATGTAAACTACAAGTGTTTATAGAGTGCACCATTCACTGTACGGTCGTCTGTTATACTGGCAGGGGATTAATTTAAGTTGAAAGACGAAGCCAAGGCTGGTCTGAATAAAGCATTCTTGTAACACCAAGTAACTGCCTGTACTGGAGCAGTACTTTTGACACTAAAAAGGCAATAATACGTTAATTTTGTTTGCTGCAGGAAGCAGAAAAGGGGATTCTGATTCTCCCTTCACAGCAATTTAATTCAAGAATATCTTAACTATAAACAAGAACAGAATTTGGGCTGGTAGTTAATAATCTTTGTCTGAGTAAGATCATTAACCGATTGCCAAATTGTGTCAATGGGTATCGGAAAACATGCAAGTTAGTTAAATTTTTTAAATTTAAATTCAAATCGCATACCTATGCATAATTCATATACTAGGTGTTCAAAAGAAGGTGGAACAGGATTAAAACTGAGTGAAAAAGACATTTGATTATTACTATAAGAACTTGCTCAAAGAGTTGATTTGATTGGCAGTAGCATAGAGAGAAGACTCTTCTGTTTCCAGAGAATCATTCATTTCAAATGAGAAAACAATCCAGGTCACCTCCTCTCCTGCCTTCACCTTCTCAGCAGAACAATATCTTTTTGACCATTTAAAGCTTCAGCTTGTTTAGTTAAAAGATAGTAGCCCAAGTTACTGTAAAGTCATTTCAGCTGGCATGATCTATACTAGTTTATTTTTATTGTTCTTGCAACATTTATATATTAAAAATGAAAGGAAACAAAATGTTTTTAACCTTCTCATATTCTTTTTCTACATGACTTTAGATAAGATGAAACATCTTTTGTGATGGAAGTAATCAGATTAGAATTTCTCTTGCAGATAACCATCTAAATTAAAACTGGTGAAATTTATTCTTTAAATAGATTGTCCAACATATTGTTAGTTTTTCTCCTGTCAGTCCATATTTTGTGAACTGGTTATGTTTGTTAATTGTGAATGAATACAACAAATGTTTACCAGATAACCTGCTAAAATATTTTGACATAGTGCTTCATATAAATCATGTGTTTTAGCTGTACTGAATACCTAATAAGACCATTTAATTGTGTTTTTTCCTAGTCACAGCCCACATGAACTTACTAAACAAAATAATAATGAGTAGAAGAGGTGTTATTCATCCATGATGGCATGTAGCCATTGGAAGACCACATTTCATGCTGTAAAGTCATGTTTATTAAAGCTTGTTTTATCTAAATCATAGAATCACTTAGATTGGAAAAGACCTCAAAAATGATCAAGTTCAACTGTTAAATATTCACATTCTTATGATAGTGAATAGGCAGAGATGAGAAACACCACAATTTCCGTCCCATGATTAATTTCAGTATATTGGTTCTTGTTTTTATTTTGAGTTAGGGTGAGTAACTGAAGTGTTTACATGATATGGATAATGGACCATTTCAGAGCATGGAATTTTTCAACAATTTTGAATTAAGTTTACAAACACTTTCCTATTTTACATTTTGTGAAAATTAAAGCTGTCAATCAAACTAACCAGATCTAAGATCAAATTACATTTATCTATTGTACCAGGGTGCCTTATGAGAATTTTTATGGAAGTGCCTCTTTTTCCTTTTTTCACTTTGTCCTTGGTACCTGTTCGAACTGTTTTTTACATGTTACACCAAAAGTGGATCATCTTTCATTCAATATATTCCCTTACAGTTATAGAGGGTGTTTGCAGAAATAGCATTTTTCTACTGACTCCACTTACAAAACTCTCAGACTTTTCTAATAAGAACAATACACATTACTGAATGGGACAGGATCAATTTTGCCTTTCTCACAACTGTTATATTCTCGGTAGCTTATAGCTGTCTAGTTGTTTGTTGCCCGGACTCTGTGTGTTCCATTTTCCTTTGGTTTGTGACTGACAAAAATTTTTTATATCAAAGCTCCTGTTATTTTTCTGTAACGCAAGGCCTTACATTTAATACTGTTACTTTTTTCCCCATTCTTCTTATTCCTGCACTCCAGGTAGCACAGTTCTTCCCTTCTGATATTACAGCCCTCTCCTGCACTGTCAGTGCCTCCTACCTTTGTCATCATCAGGCTGAACTGTCATACTTGTAAGTTTGTGCCAAAGTCATTTATGAAAATACTAAAAAGGATGTCTAACCAACCAAAGGAACATTGATTAAATATGTATGTTGGAACAAAATAGAAACACTGAAGTAAAGAAGAGCAGTGTGTTTCTGGCAAGTTTTTTTATGAGGGTTAGATTGCATAGGCAAATTTCATAGTTAAGGAATAAAATCCCAAACAACAAAAGGCTTATAGAACTTTTTCCCATTATTTCACTTAAACTTGTAATAATCAAAATTCTTACAACATTGCCCATACCACGGATGAATTTGTTCTTTTTTTGTTCTTTTGCTGACTCCTTGCTTTTTTAGCTAAGGATGTCTAGGGCTATTCTCACTTTCCTTCCTTTAAGCACCTAGCACTTTCATTAGAAAGCAATCTCAATTGACTTTATGCAAAGAGGAAGAAATATCACCCAATATATTTAATGGGTGCAATGTCATAAGCTGAAATGTTGGCCATTCTGCAGCTATCTTCCTGCAAGGAGTGCCAAACAAAATATAATTGGTATGCTAGTCAGAAAGATGTCAAATCTTGATGTTTCAGGGGATGTGAGGGATTGGATTTCATTACTCAGATAGGTTTCTACCTACATCCCATCTTCTTCCTCCCATTTTAGGAACGTGGATTTATTGTAGATGAACTTCACGACTTTTGAACGTAGAAGGACTCAGCTCCAATAATTCTGTCAAAAAAAATGGAAAAAAGAAAGAAAAATAGTATGTTTTTAAGTGGTACTTGAAAATTATGCAAGTATGTGAAACATAGATCCTGATTTGTCCTTGGTTTTCATCCAGCATAATAATTGCAGCCATGAAAAGTGACTGCAACAGTGGTATAAAACACTACCCTACATATATATTATGAAAAATCTGGTTTAAACTTATCTGTAAGTTTTATCATCTGAAAATATACTGTGGAGGAATTGGATTTATTTAGTCCAACAGATGGTGCTGGGGAAAGGTGATGATAGTTCCCCAGCAGAGAATCACACCTGTGAAGTAGAATATTTCACTTAAATTTAAGGGCTATTCCTCTGTGGAAAGGAGGAGGGAAATAACTTGACTGTGATTACAATACCAAATGTAATTCAGGAGAAAGTGTCTAGCCATCTGCACTTTTGTAGCAGCCTTTTCAATACAAACAGGAGAGACAAGAAATGTGCCTAAAATCTGAATATGGTCATTTTGTTAAAGAGGCTGTATGACATGATTATCCATGGTGCCAGCGGCTGTTTTGATGATTCCGGAGAGTTCTTCCAGCCTATCTTCAGAATAACTGCATTGATTTTTCAATGTCATCATCTTGTTGATAGCAAGTTCAATATTGATCTTTTGACATCACCAACGTATCAGCCAACTTCTGATCACATTCTTACCTCAAACTGAAATCAAAATCTCTTCAGAAGCTCATATTGTGCGCTTCTACATTGTAAATACCCGACTAGTGGAAAATCTATCCAAAGTGAGGCTATTGTTGTCAGAAATGAGTATGTAGCACACTGGCTATATGTTTTGTATTGTTTGAAGGAAGTTTAAATTTATAAGTAACTCGAACTATAGGATGGATAAATTTTCTACTCTGCCTAGTGCTGCTATTTCTAGAAACATCTTATCCAGAAACACTAACCATTTGTTTTCAGAGCTTTCAGCCATTTCAAAATCTCAGATAAAGTCACATCTAAAAATCCTGTCTTCTATATATTGAGTAGTGTGTGCATATATGTTTGCAGTATAAATCTAAAATGAACTGGTAATCCTAGACTACTTGAGCCTTCATAATGTAAGAACAACAGTGCAGGGTCAGATCAGAGGTCTTCCTAGGTTAATACGCTGTCTGCAGCTGTAGCAAGAAGCAAATACCTGCATAGGAGTGTAAGTACAGGGCCAACGTGTAAAGTTACTGGTCCAGAGCAGTACTTCAGCCTTCAGAACTCTAAAGCCTAACCTGAAGTTTCAGCTCCGTTCCTCATATCAGAATAGTAATGTAGATTTGCATGGAGTGTTCAATATGTGTTGTGGTTTAACCCTGCAGGCAGCTAAGCACAGCACCACACAGCCATTCACTCACTCCTCCCCAGTGGGAGGAGGGAAGGAATCAGAAAAAAGGTAAAACTTGTAGGTTGAGATAAAGACAGTTTGATAGGACAGAAAAGGAAGGGAAATAATAGTAACAGTGTGAAAAGAATATACAAAACAAGTGATGCATAATGCAATTGCTCACCACCCTCTGACCAATGCCTACCCCATCTCCAAGCCATGGCCACCTTCCTTTCCCCCCCACACCACTCCCTCCAGTTTTATTGTTCAGCATGGTTCCACATGGTATGGGACATTCCTTTGGCCGGTCTGGGCCAGCTGTCCTGGCTGTGTCCCCTCCCAGCTCCTGGTGCTCCTGGTGCATGCCCAGCCTCCTCGCTGGTGGGACAGCACCAGAAGCTGAAAAGTCCTTGGCTCTGTGCAAGCACTGCTCTGCAACAACTGAAACATCACTGTGCATCGCTGTGTTATCAGCATTCTTCTCATCCTAAATCCAAAACACAACACCACAGCAGCTACTAGGAAGAAAATTAACTCTGTCCCAGCAGAAACCAGGACAATATGTAAGACCAGATCACAGAATAAAGAGAGACATTTTTAACATCTTCAATGCTGACGATGGGCTTCGGGACCCAGGGTACCTGGAGCTGGAGGACCATGATGGTGGAAATGACAAACTCCCAACCGACCCTGAACATGTGCGGGATTTGCTGCTCCACCTGGATCCATACAAGTCCATGGGTCCAGATGGGATTCATCCCAGGGTGCTTAAAGAGCTGGCAGACGTCATCGCGGGACCTCTCTCAATTATTTTTCAACGATCTTGGAAATCTGGTGAGGTCCCATTGAACTGGAAGCTAGCAAATTTTGTGCCAATTTTCAAGAAGGGTAAGAAAGAAGACCCTAGCAATTACAGGCCTGTCAGTCTCATGTCAATGCCTGGTAAAATCATGGAGAGGATGATCCTTGAAGTTATTGAAGTGCACCTGGGGGACAATGCAGTCATTGGTCCCAGCCAACATGGGTTCATGAGGGGTAGGTCCTGCCTAACAAATTTGATTTCCTTTTATGATAAGATCACCCATCTAGTCGATCAAGGGAAACCAGCTGATGTGATCTTTTTGGACTTCAGCAAAGCTTTTGACACGGTTTCCTATAGGATCCTACTGGACAAAATGTCCAGCATACAGCTAAACAAAAACATCATACGATGGGTGAGCAATTGGCTGACAGGCAGGGCTCAAAGGGTTGTGGTAAATGGGGCCACATCTGGCTGGCGGATGGTCACTAGTGGGGTCCCTCAAGGCTCCATTTTAGGGCCAGTTCTCTTCAATGTTTTTATAAATGATTTGGATGTAGGACTAGAAGGTGTTCTGAGCAAATTTGCCGACGACACTAAACTTGGAGGAGTTGTGGACTCTGTTGAAGGTGGAAAGGCCTTGCAGAGAGATCTGGACAGATTGGAGAGATGGGCGATCACCAACCACATGAGGTTTAACAAGAGCAAGTGCTGGGTCCTGCACCTGGGAAGGGGCAACCCTGGCTATACGTACAGACTGGGTGATGAGATGCTGGAGAGCAGCCCTGCAGAGAGGGATCTGGGGGTTGTGGTTGACAGCAAGTTGAATACGAGCCAGCAGTGTGCCCTGGCAGCCAGGAGGGCCAACCATATCCTGGGGTGCATCAAGCACGGCATTGCTAGTCGGTCGAGGGAAGTGATTGTCCCTCTCTACTCTGCGCTGGTGTGGCCTCACCTCGAGTACTGTGTGCAGTTCTGGGCACCACAGTACAAAAAGGACATTAAACCATTGGAGAGTGTCCAGAGGAGGGCGACGAAGATGATGAAGGGCCTAGAGGGTAAGACATGTGAGGAGCAGCTGAGGTCACTGGGCCTGTTCAGCCTGGAGAAGAGGAGGCTGAGTGGGGACCTCATCGCAGTTTACAACTTCCTCGCGAGAGGGAGTAGAGAGGCAGGTGACCTATTCTCTGTTATAACCAGTGACAGGACCCGTGGGAACGGTGTGAAGCTGAGGCAGGGGAAGTTTAGGCTGGACATCAGGAAGAGGTTCTTCACCGAGAGGGTGTTCGCACACTGGAACAGGCTCCCCAGTGAAGTAGTCACTGCACCAAGCCTGTCTGAATTTAAGAAGAGATTGGACTGTGCACTTAGTCACATGGTCTAAACTTTTGGGCAGACCTGTGTGGTGCCAGGAGTTGGACTTGATGATCCTTATGGGTCCCTTCCAACTCGGGATATTCTATGATTCTATGATTCTATGAACATCATCTAGTCCAGTCTAATTAACCATGGTCAGCTACAGCAAGTTTCCCAAGACCATGTCCAGTCGGGTTTCAAATATTTCCACAAATGGAGATATTCACACAAGGAGTTTATATAGGAGACAATACTTTATACTTCCTAACAGCTGGTTTGGTGGGGTTTTGATTGTGTGTTTGTTTTGACTACAGTTGAGCATTGAGTTGATAATTTATGGAACTCTTACTTAATTTTCAAGTTGTCTTTTCTTGTAATAACTGGACACTTAGTCTGTTTAATATATTAAATTAGGATGGTGTTTGATATTCAGCATTTTATATTTATTTACATGGAATTTCATCTGCCATTCAATACCCCATCAATGAATCTCAATAGAGTCCTCTTGCAGCTCTTGAACAAGGCAGAAACTTAGTATTATGGAGAATTTTGATTAAAGAAAAGGGGGGGGCGGGGAGGAAGGGGGAGAGAAAATGCAATCTTCTGTCACCTCATTTCTCCTCTAAGCTCCTGTACTGGCTCACTGAGTGGCAGACATGCCAGCTCTGGGCCATCAGACTTCACTGATGACCTCTGTGCACTGTGAGAACCAAGCACTTATTCTTTACTTGTTTTGTAGCTTGTAACCAACTATTAATTTATTTTCTCCTTCTGTGGCTTCCTCGAGAACCTTTGATGAGGGACCCTGTCAAATAAGTTTTGGAAATCCAATTAGACTAATCAACTAAATTTCATTTATTCATATGCTTGACAAAGCTTTCAAAGAAGCTCTTTGGTTTTGAGACATGACCTAATTTTATAGACACCACATTGATTCTTCCCCGGGCTATCATACATACCTGTATGTCCACTGAACTGTTCCTAGAGCTTTAAATGACTTGGCCAATATAGAGCAAGTGTATGGTCCCCCAGTTCTCCATATGTCCCTCAGAACCCTTTATAAAATTCACTGTTATATTTGTTTCTTTCCAGTCTAGAAAGACTAAGTAGGAGTTGTATAAGAGGTTATACAACACTTTAATTTGAACTACTCCCTCTATGAGTTCCAGTTAAACTGAGTCCTAGCTGCTGCCAATGATGTACTATTGTTCATTTTATCTGTTGGTTCCATAACCTCTTCTACTTCTTCTCTCTGTCTTCAGTTTGAGACATTTGAAGACTCTTTACCATTTATCTACGGAGTCCCCCTAAAGAAAGGTTCCAGTGTTGGTAAAACTTCACTTTCTTTAACATCAGCTCTTTCACAGTTCTGTTTTTACAGAATTAAGATTTTGTTATCACAGTGCAGCCATTCTTCACTGTTTCATGGCCATACCATGCTGCAAAATCCTGTAGAGGCTGCCTTCAAAGCAGAATATTTTTCATTCAGTGAAAAACAGGCAAGAGGTTGCTCTTCTGCCTCTTGTGGCAAGTGCCTGCCAGTAGAAGGTCTGAGTGAAGAATGAGGCAGAAGCAGACAACTACCATTTGTCTTTGTGAGATTTCTTTCTACACCTTCCTTTTCGTGTGTTTTAGCATGGTTTTGGCAAGGTAAAGGTCTTTGCTTATTTTTACTGGCTTTCATGTATGTTCTACTATATTTTACTGGCTTTTAAGTATGTTTTACTATGTTTATGTAGGTTAGTGACTAAGTTCTGCCAAGGAGAAGTCTATATGACTAAAGATAAGCAAAAAAAACTGTGAAATTATTCTACATCACTATGCTATGACTTATCCGTTCATTTTTCTTTTTGGTCAACTGTTCAGGGGATGGAACGTTTTGGGGAGCCAAGGGTTACAAGCTAAAGGTTACAAGTTTAAACTTTTTTTTTTTTTTTTTTTTACTTTAAGCTAAGTTACAAGCCAAGAGTGTTACAAGTTTCTTAGCTAATAGGCAGATTGAATAAAATTTACTTGCTGTTATATGCAGATTTTGGTATTGAAATAATGAAAATTAGAAGTCATGTATCAATGCAAGACTTTTTCCAGTGGTACAGGGAATGATTCAGGTAACAACTTGTTTCTGTAGGTTATAAGGGTAATGTGTGTGACTGAATCACCGGAAAAATATTGTCAACATTAGCCAGCGAAATCCCTGCCTAAATTACCTCTGTTTAGCCTGGCTCAGCTATGTGAAGAGAGTTCCAGTATTTACTAATCTGTAATTTGACTGCTAGATCTTTGGCTTATTACTCCTCTCTTTCCTCATGTCAGCATTCATCTGTAGCCTTACATTATAGTATCTGTTATGTTGTAGAAAAAACTCAATATTGTTTAACTGCCTGGAAGTAAAACAAATAAGTGATGGTATTGACTGAAAGTAATGGTGCAAAACTGCTTAGCATTGTCCATAATAACTTAAGAATTACTGTTTTGAACTCACTGCAATTCATGTAGATTCTTTAAATGCATGTTCATGTATACACACATACACATGGAGGCACCCCTCAGATGGATGAGAAGGTAACATAAAAATTTTTCAAGTGTAATGATGTTTATAGTTCCTTGTGCTGGCAGATGAATGGGAACTGCCAGAGAGTCTGTAGTGCTGAAAATGAAATTGATGACACACATTTAGAAGCCTGATGTATGACTTAATTTTCTTTGGAAATGCTGGTCCCAGCTTCTATCAGTGATTGACAATGTAGCATTCTGAATTTAGGTAAAAAGTCTTTTTGAAGATTGTTAGAGGCTGTTGGTCAAAACTGCTCTTGAGAACTGTTAGTGATAGAAGATGAAGCATTTTAAGTTTTGTTGGATGACTCATCTGCTGCAAGTGCTCTTGGCCCTAAACCAGAGGATGCACAACTTTCTGAAGGCATGTTGATCTCTGTGGGGTATGCACAGCAGCCTCTCAAAGACTGTCTGGGCTTCTTCTTACCAGAGATACTCCAAGTATGGGAAATTTCTGAGGCACTGTCGGCATCCCCGCTGATGCTGCCCTCAGTACTTCCTTTGCCACCTAGTACAGATGTGCTCAGAAGAGATACTTGGGATCTAGGTAAATTATTTCATTTCTGCATTTTGTTGACTCCACATCTCTTCTTCAACTGTCAAATTTCTGTTAATAGCTGAGGTTAATAATTGCTAGTAAACATCTAGTAGTAGCTACAGGTTGCTTGGCAATTTGTCTTTCTCCAGCAAAACACTCCTTTAGTCTGTCTTAGGGTCACCTTTCTAATATGATTTAGAAGTGTATTGTGTATATATGGTAAAGGTTTGGTAGCAGGGGGGCTGCAGAGGTGGCCTCTGTGAGCAGAGCCCAGCAGCTGCCCCATGTCAGAGCAGAGCCGGCTCCAGCAGCTCCGAAAAGGACCTGCTGCTAGCCAGAGCTAAGCCAGGGAGCGACATTGGTTGGGCCTCTGGGAGTTATATAGACTTCAAAAATGTAGACTTGACTGCTAGCCACAGGCAATATCATCTTCTGATCTTCAATGTTTGAGGATGTATATACAAGCAGGTATAATTATATACGTGTAGATGCAAGAACTATTTAAACCCTACCCCTCACCTCCAAAGAGCTATTCCATAGAAATAATTTTACTGTATGTTCATTGCACTCCAGCTGCCCCATTACAATTCTGTGAGCAGTGTGGAGAAAAGCTAGTGTGGTTATATTCTTCTTCACTTTTAACTTTTTCAAAGAACTTTCAGAAGTCCATTATCCCTGATTTTGCCTTTTCTGTAACCTTGAATTTTGTTAGAACTTTCTGCTACTGGGATGCAATGCATTTTAATCGCGTCCCTTGGTCATTCAGAAGTGAATATTTTCATTCAGTCCAAAAGGAAAGTTACTCAATGTAAAATAAACTGTTCTCAAAATTCTGAATAGGAGACTGGTAAACAAAACAAGTGTTACATAATTCATAAACTGTTTGTTGTGCAGTGCTGAACTTCATGATGGGTTCTACCTTGAATTGGCACTCATTACAGGATTTGCCCCACAATGCAATTAAAGTGAGTCAGTGGTATGCTGTCATGGCAGTGACTTAAATTCAAACTCCAATGCAAAATATATTTTTTAAATGTACCATTTTTGTAAAAATCATTCTCATGTGTTGGACTGTCTTCCGAAGCTGATTAAACTTAACTTGAAATACAAATGTGAAATACAATAATTACTAATTGACAATGCAAACTTTTGCATCTGGGATTCATAGGACTGAACTCTGACAGGATTGGGATGACTCATTTTATTGCCTTTCATTGATCTTTTCTACACCAAGTATGAGACAAATCTACCACTGGAACCATTACTATTTTCTGAAGTTTAAGTCTGAAAAACTGTAGATAGAAGAGTACTTCTATCTAGCAGACAGAGTGCTCCTCAGACAATTGCAATCATGATGAAAAAATGCTGATTTATTTTTACCTTTAAAATACATTTAACATAAGAAAAATAACTTTATTTTAAATGACAAAATGGAACCTTTTATAGTAAAACACCTTTTTTTGTTCGTTTTAAAGAAATACTGTCCATAATAGCAAATGCAAAGTGTCGTCTACAGCAAAAATAACATAAAACTCACTTTCAGGTAACTTTCCTAAATGTGGTAAATTCAGCTTTAAAAACTGGCTTCAACCTGTTCTTCTCCCATATCACCATCAGTCACTGAAGTAAAATGTTAGCATGAAAGTTACCTTGAACTCATTCAGGTACATACCCAGCTTGAGTAGGCACAGTTGTTCTAGTTCAAGTCAAATAGTTAAATGGAACCTGGGTACTTAGAAAACAGACTTTTTCAGGTGGCTCTTACTTTACAGGACAATCACTGCTCACCACTTCAGCAAGTAAAGACTTTTTTCCACTCTCTACATATTAAATTGATCAATATTCCTTCTGTGCATTGGTTCTGCCATTGTCTTCCTCCTACTGAACAAATTTCTTGTAGGAATGATGGTTGTTTTTGCTACACAGTGATGCACAAGTTATTTGGGAAGCCCAAACACAGGATTCTGAAAACTGATTGGAGACTTGGAACACGCACTGTGGTGTTTAGAAAAGCAAAAGTAGTTGCTATACAAGTGAAGGTGTATGTGTAACACAACAAGGCAACCAGTGATTATTTTAGGGAAGAAAAAATGCATATAAACAACAGTGAAGCTCCCATTTTGCTTTTTTCAATGGGACACTGTTACCATTATTATAGAGATTTGAACAGCTGATAATCACCTTTGCAACTTGTTAATTTGCCACCACAATAGCTACATTCTGAACCTGACTTAAGCTGTCATAGATGTGCTTATGTGCCACAGTTATATCTTAGATACAGATCTGCATGTACGAGAAACAGATTTATTTATTTATTTATTTATTTTGTAGTATGAAATATGATTTGTGTGTCTGTTTTTTTTTTTTTTTTTAATGGTAACAGTGGTGGTCTTGAAGTAACTATATAATGTCATTTATGTGCAAATAAGTGATATCAGATCTTCAGCTTTAATACTGGCCAGTCATTGAAGCTTTTGAATTTAAAATAAGTCAAAGGAAAAGATGTTTTGTGAAGATTCTGAAAGAGCATACTTTTTTTTTTTTAAAAAAAAATTTTTTTTTTTTTTAAAAAAAAAAAAAGAAAAAGCATATGCCCATCTGGCTTTGAGCACTAACGGGAGGATAAAAGGATATCTTAACTTTATCTAGCTAATTATGTAGTGCCTACAGAAAATACATGCCTAAGTAGATTGCTGCTGTGGTCAGTAGAGAGAAAAGCAAATAATTCATTGTACCCGTGTTCAACACCTGTCTTACAAATCAATGGATCACCTTCTGAAGGGGCCTCCATCAACTGCAGAGGGTGCCCTGCCAGTAGGATTAAACCAAATGTATTTGCATAACTCACATTAAGATGTGAATTGAACCACAACATGTTTAAAGAAACTGTGCAGCACCTTTCCAAGAGTTATGCTGTAAACTTGTTTCCTGTTGGATGAGTTCTGTCTGCCTGGATAGAGTGAATATACAAATGCAGTTTTATGTGTCCATTTCCAAGAATATCAATAAAGCAAATCAGGCCAACTCACCTGTCTTATCTCTGCAGCTTGAGTAATGCCCTAGATTATACCTAATAGGATAAAAGACTTAAATAAGCCATTAGAGCTGAAAATGAAGCATTAGCATCAAATTATGGAATAACAGAGCATTCATAATCTTCTGGATGAAGATTGTGTGGACTAACAGATGGAATTCTCTTTATAGAATGGTGTTATATCAGTTGTACTAGAAGAGTGTTCTACTGGATTTGTTTCAATGAAATTTTTTGTTCTCTATTTTTAATTAAATACAATTTATTTTTTTTTTAACTAAATCAAAAGAAAAAAAAAGTCTCCGTAAGGGAAGGAGTGGGAGAGCTGCTCCAATAAAGCACTTCAGTGTAGGCTTGAGGCTGAATTCCGGTTGATTACACTTCTCGCAGAGTTTCTTAGGAGCAGCTTCTAGAGCCCAAATTAGGAAATATAAAAATACTGATGCATTAGCTAGGTTGATTTTACAAGAGAGAGAGTTCACAGCCACTATTTTCTTGTAACAGATCTACATCCAAACATCACCCTGAAACATAACTGAAACTTGGAAATGTGGCTAGTTTCTTCTTGTACTATCAGTGGCTTGCAGGAAACTTTTGGGACAAAAATAAATGTAGTCATTTTGGGACCATTTTTTCCCTCTAAATGTGAAATAACTGAATATGAGATGTGTTCAGCTGTCTCCAGATTTGCCTCTGTGTTGAAAAGGCTATGTATGTGTAGCAAGATTGATCTCCAGGTGGAGCTACCTCACACAATTAATGATGAACTTTCTCTGAGGAAGGCATCTGCACCTTTTAGAGTTATTTGAGGAAAAGGTGTCTTCCCAAACAGCTTCTCTTGTCTGCCGAGATAATTCTTGTATGCTCTCCAGTATATGTTCCCAGCTTTGTAGCATCCATGTTTAAAACAAACAAGAGACAACCATATTTTTATCCTAGTAATCAACTAATGACGTCTCCAACTATCCATTAATAACCTTTTTTTTTTTTTCATTTAGGTAATCTTCTAGGCTGTCTCACTGTATCATTTCTGAGAAGGTCATGTGAGACAATGTTATAAGCGTTGTGGATGTAACAGTGTGCTGTCATCTGCTGCCTCCACCAATTAAACCTATTACATTGTAGAAGAAAGCTCTCAGTTTGATAATGGTGTGTTCTTGAAAAACATGTTGATTGCCAGTCATCTTCTCCTCATTCTCTGGTGCTGACAACTAGTTTGCCTAATTTTTCTTGTTCTGCAATTTCTCCAGGGTGTAAAGCTGTCTGGACCCTGGTTTCTTGTTTCATTCTTTTTTTCTTTTAGAGACAGCAACAGCCTGACTTTCATCCAGTCTTTTTCTCCCTCACTTATTTCCCCTGAGTTAACAAACATTGCCAGTCATGGCTATGAAATTTCTTCGGATCATTCTTCTAATATGCTAAAGTAAAATTCATGAAGACTAACTAATTTGGTAACGTATAATTTATCCAGGTACTCTTTGGTATATTCTCTTGACAGTCTTCAGCTGTTAAAATACTAATTCTGTTCAGCTGTGCACAGTTGACCTGTTAGTGGCAGAAAGGCATTAACACCTCCACAAAACACGTTTATGACAATTGCTTTCTCTCTGTACCAAGTAGAAGGCCAAGTCAGCTCTTCATCTACTTGTATCTCACTCTTGCCGTTGATATGACTTGACTGTCACGATTTGTCCTTGCTTTGTCCTCCTTGCAAACCCTTGTTTTTCTTTTGCAACCATGAGTAATATGGCCTACTTTTTTTTTTTCTTGTCTGATGCTTTTTTTTTTTCATCACAGCAGCCAATGAAGAGTCCAATTTAGCCAAGTTAATGTTTTATTATACTTCCCTATTCCTATGCTGCGTTAGAATTGTTTTCAATGCTGCTCATATCTGTTTACTGTCAGGCTTTTGCCTTTTTGCCTTTAATTTACCTATACAAGATCTAACTTACTAGTTATGAGTTTGACTTCAAAACAGAAAATCCAATATTCAGCTTGTGATACATTATAGCCTGTAGCATAGGAGTATGTAATAATTTTCTGGTGATTTTGTGACAACACATCATATTCATCACTGTTTATGTTGTTTGCACTGCTGAATCTAGGCTACAAAAAATTGTTCTATTTCTTTTTAATTTATTTATTTGTACTCTTCCTTGAATTCACCTGCTTAGCCTCTTACATATAAATACCTCTGAAACATTCTGGTAGTATTTAAGTCACATTGCTTGTATACATAAACTTTCAAAGTTTTCATGGTGAGTAATATGAGACATTGAAATTTCTCAGCAGGGGACAGTGGGAAACAAGTGAAACAGTTATGAACAGTTTAGTACAGGTGTGAATAGCTCTTGGGTTTCATGACTTCTTGTTTTGTTGTTTATTCCTAATGTGATCCTCCCACTACTTCTTTATACACTCAGAACTATTAAAACTGTTAAGTCAGGCTATGGGGGTTTGACTTCTCTTATGAAACATCATTTAGGTAAAATTACTTTAATAAAAATTATTGTTTGTTGTATTTTACTCATAAAACAATCATCCAAGAATATGCTAGAAAACTGCACAGCTGAGGTATGTTGCAAACCTCTCTGTTGTTGGAAGTTGAAAAGGCTTTTATTTAGTGATATGTACCAATCACTACCTTCTATTTGAAGCTGAAAAGACACTGGTTGCTTTATAAATAAGGTACTTTGTATAGTAGACCTGTCAACAGCAAACAGAATAAATGTTGGCTGTAGGGATTAATTTAATCAGCAGGAATACTTTTGATTGTAATATCAACATGAACTGAAGTGTAGAGTTATTAAAACTGTTTTCAGACTGAAAAACAAAACAAAACAAAAGCTTGTGGACATACTTATTTCAGCAATGGCAGGATATACTGTTCATAAATGTAGAGATTTCTTTCCATTCCTGAGCAGTCTGTTAGTAATTGTGTGTTATATATACCTACACTTGTTCATACAAGATTTCCAGAGGGAGTCGTATATTCTCAGATATATTCAGAAGTTGACAAAAATACTGTTCTGCTTGGCAATAATTTTCATACCCTATTTGCATTTCTAGGGGTGGGAAAAATCCTGGATACTGAAAAGGCTTGCTTTCTTAAAAAGTTGTATTCTCCGAAATATGATATAATGCCTTTGACAGAGTCATAACAGAAGCTTTTAATTTCATTTAAGGTGGTGTTTCTGCTCTACACTGTGAATATGAAATTTCAGTTTCTTTAACTTTCATTGCAATTTTTCTTGAGTCATTCTGTTTCCCTGAATATAGAAACAATTTTTACTATCTGTAATTCAGAGAAAATTAGAAAATTTGTCTTTTTTTTTTCTGCTCTAAATTTTAGGGAAAAAAAAGTATCTTTGTTAGAACTTTAATGAGAGGAAAAAGTGTACTATTTTGTTGTTAAAGTACAGATATATCACCTCAAATTTTTAAAGGAAAAGACACTTCTGGAAGCACACTGGGAAATACGTAAAGAAGTACAATATATGCTACAATAATGCCACAGGAGTGGAGGTACTATGGTATCTACAAAATTCACAACCACATTCTGAGGTTACTAATGCAGTGCTTGCTGAAACTGAAACATCACTGTTTTATTAACATCTAGGACAACATTAAGGACATGTTTTTTATAATTTGTATCACCTGTGTTATTTTTTTTGTTGTTGTTGTTTTCCCAGAACATGCTACACAAAGGAAATGTAGATAGCAGACAGACTAGTTCAATGTAGACTTGTTGGTTGGCAAGTTTTAGACATTCAGATTCTACCAAAACTGAATTCAAAATAGCGAAATGGCTTTTGTTTGTACTCACTTTTAAGATGTGATTGTCTGGCCTGTGGATGTGACTGCAATATTGACATATATCTTAAAGTAACCTTTCTTTCTGCATGGCACCATTGAACCTTTAATTACATCATCATTTACCTTCAGGAATATCTGGCTGTGGGTGATATAAAAATAAACTCTAAGTGGTTTATAATAGCAGAGTTCATTTTTAGTTTTATTGTTGAAACCTTAGACTGTCTGTCTAAATATGTTTTCAAACAATGACCTTCTGCTTTCTTGTTTTAGCTCATACAGAGTAACCTTACTGTTTAGTTTCAGTTGCAAATTAATAAGCTAGTATGGTGCATTCTGAGGTAACTTCATCCAATTATTGTAATAAAAAATACTTTTTGTTTGCAAAGCCAGCTTTTTACTCAAGGAATTAATTTCTTTAGTTAGAGATGTATGTAACTAAACCATAGCAGCTATGACAAACTTTAAATTTTTCTTTCTAATATTCCACATTCCCTTATATGTTGTCAATTAATGGCTCTTGCTATGATATCAGGCATATATGTTTTAAATTGAATGTAAAGCTAGCATCTGTTATGGAGTCTACTGTTGGCCTATATGCAAAGTAGAAGCTCTTAGTCCAACAGCAGAGTCACTTGAGATAGCAGAAAAAGTATGATATGCAATGAAAACACTTAGGAATTTTGATAACCATAAGTTAGGTTTTTCATATGGTTTTATAAAATGTATAGCATCAAGAAAATGAGATGCATTTTAAACATTTCAGTAAACCATAATGAAATGAAAGAGCTCGTTCATTCAAATTATAGATGAAATATATCAATGAAATTGTACTTGACCGTACTCACTGGTTAGCTGTTCAGTTTTGTTGTTGACACAAAAAGCAAACAGTTGTACAATCAAAATTGCCTTAAAAGACTTATCAGGATCACATATTCTTAAATACATATAAAAATACCTTAAGAACATATAAAAATACTCCTACTGAATAGTGTTTTAAATAAATCTGTCAATCAAAGCAACAATATTCTCTCCAATCTAAACAGTTCACTTGATAAGGGTCTCATTTTAACTGTGTGAAGGAGATATATAGGCCTTTAATACCAAAACACAGAAAAGGGCAAATACAGACAGTTCAGAAAGTACAGACAGCACACAGGTAAATGAGTTAGTAAATGTCAAATGGCTACTATCAAAATAAATTTATTTCTTTGGCCTGTTACAGTGAACATAATTTTAATAATATCATCAGTGTCCTCAGCTTGAACTTGCCTCATAATGTCTTGAAATGCTGAATGAGGTCGTAAAAATGCATGGAGCTAAGTTACACCCAGATGGCAAAGGATTAATTACAAGTATGCTTAGAACCTGTTCATGTTCATACTGTCAAAGTTGTCTGAATTTAGTTTCAAACAGATTTTGAACTTAACCTGAAAAGGGATGTATGATAGAAAAGATAAAGATCTTTTTGTATGATAGAAAAGATAAAGATCTCTGAATGTTCCAGCGATGCCTAAAAGCATCACAGAAAATGTTCCTCTTGCTTTTCTCTGATTGGTTGTATGGCTAGCAGGGAATTTTTCCTAAATTAAGCTTTGGAGCAGACTCAAAAATATGTTTCTTCAAAACTGATCTTTTTTCACCCTTACTTTAAATCCCATTTCATTTATTAGAAGTTTATGTAAGTATACTTATCTGCTCTAAATTTACAACAAAAGGAAAAGCTTTCAGGTTGATCATAGTTGTGAAAAATACTGGTTTGCTGTGAACCAATACTATTTACTTGAGGAAATTATGGAGATTTTAGGAGATTTAAATGACAAAATAAGCTTTTTTTTAAAGAGTGAAAGGCTTTGCTGTTAGGAGGGTAGTATAAAAATAGAAGCCTGCAAGAAAAGAGAGAGAAGACAAAAACATTTCTATTCTGGAGAGTAACACTGTGAATAGCGTTTTTGAGTTTTTACAGGTTTTTTTTTATTATTATTTTATTGACTCCAAGATTAAATCTTCTGATTTTTTTATTTTTTTTTTTTATAAATGAGATTTTTCCTGCTCCTTATCATCGTGCTTGACCAATAATAACATTTTTCAGTCTGAACTTAAGCCTCAACTTGTGAAGGTACTTCAGAACTGAAGTCAGTGGTATTATTCTTATGCTTAATATTAAGACTAGGCTTAAAAGCTGTAATAGGTCAGGGCCACTTACCACAGTTCAACTGATGACGTTGAGATGATGTAGTATGAGCTCACTGTCCCTTCTGTTCTCTCTTGCATTGCAGAGACAATATGTAAAAATGTGTGATGCTTTCTCTAAATCCATAAAACAAGCACAATTTCCGATGTCAGCACCTGGGCAAGTAGAGTAAAATGATTCTCTGCAAGATAAGTTTCGACCAGTATATGCTGTACATTTCATTTAAATCTATAAGGTGTTACAATGATTAGTAGAATGTAGTGGATTATTTGTCTTTCATAACACAACAATACAGCATAGATACTTGCATTTTACTGAGGATAGATGCAGCTCATGTGATTCACGTACAGAGTATGGTGCCATGCAAGCAGCTACTATTGTGTTCACCTGATCAGAAACTAAAGTTGCTTCCAGGCCTCTGCTATGCGAAAAATTACTTCCATGTAGCCAAAAGCATCCTTTATTTTAATTGAGAGTTATTTTTAATTTCTAAGCTGCTTTGCATGGATATCTTTTAAATACATGTCATCTGAAGCCTTTCACCACCACTTCTGATTTTGCTGACTTGATATTTAACTATTTGCTTCTATGCATTTTTATTTTTTTGTAAGAAAAAAGCTAATTTCAATGATTTATGAACTCAAATCCAAGATCTTTAAATAGGCAAGAAAATTAAAAAGTCAGAGTAACTGCAGATGTCTCTTCTGTCAGCAACTGACAGAACAGCAGTTATTTTAGAAAGCCATATGGAGGAGGGGAGGAGGCTGAATAGAAGTCGAGGTCCAGAAAATGTGTGATCTGAAACACATCAGCATTTATATAAATTTATGTACCTGTCTCTCAGAAACCTTATAAGTCTACCAAATTTGGATATGGGACCAAAGCCAATTGGTAACATTGCCTGTGTTTTTCTTTTAATAAAAGGAGTGTGAGTAAGATGTGTTAATAAGTCTTTTAACTAGAGTTATGCAAGATCACTTTTAGCATTTTTAGCAATAAGGTGCCTTCCATAAAAAGCAATGTCAGCAAATTGTATTTGAACCAGAGAATGAGATTAGTATTAGTTATTTATAAAGCATTGTGCATTTATGTAACAGTGCATTTACATTTATGTAGCAGATCTGGAATAGATGTGTTCTGGACTTTCCAGATGCTTTTCCCAAGGGGATTGTTTTAAGCATAATGAAATTTGAGCAGCACTCATTTAAACAGAGACTGTGAATGATTACAGCTCTGCAAAACCCAGGTCAGTAGTTGCCTCTCTGCAGCATCATTATGTTAGGCAGTTTCTGCTTACAGACAGTATTTTGCCTGGATTTTATGTTCATGCTGTGTGCTGCAGCGTCATTCAGGAGCACAACTGCCTTAAAACAATGCAGTATCAGGTCACCCGTCTTGTTAGTAATGCGTGTATTCTACTCACAAAGAAAAATGAGGGTAAAGATTAATGATTTCCTTTGATATCACAGTTTCATTAGGGAAGACCTCATCTTGTCACCGTCTGTAAAGTACCTGCTGGCCAAGCAGCCACAGATGTAACACTGCCAGAGGGAGGAGAAGGGTGATCATTGTTAGAGGCTGATGAGGGTGGAGGGAAGCCGTAGTCCGTGCCAGGCCTCGTTCTTCTCCTTGTGACAAACAGCAAGTGGAGCAGTGGCCCACCCTCTGGGCAGCCAGTGTGCCCACAGGTCTCAAACTCAGCCATGTACTAGGAGGGAGAGTATGTATGTATGTATGCATATTCATTGTACTGTGCCACTGCACGGCTGGTTAGCAATGTCCTGGAGGGCATCACTCCAGCGTGGTGTGGCCGGGTGGCACTGACCAGGGTACTGGGCCCCATCCCACAGCAGTTGTTGCTCACAGAAAAAAGGAGGGAAGGGGCATGTGATTCCGGCAGAGAAATGAAGAAAGAATAAAGACAATTTCTTCTTTTTCCTTGTTATTGTGAGCAAGGGTGCTAGCACAATACAGAAGAACTCAGAACTTGAAAACGTTGTTAAACTTCTTGTGTAAATTACCTAAGTTGAATTCAAACCATCTTTTCATCAGGCTTATTACAGAATTGCTGGTATAATAATTTCAGCAATGAGCTGCATGGTTTCTTCTGTGTGGCAGAACAAGCTGGTGGGAGTTAGAAGTACTACGAGAAAAGGAGAAAGAGAAGAGCAAAGAATTACAGCTAATCACCTCTGAAACTCTTCTACTCTTATACTTCCTCATAAGTGAGAGAACAATTTTTTCTATGGCTGGCTCAAGTCACATAGTAAAATGACACACCTGAGAACTTTTCTTCCCTGTGGCTGTAGAAACATTGAACTGTTATACACTGACCTATTCTTAAGTCAAAAGCAGTTTTCTTTATCCCTTTGAAGCACTGGAGAGTGGCAAATATGTCAATAATGAGCAATCCTGTTTTCCCCTCAACAGCAGAAATCCTTTCTGCCAGTGTCTTCCTCTGTCCAGCCTGGCAAAAACAATTATAAATGTTAAGATTCTATATGCTGTGCTGCATTTTTTGAAATCTCACTGCATATGAACATGCTAGATGAAAAAGATAGGTTTGAACACTTTGGAAGAGCCTGCTTTAGCTGTGCGTCTGCATTTGCCACGCCTGCACTTAATTTCTCCCTCATGAGTGATTTAGTAGTCAACGTTATTTTTTGATATCCTTCTTTGCAGTCAGCCATCTGTGGTTGAAATCCTCCACCTATGAATCTGCTGCAAGTCACTTTTTTATTTATACTAGAAGATGTGGATGAACAAGGCATCCTGCTTGTTTTGTTTTACTGTTGGTAATGTAGCTATTAACAAATCTCTCCCTTGTGAAATTAGACGACAATTGATTTCAATACGGCACAACGAATTACTCATTTTCTTTGGTTAAAGTGTTGAGAAGCAGAAAAAAATTTCACGATGTTGTCAAAAGAAAAATCAGTTGCAACAAGCCCATTGTTTTGTTAACCCTTCTACAGTAACCAGCTTTAATTTTATTAATAGATTTAACACAGTCTGAAAATAGAAAGCATTCTTAGATCATCTAATGTTACTTCCTACCTAATCTAGATGATTAAGTATTATGGAAGTATGCAGATTTTGAGACCTTTGATGAAGGCAGACTCTTTTTTGGCAGTGGTATTCTCTATATACCCTTAAATGGACTAGCAAAACCCAGTCGAGAATATATTCTATAAGATGCAAACCTTTCAGAGTTCTAGTCATCACTATTTCACCAGTTTCACCAGTGTCTGAAATGGGGAAATCACAGCTAATAAGATCAGATTCTGTCATCCTCACTTTCACTAAGTGATGCTGCTAAGTCCTTGTTGAGATTAAATAAATGAAGAGCAGGCCATTACAGAATACAGGCAAAAGCAGCACAAGTTGAAAACAATACTTATTATTTTATGAAAAACTACGTTACTCTTTTAGATATCATTTCAATATACTACATTTATGAAAACTCAATGCAATATTTTATTACAAAGACTTGCAAAATCCAATATACTTCACACAAAAATAGTTTCATATTTGCAATGTATCATGCAAATGTACAGATTGAGTAGCTTTGCTTTTCATGGAAATACATGAAAAGAGTTTGTAACTTGCTGGAAAATATGCTTGTGATTTAATTCCTGCCAATTTTTTTGGTGTTCCGTGTGCAAGTGCAAAATGTAACTGCTGGTCTGTACATGGATCAAAAGTGGAACTGTCCCCACAGGAGGGGGGGGGAGGGGAAGGCAAGAAAGCATGGTGTTTATTGAGCTTAAAAAAAAAAAAAAAAAGGTGAATAGCTTGCAGGTGAAATGGTCAGGTTTCTATATACAATCAGGTGGACTGTAACTGAATAGGATGACTAAAGTCATTTGTTCACTGAATGTAGAAAAAAATATCCTTACAATATCCTCTCTCTTTGATACCTTGAAATAAAGTTCCAACTCTGATGTTTCATTTAATCTGAAGTTTCACTCTGAAACTGGAAAAGCAAGTCAGGCTGAAGGCTCAGAGGCTGGGGCTTTGTTTTGATGTGATGAGTCAAGGAAGTTTGGATGAGCTTTCAGAGAAGAAGCAATACTTGCAATGCCGTGAGTTTCCCTTGGAGGAGAATAGGTGGGGAGGTGGTAACTGAGCCAGAAAATGTTTACTTGCTTTTTGCCTTTCAGAAGCAGAAACAGATTGTCCAAAGAAGATTATCTGTGTTGTTTTCTCAGCTTATAGCAGACATAAGCTTGGAGAGAGAAGCTACCTGTGAAACACCTAGATTCTGCAGGAGCCACAGGACTGTTGTGATAAGGGTGGAAAGATGAAAATTCAGCACTTCTATAGGAAGAAGCATTTGGAAGTACAGGGAGGAAAATGCCATTTAAGGAACTTCTGTGAAACAAAGATGAAGTTTTTGGAAAGTGAGAACATGCAAGAATATTGAGAGATGATGCATCCTAGTAATTAATTAGTTTAACAGTTTGATCTGTAACAACACATTCTGCTGCACAGAAATATGCTATAGAAGAACAGAACAGATGAATGTGTATAGATCCCACAGTTTAGGTACCTGGTGGGAGTATTTTGAAAAAGCTGACAAAAGGTGACCTCTGGAGTGCCAGATCTTTGTCTCCAACAGCTATTTTATTACCAGGAAAGCAAAATAATAATCTTGTTTGGAACAGGTGTTGTATGGAATTGTTAGTTTTTTATTTAGGGTTACTGTCTTGTTAGATGCTGTTATGGAGCAAAGGTAAAAATACGTTCATTGTGGAAAATCAGCTGCACCCTATTCTATAGATATATGTTAGTCCATTAGTTTGTCTGGGGTCATGTTTCACTCAAAAATGCAACCAGAAGATGACGAAAGAAATCCATTGCTTTATGAAGAGAAATAAAATATGTAGTGCTGCCTAATCACACTCTGTCCACCACGGGATCCTCTAAGTCCACTCTCCATTTTTCTACAGGGATACCATAAAAACTGTCTTTTATCTTTTACCTTTCTCCGGAGGTTTTGGTTTTGTTTTGTTTCGAATAATGATCTACAAACTCAGTCATCATTACTGTGTTGACAAATCAAAGATCAGGCTCGTTACTCTTTGCGTCTCCAGCCTTTATAGGTGACATTTAATTTTGATGGCAGAACATTGAAGCTTTGGTCTTATACAAGAGGTTGCTTTGTCTGCTGGAGTTCCTTACCACTTACCATTTTCACTCAGAGCTAACATTTTCAGAGCACTCAGTGGAATAACATCTGCATCCTTTCTCTAATGCTTTTCTGATTGTAAACACTGCTAATGTCCAAATGTGCAGTTTAGTCTGGTAGTGTAAAAGTCAATTACTGTTTTCAGATCCAATATACTAGGTACTGCAAGATTAAAAACACCTTGCCTTCAGAAATATGTTTAACATATTGGTCTAAGCATTTTCCAATCTGCTTTTTCCTAGCAGTAAAAATGGGAAAATGATCCTAGAGATGTGAAATCCTTCATATACCCACACTAAATCCTTATGATTCTCACTTTTTCATATGCAGATATATATGGAGATGATGCAAAAAAGGAAATCTCAAAGTGTTGACAGGGAAATGCATTCAAAGTTGTTTATGACATTCTAAAAACAGTTATTTACATCACTTAATGTGGTAAACTTTGTGATGTGAATATCTGTGGTTCGGGATCTAAGCAGAAACTTCTGTTGGCAAGCTAATGTGGCTGTCAAGAAAGGAAGTGAGTTTGGTTGCTACCAACATTGTTTGAGTTTGTTCCATTAAAACTTGGGGGAAAACATTTCTATGGCCCAATGGGAATTAATGTGCAACTCTGAAATTCAGGAGATCTCTGTTCTTTTTAAAGTATATATTGCACCTGGGAGATCTTATATTTCCTTCTTCTGTGAATGTTCTTTTACTTCTTGCACATTAACAACTTGTTGTGTCAGTTGCTATACTCTTTGATTATTAGCACCTGTTGTGTCAGTTGCTATACTCTTTGATTATTAGCACCTATCTGTGTATTCATATAATTTTTACTTTTTCCATTTTTAGGATGCATATTGTTTCTTTTAATCTCTCTTCTGAGACTTATCAACTGCAAAGTTGAAATGACTATTTCTGATGCCAGTACATTGTTATTGCATACCCTGAAAGAAAATCTAAGGAGTGTTATTGATTTGTCTTGTAACCCAAAGTATATCTGATTTATTTATTTCCTCAGTGGTTTTTAGTTGTCTCTGTTTATTACTATCTCTATGTGTGCATATTTATAATAGATGAATCATAAATTTCTTCTCAGACAACCTCACTGAATAAAAATAGTCTTGAAGGAAAGTTAAGCTAAACCACATCCTGTTGGTGTCAAGTACCATACCCTTCTGTTCTCATTTTTGTGACTAGCTGATAACTTAATTTCCATAAAACTTACATTTTATGAAAATCAAGTTAATTTTTTGAGATTTTTTTTTCTTTTGTTGCTATGATGTTTCAGTACACTGTTGGCTTTTGTTGATTGATTTTTCTAATTTTGTATTTATTTATTTATTTTTCCACATTGGCTGCAATGACAGTTTATATCCTTGCAAAAATATTCTTGTCAATAGCTTTTGGAACTACAGGACACAATAATTAACCCATAAGCTCCTTGTATTATCTGGTTTTCTGCTGCAAAAATCTACCACATTTTTCCAATGGAAACTTTTTTTTTTTTAAATACTGCACTGCAGTTGTGTGATTTGATGCAGTGTAGGATGTCACTTGGTAGACTTAAATGTGCAACTAGGTTATTTGATCTTAATTCTGGTCAGGACCAAATTTCTTTGTCTTATGTGATCATTAAGCACAATCAACCTGGTTGCCAAAATATGTATTAGCTTTGCATTATACATTTGTTTCATGTCATCATGTTAGAGGATGTTGGCAGAAAATCAGTCACCAGATCTATTTATGATTAAGAGGTGTACAAAGATTTTCAGGAAATTAAAATAGAGAGATGTTTTGAACTTTTAAAAACACACAGGTGAGGTGAATTTGTGGAATAATGATGTGCAAAGGACACAAAAGCATTTAGCATGTCAAAAACAAAACCCAAAACCACGCAGTTATTAATCATACCTTGTCTGTATATTATCATTAGTCACTGGTAATGTAAAATCACATATTGTCCATCCGCATTGTAAAACAAATTTTAAAAGCACTTTAACGCTTTGCAAGATGGCTAGGAAATTAGTTGGCTCAGAGTAGTTGGAAATGTGGTATCAGTCCTGTTACCTTTGACTTCTTAATTAAATCCTGCTGAGCTCTGAGAGTGTTTGAATGTGCTAATCATCTGGTGGTTTTGTGGTTTTGGTTCTACTGTTTCAGTCTACTGTCTGGTCTGAGAGCTAAACTTGCATGGAAAACATCAAATATCTTTAAAATGAGGTTTGATGAATCAAAAATTCAACTTAGGTGAAGTTACTTTACTTCATGGACTTCAATGAAATGATAGCTGAGCCTCTGGCTCCGTAACGATATATTCTTACTTGCGGATTCCTATTAAAAATTAACTCATATAAAAAACAAACAAACAAAAAACCGCAAGAATATCAAACGCTTATACAATCTAACATTTTTTTTTCAAATTTTTGTTTCTCATGCCTGCCCATGTAAAGGAAAAAAATTAACAAAAGAACAGTTATTGCCTAAATCCTTGAATTTTAGGAAATGAATTGGGGAAGGATGCATTCTCTCTCAGTCTGAGATGCTGCTTGATTTACTCCTTATTAAGTCTCTCGGGGAGTTTTGACTAGAAAAACGTTTTCCGATAGTGGTAGTGAGATGGACTTGACTTTACTAGGACCGAAGTGTAAACAGGGGAGAAGCTATGAATTTGAAAGAAGTTCTATTTTAAAATAGTTTCCTCCATTCAAAAAGTCTCATAAAAGTTGCTCCCTCCAAATTAGGATCTGTGATAGTATCTTACAGAAGCTAAGGGGGTTCTCTTTAAAAGTAATTACCAACATAGATTCTTTCTTAATAGTTCTCCAAGATAGAAAATGTTAAGAAAATGTTGAGGAACTGGATAGAAGATTTTATAACATATTGTTACTTACATCCTTTGGGCTAGAGTTTAGTGGTTCTCCTGGGACAAATGATAAAAATGATGTATTTTGTGAAGGAGGTTAAGAACATGGTAACAACTGGATCATGCAATTGCAGAGTGGCTGAAACTGGCAGGGACCTCTGAAGATTCTCTAGTCACACCACCCACTCAAACCAGATGCAGCTATAGCAGCTTGCTTAGGACTGCTCCAGTTGGGTTTTGAGCATCTCCAAGGATGGAAACTCCACAGCATCTCTAGGTAGCCTCACCTAATGTACAACCAACTTCATAGTAAAATATTTTTTTTCTTATTCTTAAATGATATTTCCTGTATTTCATGTTTTGTCCATTGCTTCTTCCCCTGTCACTGGGCACCACTGACAAGGGTCTAGATCTGTCAGTTTTAGTACAACTGCACCCCAAGCAGGTATTTAGAATCATAGAATTATAGAATATCCTGAGTTGGAAGGGACCCTTAAGGATCATCAACTCCAACTCTTGATACCGCACAGGTCTACCCAAAAGTTCAGACCATGTGACTAAGTGCACAGTCCAATCTCTTAAATTCAGACAGGCTCGGTGCAGTGACCACTTCCCTGGGGAGCCTGTTCCAGTGTGCAACCACCCTCTCTGTGAAGAACCCCCTCCTGATGTCAAGCCTAAATTTCCCCTGCCTCAGCTTCACACCGTTCCCGCGGGTCCTGTCACTGGTGTTAATGGAGAAAAGGTCTCCTGCCTCTCGACACCCCCTTACGAGGAAGTTGTAGACTGTGATGAGGTCTCCCCTCAGCCTCCTCTTCTCCAGGCTGAACAGGCCCAGTGACCTCAGCCGTTCCTCGTACGTCTTCCCCTCCAGGCCTTTCACCATCTTCGTAGCCCTCCTCTGTACACTCTCCAACAGTTTCATGTCCTTTTTATACTGTGGTGCCCAGAACTGCACAGAGTACTCGAGGTGAGGCCGCACCAGCGCAGAGTAGAGCGGGACAATCACCTCCCTTGACCTACTAGTGATGCCGTGCTTGATGCACGTGCAGCCAGGGTTTCCCCGTCCCAGGTGCAGGACCCGGCACTTGCTCTTATTGAACTTCATGCGGTTGGTGATCGCCCAGCTCTCCAACCTATCCAGATCCCTCTGCAAGGCCTTTCCACCCTCATTCGAGTCCACAACTCCTCCAAGTTTGGTGTCATCAGCAAACTTGCTCAAAATACCTTCTATTCCTACATCCAGATCGTTTATAAAAATATTGAAAAGTACCGGCCCTAAAATGGAGCCTTGAGGGACCCCACTGGTGACCGCCCGCCAGCCTGACGCAGCCCCATTTACCATAACCCTTTGGGCCCTGCCCGTTAGCCAATTGCTCACCCATCGTATGATGTTTTTATTTAGCTTTATTTAGCTAGCGTATTATGTTTTTATTTAGCTGTATGGTGGACATTTTGTCCAGTAGGATCCTATGGGAAACCGTGTCAAAAGCCTTGCTGAAGTCCAAAAAAATCACATCAGCTGGTTTCCCTTGGTCCATCATACGGGTGATCTTATCATAAATTTTTTACATATTTACATACAGTGAGGAAGGAGATCTTCCCTGACTCTTGTTAAGACTGAGCAGTGAGACTTAAGAGACTTAAGACTCTCTCAGCCTTTTTGTACACCAGATGCTCTAGCCTCTTAATCATATTGATGGTCCTTTGCTGGACTCATGACAGTATGTCCTTGCCTTTCTTGTAGGGGGAGCCCAGAACTGGACCGAGCACTTCAGATGTGTCTCACCAGCGCTAAACAGATGGGAGGGATCTCCTCCCTTGACCTGTGGGCAATGCTCTTCTTAACGCAGCCCAGGATGCCCAGGTCTATATGCCTTCATAGGCTTTGGGTCTCCTTTGGCAATACCATTTTTTTTTATTTTTTAATTTCATTTATTTCTTGTTCCTATTTGAAGGTGATTTGTGTGGCTGGGGAGCAGCCTTTTTGAAAGGGACTTGTCAGTCCTGATGGACAACAAGCTGAGCATGCAGTGCTGCTGCAACAACAATGGCAAATGAGATCTTGGGCTGCATCTGTGGGGGCACTATCATCAGAGATGTGATCATCTCACCCCACTCACTGTCAGGCTGCACAAGAAGTACTTTGTCCAGTTATGATCAATGACAATTGAAAAAAGACACAGATTGGAAAGGGTCCAGAGGAGGGCTATGAAGATGATCAAAGGGCTGGAGAACTTCCTCTTTGAGGAAAGACTGAAGTAGTTAAGTCTTTTCTCCCTGGAGAAGAGAAGGTTCAGGGGGTCCTCACCACAGTTTTCCACTACTTAAAGTGTGGCTATAGAGAGAATGGAGGTTTTCCCATTGTATGGAGCCACATGGAGAAGACAAGGGGCAATAGGTACAAGTGGCACTGGGAGAGGTTTTATGTTGATTTAAGAGAAATTTTTAACAGTGAGTATAATCAGTCATGGGAATGACCTCCCCAGGGATATGGTGGAGTCACCACCACTGTAGGTTTTCAACATGCAACTGGTCAGGATGCTACATAATCTCATCTAGGCTCCCTTTTCCATAAAATGTGAGATCCCTTCCATCCTGGGCTGTTCTATGATTCTGTGGTTCGGTTTCCCCAAGGTTAAGCTTATTTACTGAGCACCTACTGAATCAAAAACCTTTACCTAGTTATGTGTTATAGTTTGGAATTTTCTTGGGCAAGATATGTTGTGCAAGAATGACAGATTGACAGATCTGAGCAATTCAAGTTTATAGAAAAATACTTTTAAAGACAATTTTAAAATTCTAGTTGTTTAGCTTGTAAGTTGGGAAAAATTCAAAAAATAAAAAATAAAAAATGATGCAGTAGAAAGCCAATATCTGTATTATGGAAGAGTGAAGTCAAAGAAACATAAGTGTTAGTCATTGCTGATTCATGGAGTAAGTTGTATGTCATTGTAGGAATGCATTATGGCAAAAGCATATGATCGTTACTGTTTGGTTTGTTTCAGTGGGATGTGCCATATATGTAAATTCCAGGAGATGTTTTTTCCAATCAAAAGTTGTCTTGTGTAGCCAGAGCATTTACCTGGTGGTAAAAATAATGTGTTGTAGACTGGAAAACTAATCTGAAATAAACTAGGAATACTGCAAATGTATTATAACTACAGTGAGTGAACACATTGAGGAACAGAGAACTACTCTGAGGAAGTCTACAGCTTCCTCGCGAGGGGAAGTGGAGGGGCAGGTGCCCACCTATTCTCCTTAATCACCAGTGATAGGACCCGTGGCAATGGTGTGAAGCTGAGGCAGGGGAGGTTTAGGCTAGACATCAGAAAGAGGTTCTTCACCGAAAGGGTGGTCGCACACTGGAATAGGCTCCCCAGTGAAGTAGTCACTGCACCAAGCCTGTCTGAATTTAAGAAGCGTTTGGACTGTGCACTTAGTCACATGGTCTAAACTTTTGGGTAGACCTGTGTGGTGTCAGGAGTTGGACTTGATGATCCTTATGGATCCCTTCCAACTCGGGATATCCTATGATTCTACGATTCTACTCAACCAAATAGCAAAACAGTAACAAGTAGGTATTGAAGTTGGGTATGTCATTAAGCACTTGTTGCTGTCAAAGGGAATATAGAAACATTGCTTCCTAAGTGTCATTTCAGTCTCTTTAATCCAGTCATGGATATTTCTTACTTTGAAAATAGGTATGATTTAACAGGGCTGAGAAAGGGATGTGACATGCCACAGACATTGCATAATTCAGCTTAACAGTGAATTTAATGCTGTGCTCAGCCATTTTCAGCTTCCTTTCCAAAAATCCAAAATTTTATCTCAGTTACATGAGCTAGAGGAACTCAACAGACTTCTGAAGGGTTGTTGATGGTTTTCAATTGTAGTACTGCATATGAACTGTAGCTAGAGACTTTCTAGAGACTATCATCTGATAATATGTTCCTGTGGGACCAGTGTATCTGAACAGATTTATATTTTACATAAACATGAAATCAGACTTTAAATCTCAGCATGCCTGTATTGTATCTTGTTTGCAAGCTCTGTTAGCATCCGAGATGATTACATAGAGCTTAGCTACATGTGGAAATATGTGCTATGATTTCTCTCAGTGATGAAAGAGATTCACTGTGCTTTTAGGGTCAGAAAGGATCAACACAATGTTTGAATCTAAATTCCTATGTAGAATAACTCATGGAGTTTCACCAAGGCTTTCTTTTGTTTAATGTAATAATGTGATGGAACTAAGACTGTCTCCTAGAAAGGTGGACTTAAAATATTTTGCAATGGAAATGGGATGGAACAGAGGAAAGATAGAACCAAGAGCTGACTCTTTGAACTAGAAGTAAAAATATTTTATGGATGTAAGTTTTTAAACAAATTGGCTTGATGCTTGGAGCGGAATTTGTTATTGTATTTTTCAAGGGTGTAATTATTTGGCTTTTGGCCATACCAATTAGCATGGCTTTTACTTTACATAGTTATCTATAGCACAAAACCAAGAACGCTGATGTTGTTACAAAGTGTGTGCAAAACAACATGTGGCAAGTAAGGAAGTCTTTGCCCCAGGGATACTCCCCATCTACTGGAAAGGCAGAACCCACAGGTATATACATCAAACAGTGTTGGATATCTGAGGCCACCAGCTCTGAATAAAACAAAGCAGCTGGAATCTCCCTAATGCATTTCAGGGGGAAAAAAAATACAGTTGTGGCCTGTGTAACCAATTCCAGAAGTTCTGCATTTCTGCTGGTCAGCAATAATTCTGCTCATACATCTCTCTGTTGTGTTGCACAGAATATCTCTGAATTTCTCCAGATCCCATCTAAAGTTCATTTCCTAGTTAATAGTCTTCTCTTCAATTTATGGATACCTTCACCAAGTAAACCTAAACTGCAATCAATATTGACCAAATATAATTCTGAAAACTCTTTAAAAATCACTGTACAAGGTTTAATTTTAAGCTGGTAAGTTAGTAGAGTGTATTAAAGCCAGAAACTGTATATTTATGTTCTTCAGTCTGTGTCTTAGTCCAATACACTACCATTTCTTCAAGTCTCATTTTATAACCCTTTTCATATGTCAGTCGTGCTCCTGCTCCAGGGTTCAGCTGTTTGTGCCGTTTGTTCCTATCAGAACAAATCAGCTTCACTGAAACCTGATTTCTCTGGTGGTTAAATGTGCTTAATTTCTGAGCTAAAGGTAGTTATAGTCAATTTATACCCCTTGTGTTTTGAACCAGACCCTATGCTTTATGTCAGATGGTTCTTTCCCTTCCACGGTGAAGAAACTCAAAACTAGTCTTTTTGAAGAACTGAATCCATGACTTTTCTGGTGGCTTGGTACTTCTCAGTGCTCTGTATTTCTTGGTCTCCTTTGGCTTATGAGACTGACCTTGTAATTCCTCTGCTAGTCCTTATCCTCTCACAGTGAACTAATAAATTCTCATGAATTCTAATGCTTCATTGAAGTCCACAGAGATAAGATCTGCTGTATTTCTTACATATGTAAAATGATGCATCTTAAAATAGCAAAGCCTTAATATATTTAAATTGCATTTTATCCCATTCTCCACTTTTCACTATATCCTTAATTATTCTTCTGTTCAGAAAACTGCAAGGCTTATGCTAAAGCCTTATGTACTGCTGGGTTTGTGCAATGCTTTTTCTCATGTTGCTGTTTTCTTTCTATATGGTCTCTGAGTAATGCTTATTTCTTCTTACTGGCTCCTATCAGTCCTATGTACAGTCTCCTGCTCAGTTTTGTATAACAAAATAGACCTGAAGTGCCTTGGTAGTCCATTTGTAGTAGTAATACCTTAGCCAATTAGCCATTATATTTAGAAATATAGAATCCACTACATTTTCACGGTTGCTTTCAGCAATATGACAGCTTTGATTTCTTCTACTTTTGAAAAAACAATCTATCTGATCAAAATAGTTTCTGGGCAGATGTTCATTCCTATGCAATGAATTTGTTTGTTTGTTTGTTTGTTTCTTTGTTGTTGTTGTTGTTGTTAGTCTTTACCAAAAAACAAATGAAACAAAAAATATAAGCTTGACAACATCTCAGTCACTTCTGTTTGGTTACTGGAAAAGTACAAGGTGCATACAGAAATGCTTAGAACTTCAAGAATATATATGTAAAAAAAATAAAAAATAAAAAAATAAAAAGGTAAGTAAAATGTGTTTAGCCAATGAACAAGTTATCTTGAAACATAATCTTAAAGAAAATAGATGATAAATTCATTTTGAATGACATACATCCAATTAACATAGTATTTGTACTTAAATTGAGTGAAACTTTTACATTCTTATTATAGTACCTGTGGAAATCTCACAAAAATTAGTGCAAAAGAAATGGTACTGGAATGATTGTGCCTATTATAATTGAAGATATGCTAGCAATATGCTAGTGAAACACAGTTACTGTAAGGCATGAACCTTAGTTAATAACACAACTCTGTTTATTCTTTGCTATGTAACATTGTTTAGAGAAAAAGAAATGTCTTTTTTCTACCAATGCCAAGAAATTTCATTTTCTTTACTAATGGTCTGCAACAACCTTCCAGAACTGCAGCATTTATAGAAACAGAAGAAGCATTTGACCTTTGGCTAAAAACACAGCAGACCTCAGGCTTCATCTAATGAGCTGTTTCTCAGTTAAAACCTTCTCTCATTCATAAGAAGTGCAAGGAATCTAAGTAAGATTTTTATTTTATTTATTAATGAATTCATTATGTTTCAAACAGAGTTAATGATTAATACCTGTCATTAAAATAGAAGATTAACTGTTTTATTTCTTGGCTGCCTGATGGCAACAAAAAACAGTTCAGGAAAAGATGAGGGAACTCAGATGTTTTTGGAGAAAGAAAAAAAAAAGTGTGTTGTAGAATGAAAACAGTGCATACAGGAAGGTTGGTCATTATTGCTACCCCCCTAATAAGATTATAAAATACATATTTTTCTTGGAGTCTTAGGGTCCCTGTGACTGAAGAATGATCAGAAACACATGCTTGGATTTAATTTAGAAATGCAGAGCCAAGTTTTGGATTGTTAGCTTTCTCTTCTTTCAATATACCCAGTGCAGTGAAAAATGGAAAATGTGCACCACAGCTCCTAAATTCATGAATTTGTTGCTCACCATTTCAGACAAATTTTCCAATTGTTTTGCAGATTCTTGTCTGAAGCAGAGACTTGGTGTGAGGCTGGGGAGTTCATCCACTCAAATATTCATAGTGTTCTGCCAGCTCACATAAGTCTACATCCCTGCAGGATTTTTCACAAAAAAAAAAAAAACAAAAAAAAAAAACAAAAAAAAAAACTGCCCATCTGCCTGAGACATCCATAGAATTTAGAATCCGGTAGACAAAGGGTTGCAGTCACCTAATTAGTGGTGAACAGAATTAATTTTTTTAGAAGTTTTTTTGATTGCCTAATTTACTTCTGCTCTTAAACGTAAGAGTATGGTTACAGGAGAAACCCTCTGAAACTGTGGCTACTGTAATTCAAGTTAAATATATTTTGTTGTTATAATGAGAAATACAAGAATAACATAAACAGCTACAATTGATTACCATGTAGAACACTTTATTTTTTTAATGGACCCAGAAATTACAGGGAAAACAGTCTTAGCAACTAACCTCCTCAGTCCCAGTGATTTGCTAAAGACAGACACAAATATTTAAATTGCCAGGTGTCAAGTTTGAAAAAGACAGGAAATTTTTGGACGCTACCTACTACGGCTGTAAGAAAGAAATATAAAAAGCCTGTTTTTCTGTACGGAAGGAAAACACATCTTGATACAAAAATTTCCCTAGCCCATTAATCACTTGAAAGGCTGGCATCATGCCATCCTCTTTTTCTCTGCCATAGTTATCATGAGGAATTCATTGAGCAGCAAAAGGAGCTCTACCAAAATCTTTTCTGTAACCTTTTTCACACATAAGTTTAATAATTAAAAGTTGTTAAAAGACTATATTTTCTACTACAAAATGAGAAAGAATCTCCTTTGAAAAGGAGAAGGTTGATAAAAAATAAAATGCTTTTTCCATTCAAGTGGAATTTGAAAAGAAAATAGGAGCTGACTCAAGTCTGTGAATTCAGTGACAGAAAAAAAAAATGAATGGCTGGCAAAAATAATCCTGTGTCTATCCCATTAACAAAGACATACTTGCTGGCAAAGTGTGGAGAACAAATACCAGCAGTAGTATTTATTAGCCGATTCATTTGCTTAACTGGTGAAATGATGTTTGTACAGAGAATAGTTTAAAGAATTCTGGTATTTTTCTGCTTGCCTAGCCTGGGGAGAATGGTGTGTTGCTCAAGTAGCAAACTTTGTCTTCCAGCACTTAAGGAATAGCTAGAGTTAAGAAAGTAAAATATATGGTTCGTCAGGAAAAATCAGGATTTCTCCTTTTTACAGGAAGTGATAACACAATTTAGGCAATATAATTTACATATGATTTACATTGTATACCATTTTAAATTCCCCTGTTTAATATATTGTGAATTATAGCACATGGCTCAGGAAGGGGTGGTTGTTCAGGTTTCAGTGCAACAGGTTGCAGCATCTCGTAGTATTATAGCAGACTAAATTTATGGTCACAAGACATATGGTCTTCTAAAACCAAGTTAAGCTTACTTCAGTCTCATGCATGATACTTAACAAGCAACTTTTTTTTTTTTTCTCCAGCTTTCAAAATTAGATTTATACTTTTTATCAGCCTGTTAGTATGCTGGTTTAACCTACAATGAACAAACATTGTCAGGAATCTCTTCAAAAGTCTTGCTGATCAGACTTGATTTAAATAGTATATCGCAGCAGCTTACAGTGTTCCCAATTAGCTGTAATCACAGGTATCTTAGCAGATAAACCAGCAGTAAGCAGTAATGCAAACAAGTATGGAGAACCGGAGTGGTGTTGCAAATTTGTGCTGAAAGGTAAACCCTTCTTTATGGATTTGTGATATCTCTTTTTTTTTTTTTTTTTAAAGCATGAGTACTGTATAATACTCCATATATTCCCCTGAGGTCATCTGTTAATGAAATAACTAGTGATGGCAGATGCTTTTAAGCAAAGATATTATATCTTGTTTTTTGAAAATACACAGGTAGGAAAAAAGCAATACAAATAGACATAGATCTGCTATAAAATTGTACATATCATCATGCTGCATGAAAAAACAACTAGAAAGAAAACAATGTTGTTATTTTGTAGTTGTGCACTTAGCTAGTATTGGTGATATGACATCTGACTGTATAGGTTTTTCAAATCCAGTTATTTCAAAATCACTTCTATTTAGGTTTTTGTTTGGTTGATTGGTTTTTAAGTATTTGTCACATAGTTTTTTTTTTTTTTTTTACATTTGTTGCACATCAGTACTAGGGCATCCTAACCACTTGGTGCAGGTGTTGGCTATTTAGAACCCGGTGACAATGCTCTTGCTGTACCACTTGTTCCACTCTGTAATGAGCTTCTGAAACAAACAGCCTTAAAAGAAATAAGTATGTTTCTTAGCACGGTAAAAAAAACTTTATGCCCCACAGGATATGAGGAGTAAGCAAGTTGATACAGACATCTCTTTTCAAATCCAGCCATAGAAAAAGGTATAGTGTCCTTTATCTGAGTTCTGGATAAGCTGTATTTAGCACTGTTAAATAAACCTTATGTGACTCGTACATTTTACTGCAGCAAATGGCTGAAGCTTTACTAGGCTTCCTGCTCACTGTGTCAGCCATGACATCTACAGCTGGCCTGCTAGGGAAGCATAAAAGTGCTTCTGAAAGTACCTGCCCAATTTATTGTCTCAGTGATGACTGGACAGCTTTTTAATAAGGCAGTGGAATTTAGTTAGAGTAAAACCACCCAGTGCCTTGTATATTGTATGAAAAATGAGAGCTGTCTTAGTTTATCCAATTATGTTTTGCCAGTGCCATTTTTCAAAATTCATGACACTTTATCCTTAGTCTTATAATGTAAAAATGAATGCAGGTCTTTTTTTTTTTCTATTTTTTTTTTTCTTCAGAGCAATAAGATTTGAAGTGTACTCAGCTTTACTCCAGCTGTTGCCTGTAGAGCCCCTGTCATGTGCAGCCAGGATTTGTCCAGAACCATTATATTCTCCTCTCTTCCAGTCATGCCAAGATTTATTCTTTTGTTACCATAGCAGGAATGCTGTAGCTGTTCAATAATAACAGCAGCAATAGGAAAAGCAGCTCCCTTTTTATTTAAATGTTAAGTGATATGCTGCATGTGTGCTTGAAACTAAATGCTACAGTTGGCATTAAAAACCTGACATTTACAGAATGCCAATAGGTGGGTAAAGACAATGCAAGAGGGCATGGTTTGCTTACAGAATCTATTGTTAATAGTAGAAAATCAAGTTAAAATGGTTTATTTTAAATGTACATTTAGGAGCACAGTGGAATTTCTGTGCACGTACAAGAGAAGAGGAGATTGAGGGGAAGAGTATAGGCAAACTGTCAAAGGTAGATTGATACTGTTACTTTCTGCATTCCTGTTTAGAATTTGATGGGTTTTTTTTTGTGTGTGTTTTGTTTTTTGTTTTTGTTAGTTTGTTTTTCAGTCTACAGAGTGTGTTCACTTTTATATGAAGATCAGATTTTCAGGTTGTTTGAGGAATATCTGGTTTAAGTAGTGTTGGTCACAATAGTCTGTGTTAATCTCAGACTGCTAGGTTGCACAGCAAAGCTGTGTAAAATTGTCATAGTCTTGTTGAATCTCATTCTGGTGTAGGTGTCAAGTTATGCTTATGTACAAGATTGGGGTTTGATGCTTGAGCTTGATGCAGGTGCCACTGTGGATATATTTTGTGTGGAAATTCTTTTTCCAGCTTCTGAATGTGGAAAGTTTGAAATAGCATTACGTGTAATAAGTCTGTAGCACTTTTTTTTTTTTATACTTGCCACTTTTGATGCTACATTGAGCTTAAAACATTGGTAAAACAACTAACTCATTTTGCAAGTTTTACATATCCCTTAGGATAGGAGAAGGAGCCAAGCTGGAGAAAAAAAAAAGAAAAGAAAAAAATATAATTTTATTCTTTCATTTGTTCCTATTCCTCTTCAGAACTTAGAAAGCAATGCAGTTATTGCCCTCACACTTTGCACTCTTCTCTCTGGCTCTTGTTCTCTACTGTGCTGTGTCACAGCATGCTCTGTTTCCTCAGCCTCTGAAACTGTAAGTTTACCTACATATTTGCTATTTGCTGCTCCTTCTATTCTGATGTCCTTTTCTCATTTACTTTCTTACCAGCTATCTCTTGACTTGTAACATCTCCTGGCCCACTCTGTGCTCTCCCTCCACCCTCTCCTCTCACCACCTTGTCTTCTTACTTCACCATGCTTCCCTCCTCAGACTTCCTCAGTGTCTTGCTCTCTCTGCCCATCTCACCTCCAGACATACAGGTATATGTATATGTGTCCTTCTCTGTTTCCCCACCTGGGATGGTTTCCCTGTGGTCTTTCTCCTGCTGCTTTCAATGCAGATTTACTATAAGGCACATTCTTGGTGCACACCACACCATACAAGGTAGCTGTTTTCTTACTGTGGTTTCATCACTCCTGATAATCTGCACTGGTCAGGAGGGGTCATGGAGGAGGCAGAAGATAGAAAGGTGTGTGATTTTTTTCAGTATTAGTTATATTAAGAGAGTTCCTTTTCAGAGATGAGATGTCAGTGCCCCAGGTTCATGAGGAAATGTTCACCTCATGGTGAGGTTCCTGCTGCTATGGAGAGTCTGCTATGGAGAGTTGCTTCTTTCATCAAGGCCATGTTATATTGGCTGCAGTACTTAGAAAGAGTGGGAGTAATTTCTCCTAACCATAGACAGTTACTATTATGGTTGCCTATATAAAGCTTTCATCATGATCAGAGGAAGAAAAAAGAAACACTTTCAGGTCATGTTCCACCTGACCTGTTCCAAATGTCCATAGAATGAGGTGAATCAGGCTCCAGAATTGCCCATTTCTCTCTTTTAACTACAGAAGGAATTTAGGTGATTATCTCTGAAGTAAATGACAACATTTCATCACATGAGCTTTGCTCAGTTTTTGTACAGGCTCAGATGGAAAGAAGCAGATTGTATTGAGTCAGAAAAGTAGTTTGATGGCTGAGGAAAGGTATTCAGCACTTGTGTTAGCATCACAGACTATTATACAAATGGGGAGATAAGGCCAGGGTAGAGCAAGGCTGTTTGTGCTCATGAGACATCTGATGAGTCTGGTAATAACGAAAAATTACTCAGAGTCCTGTGTTTTAACAAGAGCTGATGTCAATATTGAGGGGAGGGAAAAACAGCCACAGGAGTTAAATACATTATGTCTCAGTCTTACATTGCAGAAGCACATCTTTTTAAATTACCTTGAACTGGCATTGTTTGCTTTCCACTCTTTTTTTCCTCTCTGAAGAGAAACAATTCCCTAGGTGCACTTTAGAATTAGACTGGGAAGAATATTTATTTCAAAAGAGCCCAGCTAACTTCAAGGCTATTTCATTGATGCTCACAAGGGTTTCAACTGGTCTGTCAGAATACATTGTGCTGATAGCTGCCATCTTAGGTACTCCGGACAAATTCTTCTTGACTGTATAAAACAAGAAGGTGAAGAGTCAGTTCTATCTATGACTAAGGTACGCTAGAGAGTAAAGGCTTTAAAAAATCAGTAGGAGAAAAAATTGAGAAAAAATTGAGTGTTGTCATACACTAAACTCTTTGCAATGTTCAGTGAAACAGCATTTCAGTCTTTACAAGGAAACCCTAGGTATTTTCATCATAATCTCAGGTTATGTTTACTAAAAGCAGTTTTCCACCAATGTTAGTATGCCTATTAAGATGCTTTCTTTTCCTGCAAAGCTTGCCATCTTAGACTCTCATGGCTAAAATAACATTATTCCTCTTAAAATTGCTGTGAGAATGTGATGTTCACTTAATCATATGAATACTTAAAATAGCTATGGAGTCTTTTTTTTTTTTTTTTGACTCATGCCTATGTTTCTTAAATGGAACCAGAGAGCCAATTTGGTTTATGATGCTGTGTGGCACTGTGGGAGTATTTGATTAAATGGAAATAATTTCAAATTACATACTGTCCACTTCTAGTACTGCTGAGTTAAAAAAAAAAAAAAAAAGTAACTTTTTGTGTTTATAACTAATAGTCCTTAGGAAGTGTAGATTTTGAGGATAAATCAAACAAAGCAAACAACAAAAAACCCACAGCACTTCTCAAGTTCTTAAAAGCAACTCAAAACAAAAAAAAATGTGGCTCCAACCAAAATACTGTAAGCCTGTATGGGCAGCCATGCTGTAAGTAACTGCATTTCCTGTTTTTCTGTACCTGAAGCAATTGTGTGTATGAAGCAGTCCATGGGGTGGTGAAGCATTGGTAGCAAGAGGATGCTCTCCTGGGCTCTGCTAGTAGAGGTCTGCCTCCTGTCACTGGGGGCAGCTGCAGCTCCTCCCCATGGAGCCCTGGAGCTCCTGTCTCCCTGTCACAGCCCTGCATGTCCCTATGCTCCGGGGCTCGTGGCTGGTACACTGTGTGACCCTGTTCTTCTTCTTCATGCTGGACACTGTCAGGTCTTGCTTCTCCAATGAGGCTGTCCCCCCTTCAAATGCTGTCTCTGGAATGCAGACTGATGGGTGCATCTTTCTGACCATAGAATAACAAAAACGCGAAGTCAGACTTCTCTTAGTTAATATCTTCTCTTTTCTTTTACTCTAGTAGAGGCAAAGGGCTTTCATTAATTACAGCTGTGTTGTTCATTATTTGGCAAACTACATTGCCATACATTAAGCATCCAGACTAATTACCCATAAATCTTTGTTTATGGGTATCTACTGTTAACTCTTTGCAAATTAGATTCATTCTTATGGAAAAAACTATGAAGCTCTTACTTTCTATCATTAGAGCTGGTAGGAGTAGACTTGAAACCTAGGGGAATTATTTCACATCTTTAAACTCTAGTCAGGGAAGTTAACAAAGCAAACTGGGAGAAAACAGAAGTTAGCTATTGATTTTGTTAATGGTATTGGCACTAGGACTTTCTGATAACAGTAAAAAATGTGAAGAATGCTGTGTTCCTCCTTTAGGAGAACAATGTGGTAATGAAGATGGAACTGAGATGGTTAGTTGTGTGAAACACTAAATATGAAGTGTGCTGATTATTATTTTTTAATATTTAAAAACTTGTGTTGAGTAAGTGATTATCAATAGTTGTTAGCAGGAAACTAAGGATGTTTGTTGAGACATTCAAGTCAGAGGCTGCTAAAATCTTTTCCAACCATAGTTTAATTCTACATAAATAAATAATAATAGTAATAAAAAGTTAATAAAGTCACCTCTGACATCTCACAGAATCTGTGCTATTTCCCAGCAATCAACTAGTAAGTCTAGAAGTTGCTCTTAACTGGTAATTACTTTTTCTGTCCGTGTTACTGTAGCATTACTGCAGTGATGTATATATTCAAGTAATGCTTATATTATGCCATAGTTTACTTATCTAGGACAAATTCTGTAACTGTTGTTACCCACAAGTGTATAAAAAATGTCACGTGTATGGCAAAATCATTGTCTGAAGTACAGCGTGGAGCTCACTGAGATCCCGAATAGTGCTAACAATATTATCAGAGCTGATTGCCCTGTTCATTTATCTTCACAGTGCTGTGTCTGAACAAGTAGCAGATATATCTTTCTTCAGATTTAAATGGTTGAGACTTCCTCAGTTTGTTTCCCTCTTTCTCTCTGCAGAGGTTCACCATATGCCCAGGCTATCTGAGTATCTCTGCAGTAGCAGCACTGATTTCTCTGCCTGTAGCCAGGCCCACTCTGCTGAAAGATTAGCAGATGGGCGGTGTCAGAGACTAGTGATTTTCACTGGAGGTGCAATGCATGTGTATTTAAATACCTTTGTTTTTACCTTTCAGAAAGGCTGACTGCCACTTCTTAAAAAGTCTTTCTAACTTGACTTCCCTGAAGGACACAAATGCCAGAATAATGTAGCAATGGGAAATGATTTTCTCAGATAATCATGTCCCTGACACAGACTAGCTGTTACTGGTACAAATAAATGTGTTTTAAGAAGGATAGTTTCTGTCTCTGGGCAATTTTTCAGGAAATTTACTTAATTATAATAACTTGTGTTCTGTGAATGTAGCTCGACACTACAAAACAGTCCCCACGGTAAGTGCAGGTCTTTCTGGAGTTATTTGTGAAGTCTCAGATGAGGATTTTTTGCCATAGATGTATCTTGTTTCTTTTCCATTTCCCTCTTCTGTTTTTTGTTGTTGTTGTTGTTTGTTTTGTTTTGTTTTAGTGCATTAGTAATCCTAGGTCAGAAGAATGATGTTGTTATAGAAAGGCACCCTTTTTTAAAAAATTTTGGAGCAATGATGGTATACACTTAATACTCTGATTACAAATCTGCACAGATTTTATGCTACAACACTGCAGAATTAAGTCCTAATCCTATTCTGTTGCTGTTGTCAAATTTGCCCTGTAGATAAATTTTACATTTATGCTGCTACAGAAAAAATAAAAAATAAAAATAACAAAAACAAGGGTCTTCAAAAGTACTTTAGCTGGCTAAATGCAGCTACAGGGTGAAATCCAGAGATAGAGGAAATGTAGGATAGTAGTGTTTTCCAGGCACCAGTTTTTTTTTCCCAAGGGAATTGACACAATGGCTTTGAAGGTTCCTATTCAGAAAAAAAAATACAGAGAAATGAAGCAATTAATTTGAAACACTTGACATAAAACTCCTAATTGGTTAGCAATAGCATGTCACTAGCTTCATGTAAGAACAAGAATATATAACAGATAGAAATATTTGTTAATAAAAGTTGTTTTGGAGTGAATTAATTACTTACATATCTGAAAGATTAACAGATAGAGCTAGACAGGTGTAACATCATTTTTCTATGCTGTCATGCCAGGTCTGATTCTTTAATGTTAGGCTCCTTTGAGCATGTTTTGTCCTTTTTTTTTAACTGGCATATCATTCCAAATTGTGCAGCCATTGTCTACATGCACAACTGCATGACATCAGCATGTCCCACTTTTGACCTAAACTGTTTTTCAGGCCTGTATCAGATGTCCACAGTTGTGGCTGAGTTACACAATAGCCTTTCTCTTCACTCATTATGTCCTACCTCAACTTCCTACTCTCTCTGAATGGATACACAGTCTTTCTAACCTCTCAGAGCAGCAGCAAAATGCATTTGAGATTCTCTGTCAACTCTAAATAGTGTCAAACTTATTTTCTACTGGGAGAATTGTCTGAGAGAATTGCTTGTATTGAAAACTTCTGTTTTCCTGTAAATACTAGAAAAACATCTTAGCAATGTTCTTCTGATGGCTCTGTGTTTATGGCTTTAGTTTGTATAATATTTTTTCCCCAGGAAAACACAAATCTAGCTTTTCTTGCCAGTGTTTTTGGTTATAGTGTGATATGGTGTTGCTTAGCATACCTCTGAAAACACTGGGAAGGCATTTTGCATTTTAGTAAGGCCTCTGATAGTGTCCCTCACAGCAGCCTTCTGGACGAATTGTCCACCTGTGAGATGGGCAGGTACATGTTATGCTGGGTGTTGGGCTGGCTGAATGGCAGAGCTCAAAGGGTTGTGTGAATGGGGCTGCATCTGGCTGGTGGTCAGCCAGGAGAGGTGTTCCCTAGGGCTCAGTTCTAGGGCTGATCCTGCTCAACATTTTCATCAATGGTCTGGTTGCAGGAGTGAAATGCATTCTCAGCAAGTTTGCTGATGATTCTAATCTAGGAGGTGCTTTTGGCTCTCTGCAGGGATGAGAAGCCTTGCAGAGGGATCTGGATAGGTCGGAGCACTGGGCGATCAACAATGACATGAAGTTCAACAAAGGAAAATTCTGGGTACTGCACCTGGGGCAGAGAAATGCCAGACACAGGCACAGACTGGGAGATGAGTGCTTGGAGAGCAGCTCTGCAGAAAGGGGCATGGGGGTGCTGGTGACAGCATGCTCAGCATGGCCAGCAGCATGCCCTGGCAGCCGAGGGAGTGAACCACATTAAATGGGTGCATTAAACACAGCATCACCAGCCAGCCGGTCAAAAGTGGTGATGCTCCCACTACATTTAGCTTTGGTGCGGCCTCACCTTGAATATTGTGTGCAGCTCTGGGCTCCACAGTATAGAAAGGATTTTAAGATGGTTGAATGCATCCAGAGGAGGACAACAAAGCTGGTAAAAGAGCTGGAAGGCATGTCCTATGAGGAGAGGCTGAGGACACCTGGGTTGTCTGGTCTGGAGAAAAGAAGGCTCAGAGGTGACCTTATTGCTCTCTACAGCTTTCTGAGGAGGAGAGGAGAGGGAGGTGCTGGTCTTTGCTCCCCAGTAATCGATGTAGGACACATGAGAATGGCACACAGCTGTGCCCGGGGAAGTTCAGAATGGACATCAGGTAAAATATCTTTACTGTGAGGGTTGTCAAACACTGGAACAGGCTTCCTGGAGAAGTGGTTGATGCCCGATGCCTGTCAGAGTTCAAGAGGCATTAGGACAATACACTCTTTAATATGCTTTAACATTTGGTTATCCCTGAAGTGGTGAGCCAGTTGGACCTGATAATCTTTCTAGGACTCTTCCAACTGAACTATTCTATTCTTTCTATTAGTGAACTATTCTATACTTTCTATTAGTGAATAGAAACACTAGTTTTTAATGACTAAATATCCAAATTTGCCATTTCTTAACAGGTTTACTATGAAATCGGGGGCCGGGGTGGGGAGGAGGAGGATATTGTATTTTCAAATACTACAGACAGAGGCAAAAGGAAAGAAGGAAAGGAACTCCAAATGTAAAATTGGATGAATTTCTCAGTCAGCATTATAGTGAACCTTAAAAAGCACGTGTTCTTTTTCCCCAGGATCAAACAAGTAATATAAACTTACAATATACGTTGAAGCTAAAGCTTTAGGAAATCTGACATTGCCAAAGTTCTTTATATATTGGACATATGCTAAAATTTCATAATATATCTTCTGCAAAGCATTATTAATTAGACACTTGCAGTGCATGTGAAAACACTGTAAATTCATTATTAATCAATCTGGATGGACAGTCTACTGATCAGAATGAATACTAAAAATTGTTAAATCTTCAAAAAAGAATCATTATAATTTTGGGCTAGTTTTGGAAAATCGGGTACACAAGTCTCCACTCTGAAGCAGCAGTTAGAGACACATGAACCTCAGTGTGTTTCCTGGGTAGATGACTTCAATAGTTGGCAGTGCAGAAGATCTCATTAAGGGTATTTTCTTTCCAAGAATCAATAAAACCAATTTGGGGAAGGAGTGTGTGATGCCTTTTGGCAGCTTGGTTTTTATTTCTGAGCACAATTCTGGTATCATTCTGTTACCATCTATATATAATATGAGACTAAGAAAAATCGCTGTTCTTTGATTTCATTTAGCTGGCATGCCTAACTGTCAAGATTCACTTGCTGTAAGGAAAAGCCTATGATAACAGCCCAGCATTATATACTGTCAGGAGAACAGTGCTTTTGTTGAGGGTTGCTCTGCATGATGAAGGACTTCCCCATGTGGAAGCAAGCATGCACACACAGGTTCTGTCTATGCTTAGGTCTGCAGCTGCCCTGAGAACCCAGGGTAGCATTAATAGGGCTAAAAGTAGCTCTCACTTTTTCCTTAGAAATTTAGGAGACCCTAATTTCTGAGGTAGGATAGCATGTTAAAATATCATTAACACAAATTTGGCCCCTGACAGGGTAAATGTGCTTCTAATTGTTTTAACAGGCATTGCTGTGAGTTCCAACACTGAACAATGATTCTGCTTCGAGGTTATAACAGTAGTACCCTTATTTCTTGCCACTTTAAAATAAGTGATGAAAATGCTCTGCATATGAATGCAATGCCTCTCTTTGGGATACAGAGTGTTGTGCTGTGTTCCTGGACAGCACTCTAAATACTTGCTTATCCTAAAACAACCTCTTGAAGGTCCATGGAGGTCACTGTCAAAGACTTCCCCTGTGTTGGCTCATCAAAGCTCTCTTCAGAGATCTCATAGCAGTGTGGTGTCAAGCTGTCGCTGACTTGGGCTTCAGAGGGTGTTTGCTGTGTAGGGTAGGCACGGGCAACCTGTGTACAACAACAGTCAATTGCATGGCCATAACTTGGTGCATGTAAGTGCGTGAAGTTATGCATGGGTATAACTGACAGCACTGTTTATTCCAAACCTACATTTGGGAACATTCACAAATATGTTTTTTTGTTTGGTTGGTTTGTTTTGTTTTGTTTTTAATAAATAAATAAAATAAAGGGAATCTGTAAATCCTATAGAGAGTATGTTCCAAATACTGATTAACCGTGATTCACATTCTTAATACAGTTTGAAAATGCCAGTCTTCAAGTGTGTCATTAGAGTATGTTATGCTTGAAGTTTCAGTACTATGTGGATAACATGAAAGAATTAATTTAGTTTTAAATCTGTAATACATCATTGTGGTGAGTTCTTCATGTATGTGAGTTCAGACTGACATAGATTGGATTAGAATCATTATCCTGGATTACAGACCAGGTCTGACAGCTAAAAAGCCCCCACCCTTTAAAAATGGAAACTGCAGTCATTGGAAACTATGGTCTCTCTCTAGTATAGCTGGTTAAACAGTGGCTTTTTCAGTGGCTGCTACAGGGAGCCTCAAGCAAAAATAATATAAAGATGCGGATGGACTAAAAACCGTGGATTTTTCTCCTCAAAAACAGAAATTTCACTTGTAGTTACAGAAAGGGGCTTCCTTATCTCAAGAGTTTGGTAGTAGTGACACACTCTTGAATATGTCACTCATACATACGCTTGCTTGAATGTGTTCGTCATTAGTTATCAGGAAGGTCTGTGATCACCATCACTAGGAATGATTTCTGTGTCATGCTGTGAATCCTTTTCAAATTCCTGTAGGTATAAATATCTGTATTAGGAGCTGTCAAATAATGGGGAGATAAAAAGCAGAATTTCGCTAAAAAGTGAGGGAAAAAAGAAGAAAAAAAAGAAAAAACACAGAACAGAGGACACTGCACTAGCTCTAGGACTGAGGAAAGATGAAGGCTCAATGTTGATTATATTTATATAATATTTATATATTTATATAAAGGAAGAGATTTGAGAAATGAACTAGGAGGGTGAGGAAAAAGAAAAAGGAAAAAAAACAAACAAACAGAAAAACAACAACAAGCAAACAACAACAACAACAAAAACAGGTCTTTACTTAATAGGTGGGACAAGGAAATAAAACATTGTGAAGAGAAAGCTGAGGTCTTCATGAAAGATTAATAGAATACTGAAGGCTCAAACAGAACAGATGTGAGGATATTTAGGCATGTCAGAAGAGCTGATGTTGGTGGTAAATTGGTGAATTTCACCCCAAAATGCTGAAGAAAAAACCTCTCTGGGGCAAAACCTGAGCCATTAGCTGTTGTCCTTGAGAACTGACAACACAGAGCAGAGGTCTGAAAAGGCTAGAATAAAGCAAAATACATGGGGGTGAAGAAAGGGTCGAGGGCAGGGCAATTAAGCGCGTAGACTGTAGTTCTGTATGGCTTATATCAGTCCCTGGAGAAACATTAAAGCAAGTTACTAAATGAAGAATTTGCAAGAGCGGTAACTTGGTGCTTTTTGTTTGCTTTGTCTTGCAGAGGGCCCACGGCTGAGGGGTAAGGCAGGCACAGTGCATGCAGTGTGCCTTGACCTCTGATGAGCTTTCACAGGGCTGTGTATGGCATTCCTGTAACTCAGGAGGGAGATGCAATGGCCCTGGCCTCCCGCCTGCTTCACCCCTTGGGTGGGGATAGCTCAGGACTGACCCTGCACCCTTCCCTGCAGATCCATCAGAGGCCCAGTACTTAGGGAAGGGATAGACCTGCTCTGGTCTTTCTTGGCCACCAGCAGTGAAGTCGGCCCAGCTAAAAATAGAGGGCATTGTAGGGCTGCGAGGTCACATCTGACTGGATGCCTCCCCCGCGCTGGAAGTAATTTTCCCTTCACACACCAGACTAACAAGAACAGCAAATCTTGTTGCTCTGATGGAATTAAGCCCCCCATTGACACAAGCTGTAGCAGAGTGTGTTGCCGTAATGATATCTTCATATTCCCAGAAAATCTGTTTTTCTGTTTTATGTTTAATATCAGTGTGCTCACTGCTGCAGCTTCCTTTTTTACTGAAGTTTTTTATTAGGTTATTTTTATGATGATGGTTTAGGGTGGCAAATTAGTGGCTTTTTTTTTTTTTTTGACTGTTAAAACTATTAGAAAATGCAAATTAAATGTGACACTATGGAAAATTTGTTATTTCAGTTTATTCTTTTAGATTCACAGAATCATTCAGGTTGGAAAAGACCTCTAAGACCATTTAGTCCAACCTTTAACCTAGTACTGAAGCCCACCACTAAACCATGCTACTAAGTTCTAAATCTACACATTTCTTGAAGACCTCCAGGGATGGTGACTCAACTACTTCCCTAGGCAGCCTATTCCAATGCCACACAACCCTTTCAGTGAAGACATTTCTCCTAATATTCCAGCTAAACCTCCCTGGTGCAACTTGAGGCCACTTTCCCTCATCACTTGGTGCTTGGGGGAAGAGCCTGATTCCCACCTCATTACAACCTCCTTTAATGTAGTTATAAAGAGTGATAAGGTTTCCCCTGAGCCTCCTTTTCTGTAGGCTAACTAACCTCAGCTCCCTCAGCTACTCCTTGCACGACTTGTTCTCTAGACTCCTCGCTGGTGTCATTGCCTCTCTCTGGACACGCACCAGCACTTCAATATCCTTCCTGTAGTGAGGGGTCCAAAGCTGAACACGGTACCCATGGTGCAGCCTCACCAGAGCAGAGTACAGGGGGACAATCTCTTCCCTAGTCCTGCTGACCATCTATTTTGCATAAAGCCAGGATGCCGTTGGCCTTCTTGGCCAACTGAGCACACTGCTGGCTTGTATACAGCCAGCTATCAATCAATACCCCCAAAATTTACTTCAAAAATACCGTATCTTTAACAGAAAATATACCTGTGATCAGAAATTGCAAAATATTGTAAAACACATTCATTTAGGGAGCACTAGCAAAATGTAACAATCTAAACTGTTTTGCATTGCCTGGCTTTCACTCTTAGGATTAGAAAAGGCTGTCCCACCCAGTTTAAAGAAGAAAATACCCAAAGTAGCTAGAAAAAAGCCAAAGAACTTTTAAATCTGTTGTATATTAAAGCTTTGTTTGTCTTCTTCTGGTATGAGGTCCTGTGCTAGCACCAAACATAAACTTTCTGGCAAAAGCAGCTTACTGCAGAGAAGCTGTTGCATAGGAGCTGATGATTCAGCACAACATCAGCCTCCACATAGAAAGCTGTGTAGCTTACCAAAATGAGCATGAGAGCTCACAGAATCCTGGAAATGTTTTGACCTAGATTAGCTGGTAGAAAATTTTGTTCAAAGCTTAGTTTTGATATGTAGATATGCATAGTTTTTCCCACCTGATTTTAGAAAGGTAACTTCTTTTCTATACAGAGCAATCTGCTCAGTCAACTTCCATAGCCTCCCTTTTGCTTCCCTTCCATTGACCAGGAAAACATGCTATTCTCCAGGAATCGCTACAGGGTGTCTGAAGCTGTTTGTGCTGCCACTTGTTGTCATTTAGTGCAAATGTCTGTTTGCCTTCTGCACCTGGAGATCATGATGAAGAGCAGTAATCAATGATGTTGACACATAGTCAAAGTACAGGCTGCTTAAAACACTTCCTCCAGTGGCATATAGCCTGATGAAGGAATGTGTCACAGGAGGAAAAGAGGCAGGTTATTCTGTGGTGGCTCAGAAGGAAAGGTCTCGCAACACACTTTCAAAGGTTTTGTTTGTTTGTTTTTAATATATATATAAATTTCTGCTCCTCAGTGCATATCCTACTTAATTAAGAGCAAATAAATAATGACAATAGAATGTGTATTCAGCAATAGTGTTTCTCAGAAGAAGAAAAAAGTGCTGCTTATGAGCTAATGGTGTAAAAGGTGCTTAAAATAAGGCATACATACTTCTCCAGGATCTATGTCTGTCGTCAAGCTTTGTGTGTTGTTTACGGAGGATCAGTAGCTGTTTGGCATGTTGCATAGATGGAAGGCGTGTGCACAGAATCTGTAGCTGAGAGTATGCATTGTGACTGCCAGTCCAAGGCTTTGGTTGTGCATCTTGCACAGGTAGTCTAAGCAACTGGTTCTGAGTATTTGCTCATGTGTTTCCAAAGTTTAGGACCAAGGATGAAAACCTGTTGGAGCAGCAGGAGTTTACTGGGTCCTCTCTTCTAATTCCTTTTCTTTGCTGTCTGTATTTCATTGAACAGCCTGAACATGAGTAAGTAACTACTCTTCTGTCCCTAAAAAGAGAAGAGCAGTCTCAATGGAAAACTCTGTTCTAAATAAAATATTCAAAATCGTCTTCTGGATCTATTGGACTGCAGGAGCTACATGTCAAAAAATAATCTTGATGCTGTTACAAGCTGGGTTTCAGCCAACTTCCAGCTGCAAAATTTTTTCAGTTTTAAATGAAATTGGTTTTGCTATTGAGAAGTCCCCTGCTGTTTTAGAAACACAGCTATTATTATGTGCAGTCTAATCCATTTTTTAAAGGGGCTAAAGGAAAAAGAATAAAACCCCTCAGCGTTTTTTTATACTTTTGTCTTCCACAATGCACTATTAAGTGCTCTGATCATCACCTCGTATCTGCATTTCAGAAATCCTGAAGCATTGTTCAGGAAGCATCTTTCTGAGGGTTGAGTTACACAAAGAAGAGCAAGGTGTATGTGTAGTGAAACAGTAACCTCTGAAATTCACTGTATTTGACATTTGCTTCCATGTTTTCAAATGCAGATCTGCGAGCACCTGAAAGTTGCTTTTTAGGAACTCTGGGTCAGTTATATTCTTCCATTCACTGAAAGCTGGATTCATCAAAATGTTTTCAAATATGCTGTTTTGGTGGTCTGTTTCTGTTCCTCAACATTTGCCCAACAGGTAAACAGAGACTCAATAAATAGTATTTGAGTAGAGAGAAAGAATTTAATGTTAATGTGAATACTATAGAATGCAGCCAATTTAACCCCTAGCTGGATATCCTTTGTTTTAATAGGTAATAATGCCAGATGTAGTGAAGTGTTTAGACTCCCTGTGGGATAGGGGTCTCTTTCTATAAATTTCATACAATAGCCCAACTAGTGAGAAATAAACTGCCCCAGCAGGAATTACCAGCTACTAGTCCAGCCAATTCAGCAGGGGTGGCTTGGGTTGCTACATTTTAATTAATTCACCAGCCAAACTAACCCACATCCAAGGGATTACAGCTGTGCATATTGTTACCTGTGGATTGTATAGATTCAAGAAAAATAGTATGCTTACTTTTCACTTAAAAACTGCATGTGTTTTTTATTGGGAATGTGCTTATATACAGCAATTTTTGTTTGTCTATACAATGTAGTGAAGTCTGAATATAGAATATACCATCTGGGTCCACTGCATTGCTTTTGTGGGTCAGCCTCAACAGGAATTGATTGCTAAAACATTGAATATTGGAAAGTCAGCACCACAGCTAAAATTCATTGTATCGAAATCTGAAAGGGTGTAGATTTCCTTTCTTGTAAAAATCCAGAAAGAGCTCTGAAAATTAAATGAAGTTATCTTTTCCTTCCTGAAGTATGAATTATTATTTTCTTTTCTACCAGCTTTGCCTTCTTCAAAGATTAGTTTTACTCCTTATAGAAGATGGGAGCTCAAACCATTTTTTCCCCCTACATTATGTTCACTTTTTGAAGTTTTCTATTTTCATTACAAGTTGTCAAATAATGAGGGGAAAGGTAGGGCTGCAGCTGCACAGAATTGTGTGCAAGTCCAACACAGATAGAGAGTGAAGTTTATAAGAAGATTTTAGATCAGATTTGAATAGTGCTTTAATAATTGCTCAGAAGATTGTTTTGATACACATTCACATGAAATGCAAGTTATTTTCTGAATTTACATGTATGGGATTTTTAAAATGCAGAAAATAGTAATACCGCCAAATATAATTTTTTAATGTAATATTCATTTGAAAATATGTTTAGAAAAGAAAGAACATAATTGTTCAGTTGCAAAGGACCTACAAAGATCTAGTCCAACCGCATCACCACTTCAGGGCTAACCAAAACTTAAAGCATATTATTGAGGGCATTGCCCAAATGCCTCTTGAACACTGACAGGTATGGGGCATCAACCACTTCTCTGGGAAGCCTATTTCAGTACCTGACCACCATCCTGGTGACAAAATTCTGTAAGCTGTATAAAAATGCAGTATTCTTTATGGGAACTGATACTGAATTTTAATGTTACTTCAGTTCTGGCAGCACAGATTTCTCTGGCTCTGTATTAGGCATGGTTTTCCTGGGACTGTTCATTCTTTCATCTAATTTCATTGGGCAAATCAGACTGTGTAATCATTATTTGACTGCATGAAGCACAAACTAATGTATTTTTAAAAAATCAATTCAGAACTTAAGGAATTTAATCCAAATGAAATTTAGAGGTGATTACATTGGGGAGTGTATTTGTACTGAGTTAATTCAAAATGCAGTATAAAGCCAAGGATGATAGCATGATACAGAGATGCTGAACTATTTTAAAAAGGACCAATTTTTTCTATTTCTAGTGGAAATACTGACAGTGTTTTTTGATTTGTTATAAAAACTGCAGCTCTAGGAATTCACCCTTCCGTCCTACCTGTGACCAAATAAATGTGTGACTGTTTCATTTTGCTTCACCTGTTTCAGAGGTAGAAGGACTTATGGTCCTGGTGGTTTAGGGTGGAGGCAACAGGCTTTTACCAAACCAGCTCAAATTCTGCATGTTTTCTTGCCTTGTTTTCTCTCTGTGCCAGTCTTCCCCATGAGTCCACACCTGTTTCTGCAAAATCCATTTTATCCTTTATTGTCTTTACTTGCAAATTCTCATCGCTTCCACCTCCATAACATCCTCCAAGGGTCTTCCATCTGTGCTAACACTGCTATTTCTGACTTCATGTACTTGAAGTGTGACTGTTCCTTTTCTCTTGGCTTTGCAGCCTGGTTTCCTCTTGGCTTTGCAGCCTGGTCTCCTGAGCACAGGCAGAACTCCACCGCCCTGCTGCCTCTGTGTGCAGGGAAACTAGACCCTGACATCCAACAGTCAGCTGCGTGGGTCAATCATGGTTTACCTCTGATATGCAGGTTAAGTAGCTACCCTGTACTGATTAACTGCAGTGTCTGAGGACATCAAAATGCAAGTTTCCTTTAAGTTCCCTTTAGACTCTTTAAGTCCCAGTTTTTTTCCAACTCCTTGTTAATTTCTGGATCTATTCCTATTAATTCTTTTTATTTTCTAATGATCTGTATAAGTGTTTTTTCCACTGCTTTCCACCCTCTTCTATGGTGAAAGGTGCTAATCTCATCACGACAACCTCATCAGCTTAGCAAGTCCATCCTTTTCTTTGGAGGCTGCTGTCTGAGTCCTGCCCTTCATGCCAGGACAAGCACCTCTTTAGTTCTTTTACTGTAGCCCAACTCTGTTGTGTGCACTGATGAACACATTCTCTGCTATCCACTTGGTATCTGCTATCTGCCAACCAAATGTAGCATACATATAACCATCTCTGCTATTCTACTTATTTTAAGCATTTAAAATACTTCAATCTCTAAAATAGTATCCTTTTAAAATAATTGTAGGTTCAATAAAACCCAAGGTAAATATGCAGAAAAATAATTCAAAATACTTACGGGAGGAGTGGGGAGGGAATACAAAAAGTTGTACACATGGATTTTTAGTATTTTAAAATGTTTTTCAAATATAATTAGAAAACAACACACAGAGATGTCAGACAACAAGTTTTATTCTGATTTCATATGTTAAGTGTTTCTTTTAATACCTTAAAGTGATCATGCAATGTTTGGACTAAAGGCTGAGTGAGTTTATCATGTCACTGAAGAATCTGTACTGCAGAAAAACTAATTCTGTGCTAATATGAATGGGTTGTGTAGCAGCTGTGATTCGTTTCATGTAAAGGACATCATGAAATTTTTCATGAGTTGTCACTGGTCTTGGTGTAGGTGGTATGACATGGAAGCAAGTGTTTTTATTGTTGATTATGACCAAGTAGTTAAGACATAGAAACCCAGTTGTTTAGCAAAGCATATCTTACAGTGTTTTTTTCCTCTTTTTTTTTTTTCATCTTGAGCAAGTTCACAATTATATGTGGGCTTTTAAAAGTAAATCTTTAACAGAATCATTAAACAACTTTCCAGACAGAAACAGATATGACAGTAAAAGAGAATGCTGATGTTTTCAACAACGTAGGAATTCTAATTTTTACTGTTCTCTAACTTGGTGAGCTAAATATTCCAAGAGTATGCCTTTTTTCTTATTGTTCCAGCCAACTTCAAATAATTTATGCTCTGAATTCAGGCAGCCTGATACGTACAGAGAAGAGAGTTATAAGCATAAAAGCAGTAACCGGGTATTCCTCTAAACATAGTTTTCTTTAAAAGTAAACAAATATACATTCACCTACAGAAACATACTTCATATAATTGTAAGTGTATATATACATACATACCTTGTATACATAAAGATATGTATGTATGCATTTGCGAGCTACAAAGAGGGAGGAGTTTTAAGGAACAATTTTAAATATGTCAAGCTATACAGTGAGTACTTTTGTGGTTGGACTCATCTGGTGTATGGGGTGCTTAATTTCTGGTTTCTAGGCTGAATTGGAAATGGATTCATTGTCAATCACACACTGCAATGTACATCTGCAAGTGATTATTAGCTGCTTGGGCTTAGGGTCCTCTCAGCTTCTTCTGTTGAAACTGCTCACGCTGTTGGATTAAATATTCCATAGTTATAGTATCTGCTGGTATGATAGTTATGGTATCACTATTAACATTTATCATTCAGATATAGTGGAGTATGCTTACAGAAAGTGGCATGTATGTTGCCACAATAATTTTTGCTTTCTACATATTTCTGCTTTCTGACCAAACGCATCAACAAAATGTTTAGTTGATACGAATTCCAGACCAGCTTCTGAGGGTGTTGTTGTTTGCAGTCACAGTTTGATGCTGAACAGCTCAAGATGAGAGCAAGAGATTTCTCCTGTTACCAGCTCTCAGCTCTTCAGATGCACATGAGGTTTTTGCCACTGAAGCTCCCCACTCCTCTGGGTGATGGAGGCTTGAATCACTGTGATTATACTGGTGACCTCCCAATGGTGACCTCCCAAGTCATACAGGCTCTGGAAAACTACATGTGCTGATTCAGCAAAAGGCTCACTGAGTAGAAAGCCAAAATAAGCAAAGTAAAATGCACTTCTCTACACAAGGCAGTTTTATTTGCACATTTATATTAAGTTCTGCAGGCTGCTTTCTCCCCTCCCCCTACTTTTTTTTTTTTTTTTTTTTTAATGGGAAGAATCAAGGAGATCAATTTATCACCAAAGAGACAAGGAGTAAGGTCTGTACTAGTAAGGCTTGTCTGCTAAGGTTTGCACCAGGTGTGGTGCGATCCTGTTCCTGACTGTTGGTGCTGGTTTCTGGCATGGAGGAGGAAGGTAGTGTTAGCCATTAGCTCAGTGACCTCTTCCTTGGAACAGCATAGGCACATAAACCAAAGGAGATCTCTCTAAAAGCATTCCCAAGTCTTGTGGTATCTTACTATTTTGTCCCGAAATTATAACTCCAGAGATGTGCTGTCAGAAATCTTTACAACAGGGCGTAATTTCTAAACTCACCCCTTCTGTGTATTATTAAAGGTGACTAAAATGACTGATGGCAAGCCGCTTACCGGGACATGCCTTCTTGAGTATCTGTTTCTTAGTGCTGTTATTTGCCTCTCAAAGATTATGCTGACACTCGTCTGGCTTTGGGTACATTGAGGTGAACTGTTAAAGGCGGTGCCATGCCACCCTACGGTGGTTTCACACTGGTTGATAGCTCAGCACCACCATGCAGCTTTCTCACTTCCCCTCCTCAACAGAAAAATGGGAGAAAATATGATGGGGAAAAAAAAAAAAAACAAAAAACACCTTGGGCTGAGAGAAGGCCACGAAGATCACTCATCAGTTACCATCATGGGCAAAACAGTCAGCTTTGGGAAGATTAATGTAATTTATTGTCAATTAATAAAGGTCTAGAGCAGTGAAGACAAAAAAAAAAAAAACTTCTACCCACCCATCTTTTTCTACCTCCTACCCCTGAGCAGCGCAGGGGAAGGGTCAGTCCTTGACGCTTTGGCTCCACGGCTCCTTCACGGTCACTCTCTGCCCCTGCTCCACGTGGGGTCCCTCCCACGGGATGCCGTCCTGCCCGAACTGAGCCTACGAGGGCTGCCCACAGGCAGCAGCTCTTCAAGACCTGTTCCCACATGGCTCCGTACCACGGGGTCCATCCATCCCCCAGGAGCAAACTGCTCCAGCACGGGTCCCCCACGGGTGGGCGGCAGCTCCCCCCAGACCCTCTGCTCCTGCATGGGCTCCTCTCCATGGGCTGCAGCTCCGGCCCGGGGCCTGCTCCTGCAGGGGCTCTCCATGGGCCGCAGCCTCCCCCAGGCCACATCCACCTGCTCCACCGGGGGCTCCTCCACAGGGGGGCTGCAGCGTGGAGATCTGCTCCGTGTGGGACCCATGGGCTGCAGGGGGACAGCCTGCTCCACCACGGGCCTCTCCACAGGCTGCAGGGGAACTGCTGCTGCATGCCTGGAGCACCTCCTGCCCTCCCGCTGCGCTCACCTTGGGGGCTGCAGGACTGGTTCTCTCTCAGCTCTCACCCCACTCTCCCAGCTGCTGTAGCACAGCAGTATTTTCCCCCTCCTTAACTCTGCTCTCCCAGAGGCCCAACCAGCATCGCTCCCTGGCTTGGCTCTGGCCAGCAGCAAACCCCTTTTGGAGCAGCTGGAGTTGATTCTGCTCTGACATGGGGCAGCTGCTGGGCTCTGCTCACAGAGGCCACCCCTGCAACACCCTTTCCCCTGCCACCCCCAACCCTTGCCGTATAAGCTCAGTATACACCGCTGCTGGTTTAGCTGTCCATCCCATCACGAATCCTGTTCTGTAAAATCATCTGGGCTGTACTAGTGGCCAGGGTTTTATTCTGTGGAAGACTTTGCAGAGCCAATTTACAAAATAGTAAATTAAACACTGACAACAGCATTACTGAGTGGCAGTGACTGCCCTCAGTCACAGCAGCCGCAGTGAATGCCTGGAGATGGGCACAGAAATGATGATCTATCTTTTGGGATCATCAGCTGCACAGCTTATCTAACTGTGCCTTTAACCTGATCAAGTCAGTTCTAGAAGGTTTGATGCCTACTTAACAAGAGTATATGTAGATCAATTAGTTTAATGTTTATATTGCACTCTGAATATATGAAGTAGCATATAGGAACGATTAGCAGTTTATATAGTGACTTACCCATTACACTGCTGGAGTAAAATATTAGAGTTATAAATTTTGTCATAGCAGGTCCTTAGAATTTTATCTTTCAACATTTTTAGTTGTCCTTAGGACATATGATTATTTTTTTTTAATGTGGCATTAATTTTTTGTTTCTTTTCTTTTTTGCTAAATAAAGTCTTTTGAGAGTTGGCCAAGGAGGGATCTAATTAAATTCATGTGATGATTCTGGGAGTTACTGAGGCTTGCAGTACTCCCACACATTTATCAATACACTGTTATGAGAGACAAATCATTTTAGCATTTGAGTTGAAGTGAAGATTATGTTATGTGTGTTTAATGTACACAAGCCCTCAGATGACTGAGCTGCATAAACCTTACAGCCAGTGACCTTTCCTGATGAAGAGGTTATTCCTGAAATAAATCTTCTCAGGCAGGTGCCAGCTCCTCTGCTCACTTGGACATGCCTGTGTAGAGCACTACCCAGCACCTGTGCCCATATGGAGGAGAGGGAAGTGCAGAGCATGCATGCCAGCGGCACAGAAGCTGGTTTTGTATAGAAATAACATATCTGGAACAATAAACCCCATGGGACAGCTTAAGTCATACAGTCAGCATGTCTGAACCCTGTTCAAAAGCAAGCTGTTTGTGTTGTGCTGCATCTCATGGCCATCTCTTATACTGGTGTGGGTTTCTTCTGTCTGAAAGAGATCTGCAGTGCAGTTGGCTGCGTGGTCTATGTGATATCCTTTCATTTCATGAGGTTCTGCTATGTATGTTTTTCAGGAAGTTGTGTATGATAGTGCCAGTACCCTCTAGCTTAATGTCATGGTTTTGGCTGGGATTATTTCTTTGTAGAGGTTTCTATGATGATGTGTTTTGGATTTCTGATGAAAACAGTGGTGATAACCCACTGATGTGTTTAGCTGTTGCAGAGCAGTGCTTGCACAGAGCCAAGGACTTTTCAGTTTCTGGTGCTGCCCTGCCAGTGAGGAGTCTGGGGGTATACCAGGAGCTGGGAGGAGACACAACCAGGACAGCTCACACAGACTGACCAAAGGGATGTCCCATCCCCTGCTGAATGATGGTCAGCAATAAAAGCTGGGAAAGAAGGGGGGGGGGGGGGGGGGGGTGGGGAGGAAGGAGAGATGTTTGTAATGACGGTGCTTGTCTACCCAAGGAACCATTCCATCTGATGAGCCCTGCTTTCCTGGGAGTGGCTGAATACCTGCCTGCCGATGGGAAGCAGAGAATGAATTCCTTGTTTTGCTTTGCTTGTGCATGTGGCTTTTGCTTTACCTAATGAACTGCCTTTATCTCAACCTGTGAGTTCTTGCACTGTTGCCTTTCTGATTCTCTCCTCCATCACACCTGGGGGAGTTTGAGCAAGTGGCTGTGTGGCACTTAGCTATCTGTTGAGGGTTAAACCACAACACTTGAAAATCTGCAGCTAACGGGAATTACGAGTCTTACCGAGGGTAGCACATCTCCTGAGGACAGACTTCCTTGCTCTGGCCCATGTGCTCCATGCTGCTAATGGCTCCAAAATTGCCTTAAAGCCAGTGCTGAGATGCAGCATTTTAGTGCCTCCATTTTACTGGTGGCTGGCACTGGTTGCTTAGAGACATCTAAGCATAAATGTGTTAGAATATAAGGTTATCTGAATCCTTTGTAACTATTATGGTTTAGACAGAGTTTTTTTCCCTCTGTTTACCTAATTCATAGAGTACAGGTCCCTTCCTTGAAGGTAACAAGTAAAGCTTCTGAGACTGCCCTGATCTAGACCTCTGGAGAGGTCTCAACCTCCCACTCAGAGAAGTGTCTTCCAACCAACAGTGCCATAACTTTGAGTGCACACATTTAACACATTTAGGCAAGTAGGCCTTGAAGGTGACCTGAAGGTGTAATTTGTAATTTGTTTGATTTTTCCCTTCAGTTCCCACTTAACCAGAAGTGCTGCTTGGTCCTTCTGGTGCTGTATGTGGCTGTTTGGGCAACCAGGCAGGAAGTAGCACAATACTTATCTCTTTTCCTCTTTTGTGTCTCCGTCACCATTACTGCCATCAATGGTTGGCAAACAAAAACAACAACAACAACAAAAAGAAAAAAGAAAACATCTCTACTGTTTGTTGCAAGTGGATTGCCTTAACAAAGACATGATAGGTTGCCGCATATTTTGGACCAGGTTATGTTCCTTGCTGCCCTAAGGAGTCATCCAGATGTCAGGATATGTCAAGACCCATAGAAGGCATGATGAAGAGGCACCTTGAGATCTTACAGTTCTGTTGGCTGAACAATCAGTCACTGAAGTTTGCTGGTTTGACAGAGAGCAATTTTTAGACCATGTTTTTGGTTGCGTCTATGGGGAAAAATAAGGTATTTTTGCCCAAGCTGGAAGAAGTAGAAAACATAGTTTCAGCTAGGCAACTCTGTTTATTGACATATTCAAAGAGGCATATGTACAACTATTCTTCCTTTTTTTTTTTTTTTTTTTTAATTTAGTGGGGCTACATCCATTGTCTACAGATGCAGGCAGAAAGGGACCCAGAAACCTTACGCCGTCAAAATGTTGAAGAAGACAGTAAGTGTTTTTTGGTTTTGTTTTTGGTTTGGTTTGGTTTTTGTTTTATGGCTTTTTTGTTTGTTTTCTTGTTTTTTGTTTTGTTTTTGTTTTTGCTTTGGGATATGTTTCTGACTTTCTGGTTTTTTTTGTTGTTTGTTTTCTTTTGTTTTGTTTGTTTTTTCTCTTTGGGTGCAGTTTCTTCATGGGGGAAATGGACTAGATTTAGGACCCCACTAAGCTTTGTATTTTCTGTAGCGGAACTTCTTCAGTTCCTTATAGTTAAAACAGCTTTTAGAAGTAATAGTACTCTGTTGCAAATCCCTTATCTCCACAAATCTTGCTTGTATCTTCAACTGGTATTGTCAGTATGGACCTAGATTTGGGCAAAACATTTTAGAAAAAAAATTCTTTCACTGTGAAAAAGAAACAGGTTCTATATTATTAATGCACTCTGTGATTTCATATTGCTTTAGTACATTGATTTGCTCAAAAAATATCATTATATGATTTAGCTTTTTCATAAATGGATTAAAACATCAACCCAAACTCAAGTAAAATTAAATATTTCATAGGTTTTTTTTCTCCCTACAAAATTGCAAAAGGACCAGTTGTGACATCATTTATTTTTAGAGCTCCATATATATAACATTTCTACCACAGCTATTTTTGTGTGTGTCATGAAATAGATGGTGGAAAGCATAAAGGAAGACTAAAGAGGAAAGGCTAGTAATGGTCTGAGAAACTTCAAGCAGCAAGAGAATAGTGGTGGATAGGGAAGAGTAGTTCATGTTTCTAACAAAGATAAATCTGAGAGGAACCAAGCAAGCTGTGAAGCATGGGTATGGTTTTTATTCATGAGTGGTTTTGATTCAGTTTATTCTAGTGTTAAATCATCCATTATTCCATAAAGTTCAGGAATGTTCGCATGTAGCAACATAATGATGGGTGGGTAGGCGTAAACACGTCTAAATGCTGAATTAACTGGTGGTCTCTGTGCAAGACATAATAAGTGGGTTCCACATGAGTAAAATGTTGGCATTAATTTGTCATCTCTGAAAGTAAGCCAAAGTTTAAACTGGCATAGAAATTTAGTTCTCTTTGCTGCTTTTGAATTTGCATCTGGTGCATTGGAGGAAGCACAGTTTGCATTGCTGCAGCTTACGCTCTCTTTCTTATGGAAATGCATAGGACTTCATTTTTTTTATATATATATATTTTTCACTTTTCTATGCCAATAATTCCCTTAATGTTTTAGGAATATATATATATATATATATATATTTATGATTCTCATTGTGCAGTGCACTTGGAAGAAAGATATTACTTAAAACCATTTCTTTGCCCTTTTTTTGGCCTTTGTGGAGATTAATTCATGTTCACCATGGCCGCATTAATACTAGATCCATCTATATGTGTCTGGGAACTATTCACTTCAGATTTTTGGCAGACTTATTTTAACACAGATTTCTTTTTATAATGATAGCAATACTAGAAAAATGGCAAGCAAGAAGGACATAAGAAAATGGTTATGTAAGTTATTTGCAGAACATCAGTAGCTTAGCTTAATGCAACTTTGATTGTATCAGCAGTATGGTTAAACAACTTGTGTAAATGAGCTCTTCCCAGGGTAATGATACACATTTTGTTGTGTTATGAGAATAAGCGTATTACTGTACAACTGGTCTTATTTGTATAATTAAGAACATGATACCGATTACAGATACTGGAAGGATATGCTGCAGCTTGTGTCTGTGTGTGACGAGCTACTGTAGCTGTCTTCCAAATTGGACACATAATTATTATCACAGAGACAGAACTAACTGTGTTACAATGCTCCCACAGTACGAGGCCTGATCTTTGCTCAGATCCTCTCCCAGTAAAAATAATCAAATGTGGGCCAAGTCATACAGTAAAATGTTGATCAGCTTAAGATTCCTGTTGACTTTTTAAAACAATTATTAAATATTAATAAAATAAATAAATAAATGGCAGTTCAATAGTGGAGGATATGATGGGAGAGAAAGAGGAAGAGCCTGTGAATGTTAGCTTTTGATACACAGACCCATTCTTCAATTCCCTTTCTTATGTGCACTTAAAGGGGTTTGAAAGAGCACAGGAAATTAGAAGACAAAGATGACAAAAGTTCAAATACTCTAATTTTTCCATTCAAACTGCCTAACTTTAAACACTGCACAGAGCAAGACTAACTCAGTAAGGAAGAGTGTCCGTGAGAACAGGGTGGGGTCAGGGAGTGAGTGGTCCAGGATGTTCTGGAAATGGCAGCAAGCAGTGTGTGGTTAGAAGTCTGACAGCTCCGGACTGTGAGTGCTGATCATTACTGTACTGTCCTTTAAAGCAAAGCTTCTGAAATCATTGTTTTTGTCTCAAGGGAACAGCTCAGACAAGAAACAAATGATCCTTTTGGGCTGAAGTAGCATGCTGGGAATAGACTGTAAGAAACATAAAATGCTTATCAGTGTTCTTTTATTTAAGTAATAAGATTAATTTTTCATTTTATCTAATGCAGTCTTGTTTAAAAGCAAATAAAGGTTTTGGCAAGATGTACCAGTCAATTATGAGAATACATACTTGTGGAAAGACATGAGTTTTTAGAAGCTTCTGTAATTAATATTACTTCATCACCTAGGTGAACAAAACTTAGTTCAAGGAACTTTTGTAGTTCTTACTCTTGAAATTTCCGGCTGCCAAAATTAGGAAATGAATTAGGACCATACTTCCAGAGTAGCTAAAATGCAACTGTTAGAAGAGGTAAAGGGGCCAAAAGAAAAGTTGATATACGTATTAGCAGGGGAAAAAAACACAACTCTGATATAATGTATATAAAATTAAATGTGGAATTGTTCATAAGAGATGTAAAAAGAAATAAGTTTAAAAGCCTACATCTATGGGCAGTGAATTAAGGTGCTAAACTGTTGTGTTTGATTTGCTTATATGCCTCATTCAAAGTTTATGCTCAGTCTTCTGAGCTTAACTGAAACACAAGGTTGTATTATCTACTCATTATTCAATCTCCTGTGTTTAGCAGATTTCTTACTTTTTGTAAAGGTTGTAGATGTAAATAATTGAATCATATTGAAGGAATACCTTTATTAGAAAATCCATTTCATTCAGAAATAAATAAATAAATAAAGCAAGCAGATTCGTATAGTGCTTCAGAAAAAAAAAAAAAATCATCAAATGAGGTAAGTACAGAGATGAACTTACAAACTTGCAGTTGCAAATATGAGGTCAGTTTGCTTTTCACTATGCAGTTCTGCAATGATGACTCAGTATTTACTTAAGGAAAATGAAGTATCTTTAGGATACACTTTACAGATATGGTTGTTACTACTCTATGCAGGGACTGAAAAATTACATGAGATTTGTAATCAATCATTCTGGAACAGTTGTTGCATACAGTATATATCATATGGATCATACTGGAAGAACACTGGACTCTTGAAGGGAGTAAAATGTGCTATTTATAGAGTAAAACCTCTAGTCTGCAGACCTTTGCCTCCTTCTGGTGTGTTCTGAGGAAGCTAGGCAACATATGAACCAGGGCCAGCCTGGAGATCATCTCGTTATTTGGGCAGGTAAATGCCTTCCAAGAAATTAGGTCCACCTCTGCCTTTAAATTTCCTGCTGTGGTCTGGATGACTTGCTTAAAAAATATTAGTGAATGTCACCACTGAAGAAAACAGATGGCCTTTGCTCTGTCATTTTCGAAGTCAAGACACTGAGGGCCTCCCATCTTTTTAGATGTACCAAGTGCTAACAATTATAACTGAAGTAATTTGGGAGCTGTCACTGCAGTAAAGCAGCATGCTCTCAGGAAAGGAGAATGGGATTCTGAGTCAGGTTGCCTGGAGCTTGGGTCCTCCTGTACTCCAAGCTCAGCCTGTGCTGTTGGCCAAGTTATTTACTGCTTTTGTTTCAGCTTCGTCATTCATAACATGGAGATAATGTTTATTTGATTTGTTTAATGGTAGTGCTTTTTAAGATAGCCTGGTTAATATTCCTAGGTTTTAACTGATATATACTGCCCCATAAAATTGATTAAGTATTATGAAATATTAGGTGTTCTGTGTCTCAGTCAATGAGGCAACCAAATAAGTGAGACTACTTTGGAGAATTTTAATTTCATTTTTTTCATATGTGAGCATCCTCCCTCACAGGGTTTGTGATACTTAGCTAATACTTCCTAGGCATTTACTTAAAATATTTTTTTTAGGAAGCAACATTCTTCTTGAAGACTGGTTGATGTTGTTCAGGCACATAAAGTTCTCAGATCAGAAACACAGCAACAGTTTGTAAGATACACATGTTGGCAATGGCTATGCTGGAATTAGTCTAATTATACTAATCAGTTAGACAATTTGACAACAATAAATACTTTATGTCTGTGGAGCTGAGAGGAGTGTCAACAAATGTAAAGGTAACAAGCTTCCCTCCTACATAAGTGGGGTTGTTTTTCAAGGGTTATATATGTATACATAATATACATATATATGTTATAAACTTATTTATTTCCAGCTGTACAGACATTATTGTGGGCTGGGCTTGTTATTCTGAGTTGCAGTGAATTGGTGGTATTAAGACGTACTAAAGAGGCTTGTGCAAATGTCACGTCTGTTTTCCTGGAAGAGTGTTGCTTTTGGTTGAACCTTTCCAATTGACTGAGATGGCAAGTGCCACAGGTGTTTACTCTAAAAAATGGGTTTAGGGACTGTGTGTCACTTGTGGAGATTGCCAGAGTTAGTAAACAGGACTTCTGTAGAAAAAGCTCCTATGTCTATGTCTATAAAATGAAAATATCTGTCTGCTGCCATGTGACCTTACAGAAGCCTCCATATTTTCCTGCCACCATGTTTCTCTATTGCTATAGACTGTACATATTGAGGAGACCTGTATATATTGGTCCGGTGATGCAGCAATAATCAGCAGCCTTTCTGTACTAGCATCTGGGAAGAGCAGAAATTTAGCTGAGAAAACTGGTCCACAGAAAAATTGAGAGACTGACGTAATATTCTAATTTGTCTGAAGTGCTATGGCAGTATTCTTTTTTGTTTGTTTTTTTGTTTGTCCAGATTGGAAATGTTTACAATATGTATTTACATACATATATATATTTAAAATCTAAAATTTTCCTCTCAGAGCTGATATTTTCCATTAATAAAATCATTTAAAACAAAATTCAATTTTAGATTTATGCATATGTATTTTATATATATATAATATATATATATATTAGTATGGAGGTATTCAAGTCATTTTGATTTACAATCTTTTTGAGAAAATTATTACTTGAAGTATATTTAGTATTGCAAAGATCCAACTCCTGTGGATCTCTAAGCAGTATTATCAGGAATATCAACCTGCTGAAATTTAGATTTTGTCTGCAAGAATACATAACTATCATGTTGGTTTTAGCTCTTAGGGTGGTTTTGCACCCTCATAAAACAATAGTGCTATAAGAAGAGTTAGCATGATAAATAATTGTAGATTTCTGAATTGAGTGGCAAATATAGTAGGATCAGAATTTGAATGTAAATGTATGAGAAAATATGGAGTCAGAAGAACTCTGTGTCATGGCTTTCTAGAATTTGTGGGAAAGGTTCTAATTTCTGCAGGTGAGAGTCCTATTTCCTTCAAATGAGAAGACAAAAATCTGTTTATCAGAACTCTAGGAAAATTATTCATGTCACCATTACAGCCTATTTCAGCTGTTCTTTGGGGGCCATTACTGTGTTGTAGTTGCAGCACCACACTGAGAGAACATGGTAGTTTTTTCATATTTTATGGATAGCAGACACATGAGGTGCTGAGACTAGGAGCTGGATCTGTAAAGGATTTGTATCCAGGCAATTAGTAAGACAGTGCATAAAGCAGCAATAACTACATCCTGCATGCTTTTCTTCACAGATAAAGTCCATGGAGATAAGGCAGGCATGTGCAAAGCTTTGGGTAAGGCTACTTGTCCCTTATTTTTGTTGTTTTGCATTAGCTAGCAGAATCAAGAGTGCCAGCACAAAGGGCTGAAGAGAGAAAGGAGTGGAGTGTTAGATCTCAGCTTTTCTCAAACTCTGGTGAAAGGAGCACTCTGTAGAAATTGGGGTTCATAGTTCAAAGCCTTTCAGATCTCTAGGTTAGTCTTTTCAAAGGTGTAATGAGGATTTATGGTGATGGTGGTGCCAGTGCTCTTCTGTATTGCAGCTCCATAATGAAACACTCGTACAGGAGTGGGGAGCTCTTTAGTGTCCTTCACCACATTAGAGGTGTAACTCCATGTCAGAAGAATGCCATTATCAGCTATAAGCTTTTCTATGTTCCGTCTTTCCTGTTAAAATGATGCTGGGAGGCAGAAATGAAAGAATGCACAACACTACAAGTGATTCATAAAAGTTTCTTGTTCATCTGAACTCTTCATTTTATTTGTTGATGTTAATGTCTTCAATGCAGAAATGTCCACAGTGTTTGTGGACATGTCTGTCATGTAACTTGTGTGTTACAAACCAGATTTTCTTTCTCCCATATCATGGATGTGTGACGTGTTCAAAGAGAGACAGCTACTGCTGAGCATTGCTCAGAACCTGCCCTTCCCAGAGTTTATGAAAGCATGGTCAGAGTATTGCAGTTGTAATGGAGACTTCAAAAAACTGCTTTTAGATCCCAGTAAGTTTATCAGCCTAGAGTATCTGGACCTCACCAAAAGCTGATTTAGCCACAGATTTTACCTGCAGTAACAGAAAAATGTAAGAGGTCTTCAGGCTTTGTTTTTCTATGTAGGTACCAAAACTGATCCCCAAATGGCACTTTATGCATCAGAGATAGCTTTTAGCTCACTCTATGTGATTTGCGAAATCTGCATGTGAATTTGATGGCAGTAAGGGGAGAGATAGGTGAGTCTCCTGAAATTCAAATATTCATCTGGTCTAGTTCAAGCTCACATAGTTTATATTAGCCTCCTTTCAGCATCTCCTCTATTGATTCCTAAATTGTATAGAGATTCAGGGACTCCAGATTAAATGGAAAGCACCCTGCAGCACTTTCATGCAGAATTCACAGGTTGGGACTTAATCTAGGCTAATATTCTGCCTGATCTGCTGGAGAGGACGGTCACTGTACACTTCTGCTGCTCTCAGCCAGCTCCTCCTTTTTTTTCTTTCTTTTGCTTCTCCTTTTTTTTCAGCATGGCTCATAGATCCTGGCAGAGAAGGCAAACTAGTGTGCCTGTCATTAATGTAGTTGAGATATCCTCCGTAGGGATTGGAGAGATGCAGAGACAGAAACACTCCTGTAAATTCTGATGGTATTTGTTGACACTTAGCACTAAGAAGAGACTCAGTTTACAGTTTCTAATCTGTGACCTCTCCAAGTTAGTTGTATGGCCATGCTTTCAGATGTCTATCTATTTGTCTTAATCATCTCACCATTTCTACATTCTTCTCTGGCCCCCCTCCCATTTATATTAAGCATTTTTCATTCTCCATCCCTAAGAAGCTTCCTCAAGGCATTTTTTCCCCCCTTTGAAAAGGCTTTCTGTGCTATTAAGATTATAAGATATATAACCTGTAAATTATAAGCAGTTGTGGGCCCATGGACTCATTTATTTGGTTCTATCTATGGTCAAACAATACTGAAGTGACTTCATGACTTCAGGACCCCTCGTTGGTATTTGAGGCTGATCTACCAGAACGCTTGTCTAGCATCAGGAGACTGCAAGCCTGCTAGTTCAGGTGCCATTTAAGCAGCAGGTCCAGAGATTCAGGGCATTTTATCAGGGATTACACACAAGACTTTATCTGTACCTGAAGTTGTCAAGATTTCTTCTTCCCTGATATGTGTTGAACAAAATGTTCTCATTTGATCAGCAGACTCACAACCAGGCCTTACAAAATGAAGTAGTAGAGCGCTTATTTGATTACACAGAATAATTTGGTATCTGTGATGGATATTACAATACTAATGGTATTCTTTATGCATCAGAGCTTCATTGGACTGAACTGAAGTTTCACATCCATCTGTGAGTGTGACTCAATGCAGAGAACAGTGTGTATATTAGCTTAATATTTCTGTGCAATTTCTTAAATTGCAGTAGGCATCACACTTGGCTAATAATGTGTAAGTAAGCATAGTATCTTTCTCATGCATTTGAGGACTCCTAAGAAGTTAGAATAGCTTTAAAATAAAATGTACTTGATGATAGGAAGATGATAAGAAATGTTCTATCTCATATGAGATATAAGATACAATGTTCTATCTCTAAAAGCTCTCAGTTTCTAAGGGGCTTCTATTATGTGGCTATACAATTTATTTATTTGGTGTCATGGTGTGCATGTGAAGCCTTTTACAGAATGCCAGATGTCTAAAATTGTTTACATTACTTAAAGTAAAAGCTAGATTAATAAATTTTAACTGGAAAGTGAGGTAATTTTGGGGTTTGTAACTGCATAAATGAAATGAGAAGAATGGGCAAGGAAATAGTAAGTACAATTTGCTACATAATCCCATAAATGTGACTATTTTGAACTGGAAAAAAAAATGTAATTACCTTTGGTTTACACATTGTTCTTCTGTTTTAAGTGTCTTCCCCTACACAGCTTTGGGAACTCTAGCAATAGCAGTGCCACACTATAAACAGTGAATAGGTGAAATGAGCAGCTCATGAATACCTAATAGCCTGAAATTTGTTTGCATAAATGGTTCAACATTTATCAAACATATTTGAGGAAATCTGTAAAAATGAGTCAAGAGCAGAAATAACAACAAAATTAGTCAGATAGTTAGTCTACAACGTACAATAAGGCCTGTTCTAATGAACATATAACTTGTATTGAACTTGTACAGATAATGTGTTATTGCAAATCACCTCTGTTGTTCAAGCTACAGGAACCTTGTGATTCACCCTTTTGTGATACCACTAAGTTAATGTGGATGAGCAGTAGGACACGCTTCACAAAAGTCTGTGTGTTTTTGGAGAATATGGCAATATGACCTGCATCTGGCCAGCTTTACCATTAAAATCTTATATTACAAAGTGCAGGGGCTATTAATCAGGTAAATCAGCATTTGCTTTCTTGTGCTTAAATATACACAATTCCACAAATCATCTCTATCCATCTGATGGTTTGCCTGCAAAATGTCCTATGCTTTTTGACAAACACAAATGTTGCTCCTTTGATGGAAAAATTTACATGTAACAGTTTAACAGTATTATCATATACAGATACTACATTTCTCATTCATTTTTTAAAAAGCATATGCTTGTACAAGCCCATCTGACCTATATTTGCAGCCCGCAGATTCGCATGTACAAGCAGACTTTTAGGCACCTCACAGGACTAATGCAGGCACATTAATGTAACTTGCAGTTCCATGCATGCGTGTACAATCTGAAGCATACGTATCCATTGAAGCATTGTAGATGCAAATTAGAAGTGTGGTCCCGTGCCTAAAGACAGAAAATATTTGCTTTAATAAGAAATGGTCTGTTTTCTTTGCACTATTAATACTAGTTGATTTATGGAGGCTCAAAAAAAATTTGTCAGCAACCTACAAAATGAAAACTCCCTGCTGAGTTTATAGAAGATACTGCAGGGCTGTGCAATTACTGCTGTGCTTTATTGTATTGTTTGAGGTGTTCTTCAGGGACCTCATGTTCAGCTTGAATAGAGATAGATCTGGAAAAGTCTGCTAAGTTTAAAATACCAAAAAAAAAAATAAATTACTTTGAACCACATTTTTAAAATAATAATAATAATAATACTCCATTATGAGTACAAAGGTTGCTCCCTTACGAAGAGAGAGCTGCTGACATTGCTGAGAAGGTCAAGCAATGCCCCACTAAGAACCCCTAAAACATGGGAGGAATTCTTTATTTCAAAAACTCAAGTTTTCCTCAGAAAAAGGACACACAAAGAGTCAAATCACCTGAAATAGGTGTTAAATACATTCCCTAACTGGAACAAAGAGGTATCCTTTTGTTCAGAAGGTTCAGCTTTTTTTAACTCGACTTTTACTCACAGTCCACTGCTGCCGCTACGGAATAACACCAGACTAACCCAGAAAGATAGACTGGATCACATATAAAGCACCTATTTTCATTTGCTGTGGAATTTTGCAGCCATGCCACTTCTTGTGTTTCCCAGGATTTTTTATTACTTATGTTGTAGGATGACATCTTTATCTTGCATTGATACGTAAGCCAGCTCAGATGCATGTTTTACATGGCACTAACCAGCTTTGCACAGACAAAAATGCAGACTCAAAAGTCATCTTTGGAGTATTTTAATCTTTGTCACGACTGAAAGGCTTCCTGAGAAGACATTCTGTGTATGAGATGGGCAGAAATTGGAATTTCCGGACATTCTGAAATTAAAAAATAAAGCTTAAAACTAAATAGAAAATATGTAGTTTGAATCTTGTGAATATTTATTTAAATTCATGCTCAGAAACTCATTTCACTTTTTCTTAAAACTTTTCAAGAGAATCTGGGTAACCCAGCAGCCCTTTGCATATTCAGGACAGTTGGGAACAGACCTGTAGACTACCAGAGATTCAACATCTCTGCTTGCAGGTACTCTATGTGTGTATACTTTTTCAGAAGTAAATAAAATAATGGCAAAATTAAAAAGAGTAGTTAGCAACTGACACCACGAAGTACAGAAAGGGCTAGGCTGCAGAGGAGTTCCTCTACCTGAGATGAAAATAAAGATTGTTTCTTAGAAGCACTTTTTGGCAGAGAGTGGTGGCAAGCCAATAATGATTTGCAGCATGCTCCCTGTAAATGCAAGGAAGTACGTGCCCACAGCCTGAACTGTTGGTTCAATAAATCATTCATTTGTTCCAATTAGAGGTGTTCATGTGAGTCAATAACTAACCGAGATATTTAATAAGGAGCTGCGCAGAGCTGCAGTGAACAGCCTCAGTGAGGTGGGCTGTGCTATGAAGCTCCTCAAAAGCTGCTTTGTGACCCTTGCTGGGGCACAGCATTCTCACCTGACCTGCCTGGTGGCCACACCTGGCCAGATGTGTCCCTCTGTGTCTGTAGGGCCCTGGGAAAGGAGGACAGCATAGTGCAGGCTTGTAGGATGAGGAATGCACTCTGATTCTTGCTATCTACTAAGTCTAAGGGGCCTCTGTTTGCCTCTTGTGTTTTCAGGATGATGTATGTACCTTACTGCAAGGAAGCAGCTAGAAGAACCTCTTCACAGTAACAGTTTGTTTTATTTTGTGTTTGATTTAATTCAGATAGAAGCAACACGTTCACATCTCAGGGGTTTGTAGTATCACTCAGCCTCACCATCTCAGGACCTGGGAACACGGAAAAACCTCAGCTTTCATTAAGGATTTTTCCAGCCCTTTCCCTTGCCAAAATCGACTGAAATTTATAAACCAGAAATAGACTGGTTGTAAACCAAACTCCACTGAGTGACCAGGATCATATTTTGAAGATGCAGGGCTTTTAGACATATATCTGCAAGACAGATGAATGCCTAGTTCTAGAAAAGTGAAGCAATTGGGTAGACAAAATACTAACACATCCAGGAATAATTACATTGTTAAGTAAATGCTTTAATATAAAGTGGGTGGATAATTTCATTGACCCACACTGACAAATGCTGTCCTGACTGACTGTGTCTTCGCTGAGTGAAATACCCTAATAATGCTGTTAACCCTGTGTCTGTCTGTAAACAGGACATAGGAGTTCAGGTTTGAGTGCACACAGCATGCTGCCACTCATCTAGGGGCCACATCCATCAACACAGCAAAGCCACAACCTGCAGTGGCTGCAGTGCAGATAGCCATTTCCATTAAGTGCACTGGGTTCTTGGATGCCTCCTGCTCCCAAATTCAGGTTGTTGGATCTTTGCTGCTGCAGGTACTTTAGCTAGTTATGTGAAAGCCAGTGTGCAGACGCTTACCTGTGATGCAGTCACAGCTCCTGATGGACTTTACTGACAGAGGTGTATTGGGGACCGCTGCAAGCCACAGAACAAGGCAGTGGTCTGTCACACCTGCAAGTAGTTCTTGCAGGTTTTCTGCATGTTAGCACTTCATTTGAGTGTCTTCACAGGAAAGCCATGGAAACATATAAATTTTTAGTAAAATAAAGTTTTAGTCATTAACAGTTTTTTTATTAATATTATTTTTTTATTTTCTTGTCCATGGGCAGTGAAAACTCAGTTCCTATGGTCAGCAGTGGAGAATAGATAAATAAGTGTTTCAAGATTGCCTGGATAAGACCTTCTCAAACTGATGTAGATCTACCAAGCAGAAATGCAGAAGCCTGCTTCACAGGCCTATCACAGCAAATGCTTTTTGACTGCTTGCAGTATGAAGTTAACAAACAGAAAATATAGCTCTGTAAAATCACTTCACTGTTAAAATTACACAAGCAGGCAGTCACACAACCAGGTACAGAATTAAGATAACTTTTTCATGCAAGTGAAAAATAAGCATGCAAACAGAAATTAAGTAATAAAAGGAAATTATTAATACTAATAATAAAATACTAATGAAATATTTGACTAGAAGCACATTCTAGTCCATTTGACATAAATTAAAAACAAAGAATAAAGAAAACTTGTAGAAGAGTAATCAATAAACTAATAGAACCGGGACCTGTCTTACAGGTAGCATGTGATTGTTTTCTCTCTTCACAAATAGACCATTTCTGCTGACTTTATTATTCTTTACTGTGATATAATTGCATAGGTCTCACTGACAATCCTGAGTAACATTAATTTAAGGAAAGCTACAATTAATTGTTAGATATTGTGCTAGGTTCCTAAATTGCATCCAGAGAGGAAGAGGCAAAAATAAATGGTTTCACAACCTCATTTTTGTAAGGTATTACATCTGAACATTTGCACAAACTTTTGTGGTAAAAGAGTTTTCTGGCTAAACTATCCAAATTTTAAAATTTGTTGCTCTAGCAAAATATGCTATGGAGTGAACTGCCTGGCTGTCATCCTGTCAAATCATTTCTGTCAAGAATATTTGTACCTGAATTGTTGATATTCCTGCCGAAACTGCAAATAGGCCAACTCTGACCCTGATTTAGGTACCTACATTTTCTTGAAAGGAGCTGCAACAATATGAGTTTTGATACTGTCTATACTTAGGAGAATGTAAGAATGCAACAATAAGTGAAAAAACAGGAGGTTCCCTAGAGTAGAATGTTGTGGCTACATATGCTGCTGCTTTTACTCTAAAACTATTCATATCACTTACACATGCACACGTCTCATGTAAAAAATATCCCAATAGACATTTTCTTGGATGCTTTTAAATATTTAACACTCCTAAGCATGTGTATGTGACCTTATTAATCACCAGGGATAGGACCTGCGGGAACAGTGTTCAGCTGAGGCAGGGGAAGTTTAGGCTGGACATCAGGAAGAGGTTCTTCACCGAGAGGGTGGTCTCACACTGGAACAGGCTCCCCAGTGAAGTAGTCACTGCACCAAGCCTGTCTGAATTTAAGAAGAGATTGGACTGTGCACTTAGTCACATGGTCTAAACTTTTGGGTAAACCTGTGTGGTGCCAGGAGTTGGACTTGATGATCCTTATGGGTCCCTTCCAACTCGGGATATTCTATGATTCTATGATTATTTGCCATTGCAACCCAGCATCTTGATTTTTTTAGGTACCTTTTTCTCATACCATCACCTGAAGAAACATTAGAAAAACAGTGTGTGTGCCAGGTCAGGAACTGAATCACAGAGGGGCCTGCCTATCTGAAACTGAGCCTCAAGTTGCTTTTTCACTTAATTTGTTGCCACTAGTGAGTTGAGAGGGGGCCTTTATCATTTGTCAGTAGTATCTACTTAGTACCAAAAGAAACATATTCAGGATTTGGGCAGACTCTTACATGCTCATAGCCAGGCATGCATGATGGGTGAACATTTTCAGAACTGGAGAAAACAAACTGCAGATTGTTCAGTTTGTACAGGCACCTTTGGAGGGGATGAGTTGCTCAGTCTAAGCAGCAGCTGTCCCTGTGATACAGCACATTAATTTTTTTGATCCAGTCTGAGGTGCCAAGCCTATAAAAAGATCCCAGGCATGTATTATTACTCCCAGCATCACCAGAGCCTCTGAGTCCCCAGCTATGCACCTGCACCGGTGACAGAGAGGCAAAGGAACATGCTGATGACACAGGCATCCTAGACCCAAGTCGGACCTCTTGGCATGGGGAGGAACACGCAGGCTGGTGCTCATGGCATGGTAGAGACTGCATGTGACACATTTCCTCAAAGCCACTGCTCAATGAGACAAGAACAGAGAAACTTGCATTTAGAGCAGAAAGGGATAGAAAGTATAAGGCCTTTGGCAGAGCTGAAAGGGCCTGGTGTTCGTCTGATCCCAAGAAGGTTTAGCTATTGATCCCATGTTCATCTTATCTCAAGAAGGTTTAGTTATTGACCCTGCTCTTTATCTCCCATTAGGTATTCAGGGAATGGAGCATTTTATTCCTCTTTAATTTTTGTTTTCTGCTGCTTCTCTGATGCACCAAACCTGTTCAAAGTTGGTTTTTGCTTCTTTCATTTTGCTTCCTGTCAGAGCTACAAAAAGCAGGTAAATGTCAATGAGTTTCAAGAAGTCCCTAAGGGCTCTATCTCTCTACTGCTTTACACCACTGACAAACCACTGCAGCACTGCTGTCCTGGAATTGTTCCTGACTTACACACACATAGGGAGAATCAAATTTTGCCTTTTCTGTAGTTCTGAGTGTGACTGATACTTGGATTTTGTCATTGCTGGGAAAAATTAGATACAGAGAAGAGCTTCTTGTCTTTCAGGTCATAAAGAAGGGATCATTTTTAAAGCATGTCTTCTTCATTAAGAATTTGAAGATAATTTTATGTCCCTTCTAAAGATTTGTATAGTGTAACAGTTCATCTATGAACAACAACTATGTAAAACAAATGAACAAAAAAAAAAAAAGAAAAAAAAAGAAAAAATAAATGTTCGATGAAAAGCCTCTGCTAAAAACAAAACAAATCTTCTGTTTGACTTCATTTGTGTCATCAGCTTGGAAAAAGTTAGTGATTTACCTTGGTGATTCTTATTCAGCTCATAACCCCTGAGATGAAGAGTGCTGTAGAAGAAAAATGTTTATAATTTTCATCGTTGTAGGATTTCTCTTGATTTTGTGAAAATATTTGCAACCAAGAGAGTTTTTTTTTTTTCCATAAATGTATTGATTACCCTAGTAACATAGAAAGCATGCTTAATTTGCTTATGAGCATTTTTCTTGCTTGCTTAAGCATTCAAGTTCAGGGTGATCAGCAGTTATCTTTCCTGACTGAAATACTGCCCAGGTCTGCATTTCTTGTGGGAAATGACCAGTTTCCCCCAAGAGGGCATAGCTTGGTTGTGCCTGGATCGTAAAAGCCAGAAATTTGAGAAGGGAAGGAAAGGGAAAAGCTAATCCTCTCAGAGTTTAATCAAAGGGATAGTCTTTGCGTAAGTAGACCTTTCTGTCAGATATGTCTGAAGCAAGTTGAAGTTAAACCTTACACCCTGCCTGCGGCTGGGGCGTGTTTGACCTTTGCATTGCTTTTTTGTCCTAAGCAGCATGTTACACTGCTTTGATGTGCTCATCCTACCTGCAGAAAACTATGTAAGTACAGCTGGTGACCAGAGTGTGTTTAAAGGAAGCTATTCTAGCAAAAACTGGAGAGTAGCAGTACACAAGGGCAGAGCTTGAATAGAAATAGGAATTCATGGAGCTTTCTCTGATACCTTTTCTATAGTCTACTTCTTTCATGATTTACATGTACATTTGTGATCATTTTGCTACATAGATGTTTTTCTGTTATAGTATCTGTCTCGTGATGATGGAAGACTGTTCTTTACAATATACTTGATTTGTGTACCTTGCATCATTGTTTTCTCCCAAGAGATCTAGAACTGCTGTTCATACATCTTTTTCTATGATACAACTAGAATTTTCTATGGTGAACAGAGAAATCAATTATTCACCTTTTTTCCTCCCGGCTTTTAACCAGGTAGACAAGAAAATTGTCCGCACAGAAATTGGAGTGCTTCTTCGCCTTTCACATCCCAACATTGTAAGTTCAGCTATGTTCCAATCCATTCCTTTTTAAAAAATAAAAAATAAAAATGCCTGTGTTCCCGAGAGCTCCACATGGACTACTGTGGCTCACCTATATAGATTTGTGAGAGTCTTAGATTAAAGCTTTGGTTTCTCCTCATGTGCTCATTAGCAATTCATTATGCAAGACTGTTGAATTATACTTTAAAGTAAACTATTGATGTTCTTACAGAGTTGGGTCAGAAACTGTACAAAAAGAGCTCTGTAAAGGATAGGAGAAATTTGGCATTTTCAATCTTTGGGGAGACTTCAGCTTACACTGAAAGATTTACAGAGAGGTATTGACGAGCACTAAAGAAAGTAGATTCTAAAATTCTTGTATTACATAGAGGTTGCAGAAGGATTTATAGCAACCAGCAACAAAAAAAGGGAATGTATAGGGAATAAAGCCAGAAAAAAAAAAAAAAGTGTGAGAGAATGTGTATAATAATGTGCTGAACTGCAAAGTAAATGACACCAACTTCAGCTGGTATCATCCTCTGCTTTACTGGCTGGAGTCTGTGTCTTTCTGTTGGCCCCGTGATGTGCCAAGCAAGAAGACAAATACAAAAATGAATCCTTTTTGTTGTCTTTTACCAGATAAAACTGAAGGAGATATTTGAGACCCCTACCGAAATCAGTCTTGTTCTGGAATTGGTCACAGGTGGAGAACTATTTGACAGGTAAGTTGTCTGTACAAACCTCACTCTGTACGTCCCTCTGGGAAGTTATAATCCAGGTTTTTGCTCTGCACATAGTCCATGTGTCAGTAATTACTGGAATTATTTGATCAACATATGATTTATTCACACGAGTAAATATCTGCAAGAACTAATTGCAAAAACATATTTGGAAATGTGATTATCAGGATTTTGTTTTGGAAATGTTACATGACTAGAGAATGGAAGAAATTGTCAGTAAGTTCTGAAGAGCACATACAGTGCAAGAAAGGTGTTCTGCACGTGCATAGTGTTAAATCATGCTGAAGCAGACAAAAGGCAGGGAAAACTGGTAAAATCACATTGACAGGTCATCATAAAATGTGGTAGGTGGCAATCAGCTAGCCAGGAGGATTGTGTTATGTCAGATTAAAAGTTGATAAGCAGAGTAGCAAAAAAGAAATATTACTTGATAGTCATTCTATTTATAAAACCTCTCCTTTTGTTAAAATGGTTCTGCAAGACAGCTATTGAGTCTGAAAGTAATTTGTTCATGGTGCTCCACATCCTTAATCTTGCACATACTTAATCTTAAAAAAATTCTATGATAGTGTTGTGGCAATACTCTGCTGTTGTAGATTTGTTGTTTGTTTGTTTGTTTGTTTGTTGTTGATTTTTGTTTGTTTTAGAGCAAGAGAAAATATGAAATGCACTTTATACCGGTTTGAGTAAATCAGTTAGTTCACTGAAGTTAGATTACAGAAAGTACATGAAGGTACAGTGCCTTCAAACTCATGCAAGGACAGGCAATTTAATCCTCCTTCTTTGTTTTTAAAGTTTAATATTTTAGAGGACTGTTACATAAAGTATGCATTGAAGACTCAGTCTGAAGGGCTCTTTGACTGAGAAAACAAAAGCATACTCTTTTGTATACCGTGTTCATAGCTACAGCCTTGAGATGAACTACTTCTGAACTATAACAACAAAAACAACTCCTCTTGCAACGTCTGTGGTTCAGCAGAAGAAAGGTGCATGGTCTCTCAATAGTTAGTCAAAGCAATCAGGAAAGATGTGCTACAAGTTAAACAACCAATAAGCACCAAGCTATGGAGGACCCTGTGCAAGATGCCTTACCTTTCACATAGCCTCTTGTATATCTACGTGGCTTCAGATTGGGCATTTTTTCCAAAGGTTGGGATACTATACAGGAGTGTTTAATGAGAGTTTGCAAAGGGAAAAACACAACTAGGCCAGTAAAATGTTTACTTTATGAGCATCAGCCATGTGTGTGATAGAAGAATCATAGAATCGTGGAACGGTTTGGGTTGGAAGGGACCTTCAAGACCATACAGTTCCAAATCCTCTGCCATGGGCAGGGTCACCTTCCGCAAGACTTGGTTGCTCAAAGCCCCATATTGCCCAGTCTTATACACTTCTAGGGATGGGACACCCACAACTTCTCTGGGCAACCTGTTCCTCTGCCTCACCACCCTCTGGGCTAAATAACCCCAATTCCCTCAGCCTGTCTTCATAGGAGAGGTGCTCCAGCCCTCTGATCATCCTCATGGCCCTCATCTGGACTTCCTCCAACAGACCCATGTCCTTCTTGTGCTGGGCACCCCAGAGCTGAATCAACTACTCCAGGTGGGTCTCACATGAGCAGAGTAGAGGGGGAGAACTGAAAAGACCACATGTGATCTGGGATGTGGCATTGTGTTACATGACAGAACTAGAATTCAACATTACGACATTTTCAACATTCTGTTATCTGTACTCAGGATGTGATTATGGCATTTGAGTACTCAGGTTTATCTTTCACCGAAATCATATGCTTAGTGGTTTGGTTTACAAGCTTGGTTACAAGTTTACAAGTTTGGTTTGGTTTTACAGTTTGCTTACAAAAAGCTGCCTGGTGTTGCCTGAAGAGAGATGTTTACTAGAATTGCGGTGCCCCCTTGTGATGCTACAAATGAGAACTAATACTATGGAGCTCTTCTGAGTTAAGCCTCCTCTGTTTCTCCATATATAACAAAACTGGAAACTTTGGCAATGCAGTCTTATCTGGTGTGTGATCTGGGAAAAAAAACAAAAAACAAAAACAAAAAAAAACCACCTCTAATAGAAATATGCAGCCAAGATGTTCTGCAGTAATAACATGAATTAAATGTTAGCTGTCCCTTTCTTCTTTTTCAGCAGGGCTGAAGGGCTAACTCTTGTATTATGATATACAGTGGCTTCCTTTTGAGTTTCACTGAAAATAAACTTAGCTTTCTGCCCTAGGGCAGAATTCCCCTTTCATGCTTTATGTTTTCAATCTATATATATTTATATCAAGTGTGAAGGATGACATCCTGAATATTCTGACATAGCAAGAATCTCAGTGCACTCCCTCTGCTGTGCTTGCATGACTCCTGTCTCAGTCTAAAGCCAAACAGCTCTGGGAAATCTCCTGCTGGACAGTGAGGTTGTGACAGATATGGATGGCAGACTTCACCAAGTCTCAAGAATCTCCCTTGTTCTTGAGAAAAGACCCTGCACAGAGAACATGTGGGCAAGCAGGACTGTGATGTGGGCAGGGACCACCCCATGGGTTTGCAGGACCTTACATGCTTGGTGGACAGCTACACAACTTTGTAAACCACCTGCTATACACAAACAGCAAAGTGACTTTTGTACTCTGAAGGAGTTGTCCTTTGGCCTCTTCCAAATTATCTGCTAGCAGATGATACAACTGGATCAATCACACCACTGTATCTGCTCTCCTTACTATGAACACGTTCATTGGTGTTACAGGTACTGCTCTTTCTGATAACATGCAGATACTTTTTTTATTAACTATTTTACTGCTTTCTGCCATCCCATTTGTCCATTCTTCTTTTGCACAGTATTTGAGCTGCAGATGAGCAAATTTGTTCACACACTCTTTCTCCTTATCATGAAGGTGATTTTGAAAATGCCCAAGTCAGATTCACTCTCTGGAATTGTATTACTTTTCCTGATGTGCTGCAGGTTTCATGCCACTCTAACACAAACTTCCTTCACCATATTTAATATTTCTATCATATAATCCATGTTACTGCTTAAATAACCTGTCATATGATGGTCAATTGTGTTACCCAAAAGGCGATAAATTCCAACAAATATGTCAGTTACACATCCTCGCTGATATAATTGAATCAAGTTGGTTTTGCTTATATATTTAAAAGGCTATTTCTCAGACTTCATAAATCACATTGTAGGCCATATTCTGACATGCCAAACACAATAAATACAACTCCACACCAAACTGGAGAAGTTTATGTAAATTGTAATATTTATTGCTAGTTTGCATGATGGCTTTCATCACCCCAGTAAGTGAGTAGTCACAAAGGTTGTGAAGTAAGACAAACCAATGGACAAAATGACCAAAAGAGAGAGAACACCAGTAGGTCTAGTAGGTGTAAATTAAGTGGTATTCTAGTTCATTCCTAAAGCTGTGTCTCCATCCCAGTTCTGGCAAACATGCCTTTAAAATTGTTTGGCCTTCCTCTTTCTTTCCTGGATGTTTGAAACAGCCACGCATGCTTGAAGAACATTTTGAACAGTGGCATTGTAACAGAGTCCTGAAGGACAACTCTAGTGCTTCTGAGCATCCCAGCCCTGTACGTCCAAGAGCATATGGCTGCATTTCTCACACTGCTGCAATACTGATGCCAGTTTTCACTGGTGCTGGGGCATGATCTCACTGAGAAAAACAGAAACCCAGATGTAACCCAGCTGTTCAAATGCATGGTGCACTGATTGCACTAAGACTCGTCCCTGCTTTCTCTGTCTGCAAGACCAGTCTTTTAAGGACCTTTTTTTCTACTACATTTGTGGGTAGGAAATTGCAGGGTGAGGAGAACAGTGAAGGGAAAAGATCAGTTTTCATCCCTCTATCACATCATCCTTCTCACTGCATCTTCTTACGAAGTGTGTCACTGAGTTCAGACCATAGACACATCTTTTATATGAGAAGTTTGAGTGATGGAAAGAAATAATTAAATTGAGTTTTATCAGTTTTTTGTATGACATTGTATTGTGCATACAGAATAAAATGATAAATTCTATGTGGATACTTTAAAAGGCAGATTTATAATCAAAAAGCTTTTCTCCATTTCACCTCTTCTCCATGTTAAAAGGAGAAAGATAATGGCAGAATTGATGGAATTAACCCTCTAAATACTCTCAGATAGATAGAACTGAATTCAATCTCAAATAATTTAACTCAAACGTTTTAATATAAATTTAAGATCTCAGTGAAAAAAAAAAAAAGAGAAAAAAGTTGAATTCAGCAATGATCATGGAATGTAGAATGACTTGACACCATAAAAATTGATGTCTTTTTCCTAGAAAAAGTATTAGACTTGACTATTTGATAGAACCAAATTGTTCATCAAGCTATTTTTTTTAACACACTTCTATTAATAATCAGTAAACTTTAGACTGTTGAAAGGTTTGTTTACATATATACTCAATCTTCTCATTATATTCTGTTAACACCTTTGATTACTCTCTTCAATTTTCTTTATAGTTCCTTCCTTTTAAAATAATGACCTAAGCTTGGTCCAGTTATATTTTTCTCTCATCTCTTCCTTTTACCCTCCATCCCTTCTTCACTCTCTACGTAAATGTAATTGCTGGATACTTTTAACTTTGACTTTCTTTTCTACTGCATGATGTGTTTCATCAGATTCTTGGTCCCTTTGTTGATCTGGTTTTGCTTCTACCGATTAACCTCTTTATTGTGACAGGTAGTAATAGGTCTTGCAGTTCAATGAAGTCTGGTATCTGTTTTTTATAAGCTACATTTTCTTGAAGTTGGTCTTTTCCATTCAGATTTTATTGATATGTATTGCCTTTCAGCTGAATCACTGATACATCACTTTTACAAATTAATTTCAGCAAAAGGCTCTACTTTAAAAGAAAAAAATAGCTCTACTTTACCTTCATTTGGCTCACAATATGTGCAGATGGATAAGAATAGTTTTTATTAGTCTCTTTCTTTTTTGTGCTTCAAATGATTATGACAATCCATATGTTTTCTTTGTCTGTACTTTGTCATCTTGACCACAGGTTTTTTTGTTTCTTTCTTCATTTCATTATTAAGTACACCAACCATTGTCTAAAAATACTGCCTATGGCTGACTACCTCTTGGTTCAATTTTCATTTCAGATTTCTTATAATTTCATCTGAAACATAGATTTAAACTGATAGTACCTTCTTTTATGGTAGCATATATAGGAATTACTTTTTCTAAAGAACTTGTCTTTTTAAGAGATGCTGAAATGAAATGAAATGAAATGAAATGTGAACAGCATTTGCTGTTCACAAGTGCTCTTGTGAACAAAATTTCCTGAAGCCTTCTTGTTTCTGCATATGGAAATTAGAATTGCTAAGGTACATGAAAAAGAGTAAGAGAATTCATTGGTCCCAAAAGTGTGGGTGTTTTATAAATCAGTGGCAGAGTAGTATTTTTATTTGTTTCTGCTGGCTGGTCCCATTAAGTGGTGGCAATTTGTCTTCTGAGCATGAGTCACAGCAGTCCTTTGAATTCTATTTTACATGAGGAAGATAGAGCCCCCTCACTTTTGCAGGACTGTGAAAAAAAAAAAAAAGGTCTGACTGGCTTCACCAAATATGCCCTATTCTATGAAAAACAGAAGGCAACACACAAATTGGCTCTAGTAAAAATGCTTATTGATGTTATAATAGCTCATTTAGTGTCTCTTGATTTCAGCTGTAGTAATGATAAAAAACAGTAATTTACAGAATAAAGAGGTGTGTGTTATGGCTCATTTGTAGGCTTTCTAATGTAATTTGATATTTCTTTCCTGTACAGAGTTGTAATAATGCCTTTAGACTAGTTTACAGTCAGCACCTTATTCTCCATCACTGGCCAGAATTGTTCTAAGTCAGCCAGTGTCTATTTGACTACAATATTCTCTTCAAGACAAGAGATACAAATAATTTTTGAAATGGTTGTATATAAGACACTACTTACGGTGTGGTCAGTGCTTGCACTTAGAATTAGATGAAATTCTAGGCACCAGAGGACACATAATTACAATTGTATATGTATGGATAAATGACTCAAGCAATGATGATGGTGCAATTATAATACTGGCTGGCTTCCTGCCACTTTCTAATTGTGAACTGATGTAACATTAAAGCTTGCCTGGTTCTTAACTCCACTGTGGAAGCCTTTTCATTTAAAACATTCTCATTTAAACTGTCCTCTTGCCTTTTGTTGTTATTGCTCAAGAAATAACAGGAATAGCTTTGCAGGGATTATTGCCATGAGTTTGTCCTAGTTGGGACCAAGCTGTATGCCATTAACCCATTCAGGAAGGGGGGCAAGCGTTCTTAAGGGAGAGCAAATCAGTGCCTGTGAAGCTCTAAGTTTGTTAAATACCGTCAATACTGAGACTCCTTGCAGTTCCAGCATCACTAGCAAACTTTTTCTGCTATGGCCTCATCTCTGTAATGGAATCATAGAATGGTTTGGGTTGGAGGGGACCTTCAAGACCATACAGTTTCAACCCTCTTGCCATGGACAGGGACACCTCCCAATAAATCAGGTTGCTCAAAGCCCCATCCAGCCTGGCCTTGAACATTTTCAGGGATGGAGCATCCACAGCTTCTCTGGGCAACCTGTTCCAGTGCCTCACCACCCTCAGAGTAAAGAACTTCTTTCTTAAATATAATTGAAATCTTCCCTCTTTTAGTTTAAAGTCATTACCCCTTGTTTCAATGCACTTCCTGATGAAGCGTTCCTCCCCAGCTTTTGTAAAATCCCCCTTTAAGTACGCAAAGTTTTCTATAAGGTTTCTCCAGAGCTTTCTCTTTTCTAGGCTAAATAATCTCAGTTCTCTCTGTCTTCATAGGGAAAGTGCTCCATTCCTCTGACCTGGACCATCATGGTCCTCCTCTGGACTTTCTCCTAGAGGTTCATGTCCTTCTTGTGCTGAGGGCCCCAGAACTGAACTCAGAGCTCCAGGTGGGGTCTCTCAAGAACAGATTAGAGGAGGAGAATCACCTCCCTCAACCTGCTGGCCACACTTCTTTTGATGCAGCTCAGGATACAGTTGGCTTTCTGGGCTGCAAGTGCACATTGCTGGCTCATGTTGAGCTTCTCATCAAACAACAACCCCCTTCTTCTCAGAGCTGCTCACAATCTGTTCTCTGCCCACTCTGTATTTGTGCTTAGGATTGCCCTGACATAGGGGCAGGACCTTGCACTTGGCAGTTGAACTTCAGGATTTTTGCACAGACCCACCTCTCAGCCTGTCCATGTCCCTCAGGATAGCATCCCTTCCCTCTAGAGTGTTGGCTGCACCACAAAGCTTGCTGTGCTGAGGGTGCACAGAATTTCATTGTCCATGTCACTGACAAAGATGTCAAACAGTGCCAGCCCAATACTTACCCCTCAGGAACACTACTCATCACTGATCTCCAGCTGGACGTTGAGCCATTGACCGCAAATCGTTGAGTGCAACCATTCAGTCAATTCCTTACCCACTAAGTGGTCCATCCATCAAATCCATGTCTCTCCAATTTATAGACAAGGATATCGTGGGAGACAGTGTCAGCTGCTTTGCACAAGTCCAGGTAGATGATGTCAATTGCTCTTCCCCTATTCACCAATGCTGTAACCTATCATGGAAGGCCACCAGATTTGTCAGGCACGACCTGTCCTTAGTGAAGCCATGTTGGCTGTCACTGATCTCTTTCTTATTTTCCATGTGCCTTTGCATAGTTTCAAGGAGGATCTGTTTCATGATCTTGCTGGGCACAGAGGTGAGACTGACTGACCTGTAGTTCCATGGGCCTTCCTTTTTTCCCTTTTTAAAAATTAGGGTTTTATGTTTCCCCTCTTACAGTCAGTGGGAACTTCACCAGACATGCACCACTTCTCAAATATGGTGGACAGTGGCTTAGCAACTTAATCCACCAGTTTCCTCAGGACCCATAGTTGTATGTCATCAGGTCCCATGGACTTGTGCACCTTCAGGTTCCTTAGCTGGTCTCAAACTTGTTCTTCTCCTACTGTGGGTGCTTTTTCATTCTTCCAGTCTGTGCCCTTGCCTTCTGGGGCCTGGGCTATGTGGCTGAAACTCTTGCTGGTAAAGACTGAGAAAAAAAAAAAAAAAAAGAAAGATATATTATGTAGACATGTCCTGGATGCTAGAGAAGATAGAGATCTGCCTCTGTTAATTTAAATAGGAACAGGATCAAGCCCTGGCTGATTTCCTCAATTATCTACAAAATTAGCTTTCAAATTTGTTTGAAAGTTAGAGATCTTAACAGCTCTGTGCAGGTGACAAGGTGAAGTATATACCTACAGACTCTGTAGCTGTAGACTACAATGTTTACAGGAAGTCTCTGACAGACCCAAGAGCTAACAGTGTTTCTCCTGTGCCTTGATTCAAGATCTTTCCTTAAACTATAAAAAGAGTTAGGATATGAGTGTTTTGTACATTTTATTGATTTTTAGATCAAATGTGTTTAGTTTAGCAGGACTCCACTCCTCCTTTTATTGTTTTCCACATGAGTAATACAGTATCTGCAGAGCAAGTGTGTCCACATTCTTTTACAGTGATATCCTATTGCTTTCAGTGGCTTCATATGAATGTGAAATAACAAGTTATAAGGGGAAGGTCCCAACAAGAGTAAAATCCAGTGTATGGTCCTTCCAAATTACACTGCAGGCTGCAGATGTGTGGTGAACATCTGTAGGACTTTATGCCAGTGCTGATATAGACTCTGATGAAGATGTGCATAATGAAAACATTATAAGCAGCAGAGGATGCTTCACACTTCCATAGCAGAGCAACAGCATAGATGTCTAGAGGCTACACTGAAAACTGCCTGGAAAACTAAAGAATATTGTCAGAAGCCTCCGAGTACTCAGAATGAACAGAAACGCTACCAAGGCTGGGTGGGATTTGGCAAACATTACTCCAAGTTGTTAAACACTTCAGTATGCATTCTTAATGACCATATGGAAGCTGCCAGATTTCATCTGCCTGCTGCACAGACAAGAGCACTAATCACAGGAGAAAGGTTGCAGCCTTTGCCCGGGCTACCTTTTGGTTTGTGGGGCAGTGTGCCACTATAGATGGTTTTGTTCTTTAGCTGAGCACCAGCATCCCTAGCTGCCCTACAGGAGAGCAGGGGAGATGCCTTTGGGAAATGCTTCTCCTTACAGCAGGAGTAGGTTTTCTTTCAAATTCATTCATGTGTGCTTGGAAAGGTAAGGTTAAACCAGGTGGCATTTTAGGAGACTTGCGGCTTGATGTCCATCAGTATGTACTAGGTGTGTGTCTGGCTGGGTACAAGTGTAAATAACTGAATTGGCGTATTTCATTAACTGTGTATGTGCAGGCATAGATGTGGTTCTACACAGGTAGGTATGAGAATATGAATTCTCTATAGCATCAGTATGGTATTTTTGCTTGCTCTAGAAAGTCATCATTGATGTGAAGTTCTGTCTTGAATTTTCTGAGTGTTTGTGCCAGCAAATTTAGTGTTCTGCCAACCCAATTTTTCTTTGACTTTAAAATGGCATTTCTGCATCCATTCTTTCCCACTCCCTTCTGCCTTCCTCCCAGTTTTTCTCTCAAACACTCTTTTGGCCTACCAGGCTATTTCATTTGCATATCAAAGACAGGATTTAATTAGTTCCTTACCATTACCTTTCTTGTTTTTCTGTCCTCTCAGTGAAGGCTTGATTTTTTTTCATCTAGGCATTTCTTAAAGATCATTCCGTAAGCTAGGTATAAATAATTGTTTAATTTCCATAATAAAAAAATAAGACATTCCTGCAAGTTTCCTTCACTTTATGGAAAAAAAGGACAATGAGTCAGTGTTAAGCTGCCAGCTGAAACTGAAAAATCCTTGTAAAGAAGCTTCACTAGTCTCAGGTAGCAAACTGGCACACCTACCCTTTGTCTTATGTAAACTATCACAGGGAGAATGCAAAAAATAGATATGCAGATGATACCCCAGCTTTATTAACAGACCTAAACTACAGGAGTCTTCTTTCAGTACTCTTTCCTACTGCCTAAGAGCTGGTTTCAGTTTTAAAGCAGAATACCCTTAAAAATAAATTTTCATCTCTAGTATGAATAAGTATGTCTTATTTCATTTACTGCTGTTACAGAAGATCAGGCTTTCTACTTGCTAGATTATCATTAATTAAGAGTAAGGTTTGTATTCTCAATCTCTCTGGGCTCTAGACTTCTGAAAAACAAATAAGATAACTACATGTTACATGAGGTGTAATTGGCTTGCCAGTGCATGTTACTCAAAGGTAACTTCAGCTGGTGAGCCATGTGCATTGCACAATAATTTTACAGTTGTCTTGAATTGCTCCCCTGAAATATGGGCCCATGCTTCATTACATACATTTACTGTAAATTGTAAATTCACAGTGTCTTCATCTTCAGCCTCTGTGTGCTTCTTCCATTGAGTGTTTAAATGTAAATAATGAAAACAATATCCTATCAATACTGGTATATAGTTGTGTGAGGCAGGGAGTTCTGATTTACATGCTGTGGTCAGGGTGCCAGTCCTGAGCATCTCTTTGATCTCCCATGTTTCCAGGAGACAGGCAGTTGGTAGATGCCTTTCTTGCATTGGCTGGGAATTGACAGGAAGACAGGAGCTTCAACATTTCTTCGATTGTGATGATTGGAGGAAATTTTTATTTTTATTTTTTATAAAAAAGACTGCATTTAACAGATGTCTTTTTTTTTTTTTTTTTAATTCTTAACTTTATCTGTTTGATAAAGAAAGAATAGAGCAAATACTGGGCTATAGACCATATCATAAAATTAGGTATTTGTTGGATGGAAAAGGGTGTATTGAACTGTACCTGAATTGCCATGTATTTCTCTGATTGTAAACACATATGTTGGAAAATCTGAGTGTTTCAAATCCTGGTGAAACCTTAAAACTGTCTGCCTCCTGCCTGGCCCATGTCCAAGCTGAGATGCACAAGGTGGTCTTGCAGCTGTTGGATTGTGTTGACTCCAGCATGAGCAAGGTGTCCCATTCCCTGGGGATGCATGCATTACCAGCATTGCAACTAAACCCTGAGAGCTTCCAGCAGCTCAGCCGGTGTGCAGCACGTCCACAGCCCCCATGCCATTTGTTTGCTTGTTTTCTTTCCCTACAGCGCCTTGTAGAATATATTCTAAAAGCTGTGGCAATTTGGAAGCAGAGGGTCAAACTAGCACAGCCCCTCTGCTGTAGTTGCAAGGACCTACTAGTAGTAGGACGCTCCCTCTGCCAAGCCTCAAGAACCTGAAGGTCATTAGCAGGAGCAATATGATCCCAAAAGTGGCAGCGGAGAAGCACAGGCTTTCTGGTTTCATTACCTCGTTACCAGCTTTGAAATTTTGTTGCTGTCTGCCATGCCTTACTAAAGATTGTAAGCTTAATAAAATTATTATGCTATGAATGTCTTTAATACATTAAATCCTGAAAGACAAGGGCAGTGTTTTTAACATGCTTATTGTGGTATGGTGGGAGGAGCAGGTTAGCACCCAAAACCCTAGCAGGGAAGCGGGATGGTGGGATGGGAGTGAAGTCAGTGTTCTCAGAAATGCTTTCAAATGCTGAAGACAGGAAATTGCTGGCTAAACCTAAATACTTTTCATATAGATTAATAAATACTGAATTCAAAAGAAGAAGGAAGCCAAGACACTACGGGGTAGCAAAGACCCAGGCAAAAGGGTCACTGGGCTCAGTTCTCTCAGTGTAACCTACCAGACAGGGATAATCCACAGAGCCTCAGGTAGCAAGGAGGAATCGTGCTTTCAACTGTAATGTGGCATTTGATTGCATACTTTATAACTTTTTGTCTAAGAGAAAAGGGTGGGAGGAGTAGGGAGAAACGAGGATACTGGTCTTGGTATAAGCAGAATCTGGTTCTGGACCTTGAGGCAGGAGGTCTTCCCAGTAACTGTTGACTTCAGACATTTTAGGTTTGTTCCTCTCTAGGTTCTTGGGGTTCTTTGAGCGTTGTATTCTAATATTAGTTTGCGTGCTTGCAGATCACTTGATGAAATACATGACTAGGCAGCACAGGTTCAATTTCTAGACAATATCTATGTTTTCTTGGGCTTCAAAAACTGAATATGGTGAAAAATCAAAACTTCGGGTCAAAGATTTCACCTTTTAGGTCAAATTCTTTGAGGGAGAATTATTCTGATTCACAAATAATGTGTGTAGTTAAATATGAAGGTAAAAAGACTGTTGGGTTTCTTGCCAAACCATTATTATGGACCATTAATAAATGTTAGTGATATGTCCTTCTTTTATTAACCTCTTACATGTCCCTGTGCAAATCTGGTTCTCTTGCTGACTTTCTTGAACTGAACTGTGCATTCATGTTGTGCTTTATTCTGTAATGGCAGTTTCTATTATTGCAGAACATGCGATGAAAATCCTGAGTCAGCACTCAGACCCACTGCCACTGCCCATGTTCTTCCAAAAGTGAAGCATGCAGTAACAGGCCAGGGCTTTAGCAGGGCAGCCCAGAAAATGGCATTAACCCTTACTGTGGGGAGATAATATTGAAGAAGAAAGTTGGGGTTTTGATTGTTTTTATGAAAGTGATTTGATGTAAAAGCAAAGGAAGGGGGCAGAGGAGATTTTTCAGGACGTTCAAAACACATAATAGTTGAACTCATCAAAAGCTACATGTGGTCAGCATGTTTACAAACACACTATTGTATGTCATTTGTACAAAATATAGTATACCAGCAATTTACATTAAGAAGAAAAAAATAGTTTAAGTTTTAATGAAACTGCTTTTTTTGACAACAGTGTCCTGATTTCCTGCTGATTAGGTAAGAAAGACAATTGTTCAGGCTGTGATACTGAGTGGATAATTTAAATTTGGTAGATTTTGACACCAACCCTTTCTTCTATACAGTTCAGATCTGTGTTGATAGGGCATGATGCTTTTGTTTAATAAATAAACAAGGGAGGTACAGAGATAAAGGTAAATCTGAAGAAGCAGTTCTTAAAGGATGCCTAGTTTTATATGAGAGCAATTCAGAATCCATGAGTTTTAGAAAATTCCAAACCCTTTCAGCTGAATATGTACGTATTATTTCTTCTTGCTGAGTTGATATCTCAACTTCAGCTTCTCATTTAGCTGGGAATCAAAGTAACCTGAATTGCAAAAGGGCTGTTTTCTATGCTTTAGAGGGCACTCCAGACTCCCAGGAGTATTTAAATTTGATTGTTGTTTAGCTTATTTTTCAAAAGAAGCTTTTGACTGCACAGTTTATTTACCTTGATGCATAATCCTGAATGCAATTTCTTCCATTGCTTTTTCTGTAGGATTGTGGAAAAGGGTTATTACAGTGAACGAGATGCTGCTGATGCTGTTAAACAAATCTTGGAGGCAGTTGCTGTGAGTATTGTCTAGCCTTATATGTTTAATATCTATTTTTTCACCTGTAATGGCTCAGTAAATACTTAGGTATGAAAGAAACAGAAAAGTTCACTGGAGATAGCGCACACAACTTCCTTCCTGTAATTATTTTGTATTGATCTTTTTTTTAAGGTTGTGCCACTTTAAAGGGTAAGAAGTGGCATAGGATGGCAGTCAGCAATATGTTTAATGCTCTGTCATCTATTACAGTGGAGTGCATACTCTGTCCAGTCTCAAAACCCTATGGTGTTCAACACTGATCATTTTAGCCCTAAAAGTAATTTGTAATCACTGGCACTCGTGTAGCTTCTCATTCATTTTTTTTTCAGAGTAATTCACAGTAATTTGCATGGAACCTTAAAGAGAGTGCATTACTTTTCTCTCAAGTTAAAAGGATAATAGATTGACTAATCATTTTTGATGGTGTAAAAAGTTATAGGAATTTGAATGAGAGATTCCTGCAGAAGATTGTCATGAAAATAGCTATGTTTCATTTCCAGTTGTTGCCTGAAGGTGACCCATCACAGTTTCTGATGCTATGCAGAAGTGATAAACACAAACAAGACTCATCACAAGAAAGTGTGGACTATAAGGAAGGTAGACAGTATAGTTTAAAACATGTCAAACCAAAAATTAATTCTCACTGCTCTTCAGATTGCACATACACAGAATGACAGTAGTACTGAGAGAGGGCAGAATAAAGTATGGGCCTAGTAGATTGTCTAGTTTGTGATATAGCTTCTTCGTCTGTATTTTGTATGGTTTTCAAAAATTTGAATTTTTGCACAACTATGTCATATTCTGCCACCTAGAGGAAGGTAGAAAGATTTTTGAGCAAAGAAGATGACGGCTTCTTATGGCTGCATAGAGTATTTCTGTACACTATCTCTTTTTCTTTGTCACTTGTAACTCTCCCATCTGATTTCACACTGTATGTTCACCAAACCAGCAATCAGATGCTGGGAAATAACTAAGAAATTAATTTCTTGACTTTCTAGTCTAAACACTAGCACTGATCACTTCCAGTGCAGATGACAGGGGTCATGTTGGACAAGAAGAAACAGTCCAGTTGGGTCATTCCAAGGATTTCAGAGAAATAGAAATATGGAGGCTATTTTAACTTGTGATAATAAGATATTAGTAAGGATGTGCCTGACAGTCTGAATTCAGGGTCAGCAGCAGGTATTTTGGGTTGTGGCATTGTGTGGTTGCCTGTAGCAGATGTTTGGGATGAAGCAGTCAGGTAGCAGAAAGACTGCAAAGAACTTGGAGCAGACAGAAGCACTCAGCAGTGTGCAAATAATGCAGATGGGATGTGACTGACTTTGGCTGTATTCCTAGAGTGTTGGACTCTTCAAACAAACAAATAAAAAAGAAACAGCTGTCAATCACATGCAAAAGAGTGGTGGATGGCAGTGTAGAGGCAGGAACTTTACAGATTGTTGGAGGAGATGCAGTGTCTCAGAGGTGCCAGGTGCTCCCGAGGATAGGACTGGGGTGATGGCTGACCTCTGTGGAAGGTACCTAGTAGTGAGAAGAAGTTAATATGTAGTCTAAATTATATATTTAAGTTTAGTGCACAACATAATCTATTTGTATTCTTAAAATTAGGTCAAATTATTATTTTTTGGCTGATATTTTCTTTCAGTGAGAGTGCCCCAGTTAGGTTGTTTTTCCATTATTTATCCATTTTTTTTCTGCAGAAATATGATTATGTTTTTCTGAAAGATGGTTCAGAAGATGTTTCAGCTCTTTATTTTAAAAGGGAGGAAGCAGATGAAGGTCTACAGCTTGTATGAACTGTATTAGCTTGGTTGAAATTAGTGGAACAGAAATGTACAGAAGCCAAAAAGCTGGACTTTACGTGAGCATGCAGTAGCTCAAGTTTAGATTTTATAGGTCGTGGTACTAGATCACTGGTTAGAAGGGTTGTATTGATTTTTGCTTTTACACCTGGCACTCAACATCCATGCCAAAGCTATGAAAGCTGTGGAAGTGGCTGTTCCCAAACTGGGATCTTTGCAGCCCAACTGAGATACTGTGCTAGACTGGACTGAAACCTTGACAGAATGGTGTTTGTGAGCAGAACTGGAGTCACCATTAGGATCTGTCTGGAAAATGCTGCTGCAGAAGAGTGATCTTTCCCAAATAAAAGAACATATATCAGTGGGTCATTCTCCAAAACAGATAATTACACAATCTCCTCAACAGACCGTGCCAACTCATACCCTGCTGACACCAGTTAAGCATTTTGGCCTCCACAATTTTTAGAAATTGCTCCTAGCAAGAGAAACATTTAGACATCACTTTGCTAAACTGTCTCAAAGTAGTGTGCTTGTTTTATACATCCGTTGTTAAGGGCTGCTATAATACTGTAGTAATAGATCTGTCCTCACAGTGTATCATTGACACAAGGAGGTATTATCTCTTCATTTAACAAAGGTCTTTCAAAGACACTTTGAAAGCATGTAATCAAGGGTAGTGGGATTTTAAAAGCACTTAAATGTTTTTGTTTAGTTCCTTTTGAAATTATTAAACCCAATGGAGTTACACTGTTTTTTAAAAAAATAAAATTAAAATTAAAATTAAATTAAATTAAATTAAACCCCAAAGCTTCTAAGCTTATCTGTTTCTTGCAGCACCTGAATACCTGAAAGTCTGTCTCTAACTGGCATACCAAGAATTATGCAGGCAGTCAGACCAGCACACAGAAAATGAATCTTAATCTTCCAGGTCACAGACCAGCATAAAGGTATCAGTTATCTGTTCTCCCAAGAACAGAGGAAACAACAAAAACAGTATTGTCAATTTTGCCCAAATACTAAAGAGTTCAATTTGTCTTTTCCACAATTTTTCTGTATGCTGGTGGTTACATATCTGATCCAGTTTTCAAGGCCCATGACTGTATTTGCTCCTAGTGGGAAGATTTTTTTTTCTCTCTGCCACACCTTCGTCTTTTCAGTTATACTTCCCTTGTTCTTCAAGCCAGAAGACAGCCTCTTTCATAAGATGAAAGGCCTTTATGAAACTAGGGCAAGCCAGTGTTCATCCCCTTAACTATTTTGCTGTGCTGTTTGGGGAGGTTTTGCTGCTATCCAGCATTTCAGAACAGTGTGAATTGCATTCCTGAGAGAAGATGCATATGGGGAATTTCTCTCTCTTTGCACACCATTGTCCTTTCTTTCCTTTTCAGAGGATGAGCTGAATAAAGAATGGTTTTCCTGCATGCTTTTTCTGGTGGCAGCTTTTCTGTTTTATGTCATAAGTGAATTTCTGCACACAGATGTCCTGAGGCCAGGTCTTCAACTGCCTGACTTGCAGAATGAGTTACTGATGTTAGGGAATCCTTGAAATATTGAGCATCTATCAGAGCGTCTTTGAAATATTGGTCAGAAGAAGATATTTAAGCATTTTCATTGCAAAATACATTGTACTTCTTAACCGATGAAACTTAACAAAATTATACTTTTTTTTTTTTGAATGTGTACTTTCATACTTTATATTTGTCACTAAAAATAAACCATATTCCTTCTTGCCTATTTTGTATTAGTGTCAAAGTGATAGGTTTCTACTTGAGGGTTAAATTACTTCTTTCATTATTTTCAGATTTGAAATAATTTTTAACAATTTTCTTTTTGTAATTAGGGTAGTTACAAGCATACCTTTTATATGTAATTTTGAACTCAACCAGCAGTACCTAAGTTAATTTCCCATCACATTTTATAATAGGTTGTTTTCTTCTGACTGGCTATTATCTTGTCTAGATAGGAACATTTTCCTGAAGCTATCTTTGGTACCCCTTCCATGTATGTTTCTATTTTTTATTTCAGTTTTCTGCCACTTTAAGCTTGTTGTATGCCGACACTTCTATTCCATTCCTTGTCAGGTAAATTCACAGGGCGTGTGCTGAATTCTCATCTGTGAGTGCAACAGCTGAGGGCACTCATACATTTGCAGCTTTGAGGGGATAAATCTAGATCAAATGTTACTATTCATTTCAGTGAACTTTCAGCTGTCCTATCATCTATGATAGTAGTTAAGAACCAAAAATGAACATGCAGCTTGCAGTTTCATTTTACAAACAATGAGTAACTGGTGTGTCTCACAACTAGAGCTTAGAGCAAACTAGGAAATCAGATCTTTAAACCAGGAGACTTGATTAAAATATCTTGGGGTTTTAGCATCAATAAGCAAGTGAACATTAGAAGAAGATTGAGAAAAAGTTTAATATTTTCTGTGCAATCATTGAGTTAGTCCAAATTTGAAATGCAGATGACTGATGGATTTTGGTTTGAGCCATCAGCTACAAAGAAAATTTAACCAAGGTATAAATGTCACAAAATTTGAAATTTTGAACAAGGCTATTATGTTATATTATCAATATACACCTAGGTAGTAAGTTTATTAAGACAAGTAGGGAAGAAATCTAGGACTCAATTTTGTAGGAAGCAAAGTCTCATCAAGTTAAATTCCACAAAAGACAATGTCAGGGATGGCTATATATTGCATCACAGGATAAAGACCTGTGTAGAATAGTAACAAAATTTGTGAATTCTGTGTATATGAGGAGGAATCTTATGCATGATTGTAGATATTGAAGAATATCTACTTCCTCTCTTTATATAATAATAATATATATATCTTCTAATTATATATATATATATGTATGTATCTTCTATCATATCTATTTTCCACCTCTTTAGATGATTTTGCAAAAGATTTCCTTTGTAATAGAAGAGACATTTATACTTGCAAATCTCTTCCCATTCCCTGATGAACCTCACTGGTATTAGGGAATGGTTTTCTGAATCTGGTCCTGGCATATGTGTTGTTCGAGTTATGGTTGGCAAACAGCGGTTCTGATCTCATTCTCTGGGCTTTTTTGCTGAGGAAGAAAGAATTCTTAGTCATGTCCACAAAGTGGAAATATAACATTTTTAAAATTTTCATCATGCTTATTCAAAAGTGGTATTTCAGTAACTTGAAGCTTTAGTCCAGATCCAGCATGCTCTTTGAGCGTGCAGCGGTGATTAAAAGGCCCAAATCTTGATACTGTAAGACAAAAGAAACTTGGTTTTTCTGGCAGCACTTCTGTGCTAAGGATTATGATGTTGTATCGTGTTCCCTAATGGCATCATCCACTTTTGCCATTCTCCGTCTAATCCACCAACAGAATCTAGAAGAAAAGCACAGAAATTGTTTGTTTTCAGATTTAACACTTGCACTCTAGCATTCTTCATTTTGGGGGGTTTTATTGGCAACATTTTGGAAGAACAGGGAGGTAAACACTGAATTCAGATGAGAGACAGTAGCTATTGTCTATTTGGGGAAATATTCTTCCAAATTCTTCACCCATCTCATGTCACTGAGGTGATATGAGTTATGTTCATCCTCAAGCCTGCCTGGGAGGTACGGCTTGCTTGCAGAACCTTCATCAAGATGTGGTGTTCACACCCATGTCCCTGAGGCATAAGTAGTTCAGAACAGTTGGTGACACTGGCTGGTGACAGTGTTTAAGAGCTGTTGTCCTCACTCTGATTCCTGTAGCAAAGCACAGATTAGAATGCATGGTGGCCCTTTTTAAGGGATGAAACACAGTCTCAAAGTCGTAAGTATACTTTTTTTCTTACAGGAATATTAGCTGTAATATCCTGGAAAAGTGACTGTATGAATATAATATTTTGCATACAAAGTTTATTGCTATGTATCTGTTGCCGGGTTTTGTTTTACACTCTGTCATGTAACGTGTTGTGTGTCAAATGAGCTGCAAATAGTGGATACACAGGATGTAATTATGGAGTGTTTTATTGTCAGATGAGGTCTGGTTAGAGCTGTAATATGCACCCTGTTGTACAAACAACACCCACTTGTTTGTAATATCGTCTTCATCTTTACCAACTACTGGGCTCCAGATTCAGCAATTGTGACTGGAAAATTCATACAAATGTACTTTTACCCAGCAGCAGCCCAATATCCAGTCACCAAATCTTGTTCAGAGTACTCCCTAGCTCCCTAGACTAGCTTCTTTGATCTCCTAAAACTTTGGCCCTTGAAGGGGTAGACTATGTGCAGAACTGTACATATTCTTGGGCTTCTTCATTGCAGCTGTTAGTATTAACTACTGGTATTTTGCATAATCCTTCCATTCTCGGGAAAAAAACTCTGAGATGAAAATCTTTGGGTGAAATTCCTTGGACCACATGAAAAAGAGAGGAGCCTCTTCCAAGTGGAACCATCCTCCTTTGGTGTCCTGCCACTGTGAAGAGTAAGGAAAACACCCTTGCTGCCCTTTACAAGTGGGTATGGTATTTTCTCTTGGCTTATTGAGGAGAGTGAAGAGTAAGGCATACTCTGGAAGACCAGCTATATACTCAGCCTGGTTTGCAAGGATGGCTTGTGGTTGTAATGTGGACTCTGCAACATGCTCTTTCTCCAAAAAGCAACAGTAATTCCATCACACTGTTGTCCCTTCTCCTGGCCTATTCAAGATCAACATTAGAGAAAAAGGTTTTCTGAAATAACATTTGAAATTTAGGACTTATGCTTGCTTTACAGTGTTCAGCAGTGATGCAGTGCAGAATGTAGTGGCCTTAAGTCCTGGGAACTCACAAGTGCTAGTGTAAACACCTCTGTGCATTCAGATTTGAGCTGTTTTCCATATTTTGGGAAGGATGTAATTTGTGAAGAAAGAGGAGCAGATGGATCCAGCAATCTGTAATAGGTCTTGTCATGCTTATTCAAAACTGTCTTCTGAGGAGAAATCATTAAACATTAGCATTTTACTGATTTGTATGGGAATCTGCATGGGAATATGTGAGGAGCTTTCTGTGTAACTTTCTGTATTGGGTCCTTTTTGTGAGCTTATTATAATGCTAATGCAACTACATAGGATCCAGTGTGTTTAATGGAGCCCTAAATTTAAAAATTCCCATACAGTATAGGCAGTCTTTCGGCAGTTCTATTTCAGGAGTTTTAGGATCAAATGAGTTTATTAAACATAACTTTAGCAAACTGACATAGAAAATTCAAATTATTGTATATTTAGGTCCTGCAGTATTTCTCAAAAACTTTGGTAAAATGCATTTTTTAACATGTAACTTTTTTGTTACCATTAAGAAATCTCCATTTTTAGAAAATCTTAACGAATGGTAAGATACTGACATGACAGGACATGTACAAAGTTTGTTGCTGTTGGCTAGATGTAATTCATTTTACTCAACTGTGAATGTGACACTGACTGGAGAATTACAAAAACAAATTCTTGAGTAATTCCATGCCACTCAACAGGCCAATAGCAATTGAAAATAGCGGATCCATCCCTATAAAGAAATACATCATGATTTCTACGATTAGTTAAAGAATCTGTTCATTTTACAAATATGGTACCTAGTTATCAAATATGGTTACAAGGCACCCAATATTTTCTAAGTCCCCTCCTTTTGTTGACCTCTTTTACTGGTAATTTGCACTTTATTTAAAGAGAAAAAAAAATACCATTCTTAATAGTTACTCATTGATGCTGAAACACAGGAGAATATTGAATTTTTAATTGTGAGAAGTAGTTTAGATGCTAAATATTTTACAGCAATTTAGCTGAATACCTGAAGAGCTACCACCTGCGCATTAAGGGCAGCAATATTCATATTTCATTACTTCCTGTGGCAAATCTCTTCAGTTGTGATCAGTTATGATCTGCAGTGTACTTAATGAAACATTTTTTTTTTTAATATAATTTTTGTTTACAAATTAATAATGTAAAAAAAATCATATTAAGGACATCTGCATGGCTTGTGGTCATAGACTTTGCACAAATTGAACATATGAAACTCTTCAGAGTTGTGCGGAAATCAGATATGTACTTTTAGCCATTTCCAGTTAAACGCCTAACCAGAATTATGTCTAAGTGGATAAGAGATTTGCACATGCACGTGATGCACAAGCATACCATACATAAATCTAAGAGGAATTTGAAAACTATACTGAGAATGTCTGCTTTGTATTCAAATAAATTTACTAAAATAGCTCTAAAATTCTAATTGCAAATTGAGTTCTGTAATCTATTAAAACATTGAAATTATTACTATTCTCTGACTTTTTTTTCTTAATTGAAAGACATGCTGTTTTCTGAAAATAAAAAGTAATATAGAGTTCAAAACTTTGCCCATCTCCCTGAATTAGTATTTCTCTCAGGAAATACTAATTATCTTCACTTTATCAAACTGATTTCTCTACATTCAGAGCCATAACTGCATAGTTTCATAGTTGTATTCAATAGGTAAAATAAGTGAAAATGCAAGTAATGCGTGTTATTTTGTGTGGTCATGATTATTTCTAAAGCCTGTTGTAATAATAGGGAAAAGAGAGCAGTCAGATTCAACATCAGTACTGCCAGCCAGTGATGCAACCCACATATCTGTCTCTGCTTCCCATGATGTCTGTTCCTAAAAGTGGTTTCTTCACAGGGTTGCCTGCCTTTTTCTGTCTCGTGCAACATGCCAAATTGTTCCCTTTCTCCTGCATCCACACATATCAACGTATGAGAAGTGACCTCACTTATGTCAACTATCTCGGTTAAAAAAAAACAAAAAACAAAACAAAACTACAACAACCAACTAAACAACAACAAGAAAAAAACAACAACACATTTTTTTTCTTTTGTGTTGTATTTTGTTTAGGTTCAAAACAGTGTATCTAGCACACAATTTACCTGTAACTTGTTGACTGACTGTAGACCAAAAAGATTTCCTGCGGAATATATTCTAGAGTGTAAGCCTCCACAATGACAGTTTTATCTACTTCTATTAAGTTAATTTTGTGGATGTGACAAAATTGTATGTATTCATAGATATAACCTTAAAGTGACAGTAGACACAATGACTGCTAACAGTGTTTCCAACAATTTTAAATTGTGGGTTACAAAGAAATGCCTGACCTGAAGACGGATATGTCAGAGTTACAACTCTTAAAAAGTTCCAAAGTGACATTTCTTTGTTATGAAAATTCATACAGAGATATACTCATTGTACTACCTGATTTAACAAAGTCAGGATAATTGTCAGGTACTCTAGATTCTGTGTGAAGTGTGTCCTGAAATAAAGTACGAAACGATAACTAAATGGCATCCTAATATATGGATAGCTCACTGCAAATGGTTTTACAGTGCATGGGATGTCACAGTGGGTGAGGGAGGAGAGCTTGTATAATTATAATTTTACTATTTACGATATTGTAGTGAAATCACAGCACAAGAAAGATAGAAAGACAAGTCTGCTCATAGTGAGAAACATATTATCAGCTGCGTGCTATGATCTTGTTTGTAGCCTCTTGAAATACCTTAAACATAATGGTCATTGTATCAGACTGCAGAATAAAGAGGTTCTAACAATGGTTTTAAAAAGGATTTCTGTAAAAGAACCTGTCTCTGACACATAATAGACTCTATGTATCAAGGCAGCATGTCAGACAGACAGAAGGAATGAAACGAGGGGAGAGACATTTGTTTGCTCTTACAATTGCAGTTAGTGAAAGCAGGTAGAACCAATGGTTGGATTTATATCATACTGTTTTGTGGGAAAAATATAGACCTTCTCCCCTTAATTTAAATCTCTTGTGAGGTTTGAGGGTGTCTCCTCCCAGGGAATGGTGGTTTAACACATCATGTACAGACAGGGCTCCATAGAGGCCAGGAGATCATCTTGGCCTTTAATCCCATTTGGTGACAACATCTTAACAAGGCTTCACGATCATCCTGTGAAGACCTTTCTAGCACGTTATTGTCAAGAACAAATAAGCAAGTAGGTGAACTGTCAGGTTCTATAAGAAACCTACTGAAGCACTGCCACTGCCTGGGAGAGGAAGGCATTTATGTCCTAAATACTCTCCCTCTGAAGCAAGGTTAAATAACAAATGACTTCATGCACAGGCTTATCTGTTTAGGGGGCATGAGCATTTTGAATGACTGGATACATTTTGCTGGATTACATTAATTTGTTTCACTTGCTTGTTGTAAACAGATTTACAACTATTTTTTCTTGTTAATAATAGATTTAAATATTCAAATGAAGGGGAATAGAACAGGCTTTTCTATCACACCAGCCTACTTTATCAGTACCTTGACTCAGAATTATTTTGTCAAAAAAGTATTTGGACGCTTGTTTTGAGCTATCTACAAAGCTCCTTTTGCAGCACAAAGGGAAAAGAAGATTTGCAGTCAAAAGAGTCTGGCAGTGCTGCTGCCATCAGCAATAAGGAAATGAGGGTATTGTGTTTGCTATTATCTAATAGAGGAAATGGAACAAGCACTAATGATCATGCTGCAGATCTACTGTATTACAGTTAATGTCCAGTGCATCAAAAAGGCAGGGTCATATTTGCTAGGTTATTAGCATCTTAAATTATGCTTTCATCTAAATAAGGTGTCCTTTTCTCATTTTGAAAGCAAGTGGCTAAAATATTATTTCTGAAAAATATTTTAGAATAGCAATGAAAGTGATTAATTAGCTCTTGTTTTAATTCAAAACACACCACAAAAAAAGTGCTGAATTCTGTTTTTTCTGAGTCTGTGCCTGAAACTGATTCTTATTCAAGGGAAGTGCCATTTATGGGGTAGTCGTTGTCCAAGAACTGATTAAGGACTTGAGGATTTGGCCCATTCCCATTCATCTCAGACAGATGGGGGGAGATTTTCTTGTACCTTCATTTGTAAGATAGGCTGTTGACTGTGCTGTGTGAGGAAGGTGCTTACCCAGCCCAAAGCCCCGGGTCTGTCTACCCGATGAGCTACCCCGATGGCCCTGCTGGCCCCTTTTGTGGGTTCTATCTGGAACTGAGGGATTCCTGTCTGCTCATCTCCTCCCAGGAGGAGAGACTGCCTGACACAGCAAATAAGCCACAAAACACTTTTACCTGCCAGAATTCTTTTGTTTTGAATTGCATGTAGTGTGCAAACTGTCATTTGGGGACATGGGGTCTGAATACCTGTCCCTGTGAGACATAAACAGTGTACAATTCATATCTACAATATACATTCCACAATAAACTCAACCACTAGTGATCTGATGGTACAGAAAGCGGCAAGAAGGGCTCTTGGCAGATCACACTGCAGACTAAGTACATCCTGCCTCAGAAGTTGCCGGAGGGGAAATAGCAACTAGAAAACCACTCAGCTAGGCATCAATAGGTAGTGGAGAAATGCTAGCTGGCACTGTGTGATTTTCAGCAGCAATTGCTGCTCTTATTGCAGACCGTGCAACCTTGGTGAACTGGTGCGGAGTAGCAGTACATTTGCAGAAGTCACTGCTTTGTCTCCAGAAAGATTTGCTCAAGCCTAAGGAGGCCCCTTTCTTCAGCTGTCACCATTCACAGGGCTGTCGTCCTGCAGATGTACATGGGCACAGGCTTGTCTCTCGTTGTCTTCTTGTTCTTGCCTCTGTAATCACAGTAAGGAGAAAAATACACCGATTGTTCAGAAGTAAAATGCAAGTGAACCTGTTTAATGAGAGGCATTTGCAAAGCAATTGCTCAATAGTCCTATTACTGTCTTGTGCACTTTTTTGTTGCTAGTTTCACAGCACCAAACTGACCGGATAGCAGGCTCCCAGCCAAGTGGCTATTTACAAAATTACATTTTTCATTAGGTAAAGGAAACCCCTGTGCTTGTGGTTTGAAGAGAAGCTAAGAGAATATCTGTAGTCTTCAGGGGAGGCTCATGAAGTGCCAGGGAATGGCATGGGCTGAGACTGACTGTGATCACTCCTGCACAGACTCTCTATAATAATTTATTAGTTCTTGTTTCAGATAAGTAGTTCCATTTCTGTGACACTGACACCATGAACGAAACCAGTGCATTTGAATTTCCTAACTTATCTCCTGAAATGTGAGCAACTGTGGATATTTTTGACCCCATAATGAGTTTGTTTCTCTCATTTTCTTTGTTTACTCTTTCATAATTGTTTTTATGTCTCTGTGTGACTGGTTTTATGTGATGTTATACTGGTTTTCTCACCCATGTAAATTGCTTTTTGAACTCTTGTACCTCCATTTGTAATGTGTCCCAATAGCTATCAGCAAAAGTAGGGGGTGTCTTGGGCTTAAATAACATAAACCCCTTAACTTCTGTTGAGGTTTTCCTAGACTCCTGGGTCTGGAAGATCCAAAGTTTAGCAGAGGTGAATAATGAGGATCTTGTTTTCAGGAGTCAATGCCACTTCAGGATATATATTTATATAAGAACTAGGGTGTCTCTTTGATTTGGGTCACAGGTGGTCAGGGGCTTCTTCAGAAACACAGGCCTTCCAGATTTATCCTTTTGTAAATGAATGCAGGGCAAAGCCAGGGGTGGTTAGGTTTCCAAGCACAAATTTGATTTTGTGGTGAACGGTATTAGATGGGGGGTGATTTTCAGACACAAGCTGTTGTGCATTAGTAATGATGGGCAGAAGCTGGAGTGTAAGTAAACAGTGTATATCATTACTGGAATGAGTTTTTCCAACTGCTGCATTCATCTGAGTCCAAGTAATAAGTAGCAAGAGCAGCAAATCAGTGTGTTTTTGATTATCAAGTAAATATACAAATCTTTTTTTGCTTGAATTTTAAAATTACATTGTTGTCCTATTGTGGCCTCTCATATATGAAGTATTACTGTACTTAGTATTACCGTACTTTATGGTCATACTTTATGGTAATAAAATATGGTAATACTGGATTTTATTTTCATGTGGAAATTTCAGTGACTGTAGAGCTAGGTACCATAAACTATTATGGTTGTAAGTACATCCTTTTTCTTGCATCTAACTGTGCGTACTTCACTGATGTTCTTGTATTTTTCGAAGTGACCCATTAATGCATGTTTTTATATTGCTATAAAAAAACTTGAAAGGCATGCAATAGCAAATAAAATAAAATAATAAAATAAAATTAAATTGGATTAAAATAAAATAAAATAAAATAAATAAAATAAAATAAAATAAAATAAAATAAAATAAAATAAAATAAAATAAAATAAAATAAAATAAAATAAAATAAAATAAAATAAAATAAAATAAAATAAAATAAAATAATAAAAAGAGAAAAGTGTCAGTTTCAGAGCCTTAAAATTACGTCTTTCCTTTAAAAATCAAAATTTAATCTAAAACTCTCTTATGACGTGGTAAGACATATTGTGGAAGATTGTTGCTAACAAAAAATGCAACATATTTTTCTGTGCAGATACAACACCCTAGAATAACTTAGCTCATGTGATAAGAATAGCTCATGAGGAAGAATAATTGAACAAACTCACAAACTATCAGCTTAACAGCTCCACATCTCTCAAAAATAAGAATGCTTTTTTTCCTGCAAGCATGCTTCTTTGAAGTGCTTGTAATTTGAGCAACACATGAGCATTCAGATATATATTAATGGTCTGTCTTGTGTTGCAGTCTTTCCCCTGGTGACAGGACTAAAAAGATCTCTTTCTGACTGCTTTTTTTTTTCTTTCCTCCATTCTAGAGAGAGATGGGAGATGGGTGGTAAAATCTCAGAGGAGTTAGCTGCCTGCCAAATGTATGTTTGAAGTTAGTGAATTGACTTCTTTCCTAATAATAATAATAATAATAATAATAATAATAATAATAATAATAATAATTTAGAAGGCATAACTATGTTGTTGCTATTGCCCTTGAGAGCAGATCTATGGAAACAGGGTTTCCCTCCTCTTCTGCCTTCATCTCAATCCCTTCTGTTCCTTCCGAGAGGCTCTCTCTGACTTCTTTCTTATCACAAACCCAAAGTCCGGAAGCTCGTCATCAGGCAGACATCCACTGCAGGCAGCCCAAGTGCTGCCTGGCAGGGTCTGCAGCATCTCTGCTTTCTCTGCAGCGTTGCATGAGGGTTGCTTCCCCTCCACTGTGGATGCTTTCCCCAAACCCTGCTCATCAAAGCATGCAGTGCAGAGATGCCACATACCCTATGCCCAGCTGAGGACTTTTGCAAAGAGCAGAGGGACAGGCAGGGCCAGCTGCTGTAGCTCACAGGAGCATTAGTTCATACTCCAGCAGTTCAAATTATCTCTGTCATGAAGAAGCATCTTGAGCACTGTGGCACAGCGAACAGTGGGCTGTTTTTAGTTTGTCTGTAGTGAATGCCGTGCATATGCCATTCAAACGCAGTAAACCTCTGTGTCAATACTCCCACGAGAAAAAGAAAAAGGGCTCCAGTTCTATCTAAACTCACAGCATAGCTCTTCACAATGCTTGTAGCTCCTCTGGGACCAGACATGTCAGTCGCGAGGGACAATTTTCCATTGCTTGTTCCGTGGCTCGAATGTATAGATTCAGTGGCAAAACTGGTGAGAGAGAAATGTAAGAGAGATACATCTTCTCCAGGTTGTTTGAAATATATTTGGAAGGGTGTGCAATGATTCAGTGTCCAGTCAGGCATTTAATTCTTGGTGGTATGTATTTCATGTAGTATGGAATTTAATGTTCAGATACCAGTTGGTTAATGGAAATGTTTAAATAAGGTTATAAACATATTTTCCAAACCACCAGGTATGTTAAGCAGAAGAATTATATAGTTGGGTTAATATTGATGCTAGAACACTTGTTACTTGGATGTATAACTCCTGGGATAAATAGCTACTAGGATATGTAACTACTAGGATTAATAGTTACTGGATAGCTAGTAAAACATGTGTCTGTTTTGCATCTTTTTAAAATCTGTTGTGAGACACTGGGTGATCAAAGTTAAGGTCCACCTAGATGTTGGGACAGTTGTCTGCAGCCTCCCCTCACACAGGGTGCTCTTTTGATCGTGCTGTGTGGCTCACAGCCGGTGGCAGGAGAAAGGCAGAGGCGTAGCTGTGGCAGTGGGCTCTGCTCTCCGTGTCGCCACCCCCACGCAGATGTGCAAGACATGCCCCTGGGCTGCTCAGCCCCTGCGCTCCAGCCTGTGGGCAGCTCCCTCACAGAGCAAGTGCCAGAGACAGCTCAAGTTAGGTAGGCAGCCTCTGCAATGCAGCTAATGCTGTCTTCCCCTGAAAGCCTCTGATCGGTGAGAGCAAAAATTCATGAAACACTGCAACCCCTCAGGCTGGAGGTACTTGGTATGATGTAGTTAAACTGCTACACAGAATAGGCATGTGGCTTTTTAAAAGTAAACTATTCATCTCTAATTATCTTATGTCTTCATTATTGTTCTTCCTGTGCTTTTCTTCTGTTGAGACCATTTCTTTTTATATTTTCACAGAATTATTTTTCAGAAAGAAACACGGACCAATGTACTTAATCAGTGAACAACCCTGGTCTGGTTCCTAGCATTCTGTCAGTTTTCAATTTGATTTGTATATTTAAAATCTTACAGTTGATGTGTTTGATTTAGGCAAGGAAAAAAATATTTTTTAAAATTAATAAATAAATAAAATGTGGTAGGGCACAGCTGAGCAAAAGAAAAGAGGTGATTCACTGGGCTGTTGTTTTCAAACATAATCTTCCTTGGAGAGTTGGGGTTTGTTTCAGAGCCCTGTCCAATATGTTGCTTACTTGGCAAGGGTCTTTGGCTGGAATCCTTCCACGCAGCTTTGGAAATGTGAGCAGAAACTACACTGGCTGCATAAGGTAGCTCTTCATGCTTCCCTGCCGGTCTGCCCACCAGAGATCATAGTAATAAAAGCCTTCTTCATAACCCTTCCCCAAAAATCAACCAAAAGCACCCCTGACACAGCCCTGTTCAAAAGTTTCTTCTGCAGACAGAGGTGATGAAAAGAGCCTGGCAGCCCTTCAGATGGAAGGTCCCTAGGGTCCCAGAGAGCCCACAAAATCCTACTCATGAGAAACAGTGTGAGAAGCACTGCGCACACAGACGCATGCCCATACCAGTAGTGACTGCAGACATTTCAGCCACTGGTGTTCTTGACTGAATTTCTTGTTCTCCTCCTTTAGCTTACTGCTGTTATGTTAGCACTGCAGCACTCAGGGGAGAACAGAAAAATATTGCATTTTGTGAATGTTCTGAGAGCTCTGAAATGCACTTGGAGAAGGAAGGAGGTTATCTGCCAGGGTCAGTGAGAAGCAGTCTTTTAGTGGTGTTTTTGAGGTATTAGATACCATGTGAACCTTCTCTGTGGTTTCTCCTGTAATCCTAAACTGTAGACAGCTGTATTTATGCAAATGCAAACAAATACAGTATGGTGGGCCATAAATGTTCTCCAGTTCCTAAATGTCTAAAGGTCATCACAAAATCCAGCACACCAGCAGAGACATGCAAAGAAATGTATGTCTAAAGTGTTGGGATTTCAAAAACTCAGCTCTGAACCCCTCTCTGAACGCTAACTTTTGTATTGAAACAAAATTGATTCTACATTTTTGGCTTTTGTCCATCCCTTCCACTGCAGGTATAGGTCCATAAAGCTTTTTAGATATGCAATGGAAGTAACTGCATAAGACAGAAGGATAAGCTGTAGCATCTTGTATACTGTCATCCTGTTCAGCTGACGTTTTTATTTCCTCTTAATTTTTTACGTGAACGTGTCAAAATTATTTTGGAGTAACAAAGAAGTATACAAGAGTGAAATATTCAAGAAAAATTTGTATTCCTGAAAAGCTGTTAAGTTACTTTCTTTCTGTCATGCATGACAATGTCAGCAATTATACTTAATGATAATTAGATTCAGGGACTGCTCTTTCTGTAATGACACAGGCGTATGAGACCTTATAGTTGGAATGAATGACTGCTTTTCACTGTGTGGTTTCACTAAATGATGTACAGGTTCCAGAGATTAATGTGTGATGAGATAGCTCTGGAATCATCCAAGCTTTTACTCGCATCTGTCCCAGGAAAATGCCACTCACAACATTTGCAACTTGTGGGGAAGGTAATTTTTATCAAAGTGGAAGACTTTCTTTACTGATTTGTGCATTTTCTATCTGATGTCAGGAGGTTCAATCTCTCTTTGCCTTCTGGCCCTAGTAATATTTGATTTGAATCAAAGTCTGGTATCCATGTTACAGCGGACAGGGAAAAAGTTCCAATAAGTCAAGTGTTACATGCATTGAAACTCTCCCTTACCCTTGGCTGTTACTCAGCCTCAGGCAAAGGCTCCTTGCTACCAATGATCTTTTAGGTGTCAGGTTAAAATAATGAGGCTTTAAGTAAAGTGTTTCTTTAAAGAAAGTGGTAAATAAGGCAGACATGGTATTTAGGCAAGAAGAAGTTTCTTTGTACCACTGAACTTCTATGTAGTAATGTCCTTGACCTTACAGCCATGGCCTGAGCAAGGTGAAGGTATTTGCAGGGCACCCTGAAAGGATGTTTTGCCAATGGGACCTTTCAACAGGGCAGACAGTTCTGATGATCACTTTAGGGGCAGAGTTCTTCTTACATATAATGTAGTCATGGTATTTGAAGATAACTTGCAGGCTATTTGTGAATGAATGTTTTTTAGCTTTATGGAAAGGCACTGTGAACTTGGGTTGGCCACTCTTCCTTGTGTTCTAGCATAGGTCTTCTTTTGTTGCATTTCCCATGTATTTGGTGTAAACTTTTGTTTCTATAAGTAAGGTAGCATTACTAACAAACAATATGCCAGTGTTCGTTCTAATAAGCAGTGTGTTAAAAATTACCTTAGCTGCAGATTTTGTTGATAACATTAGTGGGATTGTTTTGCTCCTAAGACACCAAACACTTTAAGTAAGTATACAGAAATTACTTTAAGTATACCAAACTGACTTTAAGTGTACAGAACATACATTTGAATTACCTTAGAAAATTGTTTAAAGTTATTTATTAATGTACATCTATTTTTTATTTCAAATAAGCCATCTTCTCATAGTACAGCATTCTACAGGTTAAACACAGCATATTTAAATCCAATATTAGAAATAAATTCCTTTAGAATTTAATTTATGTTCCATTTGAGTAAGTTTCCTTACTGTGCTTCAATACAAAGAGGAAAAAAATGTGTTGGAACACAGATTTGCTCAGAAATATGACCTGAACAAGACTGGAACAAACCCAGCAATAAATCTGGGAAAAAAAAAAAAAAAAAGGCTGAGACCACACTGGGTTACCCTTTCTGAGCCTGGAAAGTTTAGCCCTCCACAAGCAGGGTGTACATACTGGGCCCCTTCTTGCAAGATCAAGGTGCCTGTCCCCCAGGGGCTGCTCTGCAGTGTCCCACTGCTGGCCCTGGAACTTGTGGCCATGTCTGTGTCCTTCAAGGGTGGATTTGGTCCCTCCAGAAAGAATGTCCAAGTGCTGGAAGCAGCAACCTTGCTCTCTGCCTTGCTTGGGGCAGTGGGGGTCCCTTGGAGCCCCTGTTGTGCCCTGTTGGTTGATGGAAAAGAAGAAAACAAATCGTCAAACTTTCATCTTCCTAGATTTAAAATAAAGGGAAAAAAAAAAGTCTAGAAAATAGATAGTGCCCTCTCTATTGTTAGTGGATACAACTCATGTTTTGGCCTTGACTGGTAGGATTAACAGCATTTGTCAACCACAGGCTGTGTGAGCTTTTGTCTCTTCTCCATGTAGTGAAGGTCAGAAGAAAGAATGTTTTAAAAGGATTCGCAATAGATGGCAGCACATTGAGAGTGAGTTTTAGTGTGAATTCTTCTTATGGATTTCTGCCTGAAACTCCCACTGCAATGGAAATACTTTTATACTGGATTTACCTTGAGAAGATGGTGTTTCTAAACCAAAAACAAAACAACAACAACAACAAAAATTAAAAATGTCCTGCAGCCATTTAAAAAAAAAAACAAAAACAAACAACAACAAAAAAAGCAAACAAGCAACAACAATAACAACAACAACAAAAAACACCACTTATTGGCTGCTAAAATTAAATCCTCCTTTTAGTATTTAGTTGGTTGGTGGTTGTTTTTTGTTGTTGTTGTTGTTGTTTCCAGTATTTTGCTTCTGGCATTTTGCCTGAAAAGAAGCAGTTTGTCTTCAGGAAAGGACTGAGGCTCTGCATAGTCACATATTCTAATGTGCAGTCCACAGAGAAGTACATTCAGTCTTTAAGATGCAGTATGTACAGCCTCAGGTGTCACATAATGATAAGCTGAAGCCACTGACACTGTCTCAAAACACAGAAGCTCTTTAGACTACTGATTGTAGGTCCTGTACTGATTTTCAGAATTTTTGGTTTTGGCAAGCATTTTCCTAAAGCTGCACTTTTTCCTAGGGATTGTTTTAACTCATTTTGGCGTATTTAGTTCATGGCAGGTAATCATACGCCAAGAATCAATCTCTGTCTTGATTTCTTGAAGGGTTATGCAAAGCAATGGAAAGTACTATGATCAGACTAAGGAAATACAAACCTATATTCCCTCTGATAGCCAGCAAAAGAAAATAAAGCCCCTGCTGAAATCTTTGCACATCGTTTTCAGACATTTTTTAAAGAAAGTGGGTCAGCAGAATGCAGCTAAAGCCACTGCTTGGTACGTTCCTGGTGGGCCCAGCAGCTGTTATTGTGTGACCCCTCTTTGCTTTTACAACCCTACACAGACCAGCTGTGTGACTGTCAGCAAGCTGCTATCCAATTCTTCAGTGTCCATAGCTTGTCAAGCAGAGGTCTCAAAATGCCTGTAGACAATAGACATATGCAGACATAAAGTCCCTCAGCAGCAGCAGGGACTAACAACGGGCAGCACCAGGTATGAGTGCACCTGGGAGCAATGCCAGTGTGCTTCACAGCTCTCAGTTTTGCACTGATGTTTACCGAGTTAAATGTCTGTTTGCCTTCATTTAGGCAAAGTACATCTGTTTTAATTTTGTTTGCGTACAGTGTGCTGTTATGTATTTATATGCATGCAGTCATCCATGTAACTTCATAGTTTGTAAACTAACATTGGCTGCTCAGTAGGCACAGTAGTATTTTTTTGTGTGTGTGGAAATCAACTTTTGCGCACAGTTTATATGCATGCTGTTACAGTTCAGTGATAAAAGCTTCCAAAGCCTAGAATGAGATAGCTTAAACACAGTGGCATTTAAGATAATTAAGTTCCCCTAAGAAATAACGCCAGTAAATGTCATTTTAATGATTGAAAACATTGGCATTTTCATCAGTGTTATATTTCTTATCTATTTCTGCTAAATCTTGTCTTTGACAGTGTTGCCTGATAGTGTCTGTTTCCTTGTTTGGAAACAGCATTGGTTTATCTGAAACTCTTCTCTCTTTCTTTAGTCATATGTGTCTAAACACAGTTACTCTCATATCTGCAAGCTCACAGATGCTGAATGCTGACTGCTCATAACTATCAGCAGAAGCCCCAGACTTTCTGTTCACTGATTTAGCAGGAAAAAAAATACATGCCTGCACTGAAACATAGGCATACATTGTGTAAAAGAACTGATTTTACCATGACTAGATCCCCTGTCCATGTGGGTCATAAATATTACACTGAAGTCAGTGGAGCAAACACAGCAGTTGAAAGTTTGGCCTCACTGACTCCACAGGTTGGAAATAAAGCATCCTGACCTCACAGGGTTGCTCCCTTTTGGAGCCTGTGGAGGATGCTTGAATGTGAAGTTTAGCCTTTTGTTTCCACCTTCTCCATGGCTCTAGTTTAGACAGCTATATTTTGCAGTGTTGTGCTTCCTTTACAGGTTGGATGGAAATGCGGGGTCCTCTGGGATTTGCCACCATTATTGCACTCACAATACAATGAGCCTGAATCAAAAGACCAGTCAGCTTTTTGCTCCCAAATTCCTGTTGGAAAGCTGTTTAAGCTGTTTATGTCACCATGGTTAGGGAACAGCTGTGACTTCGCATTCCTTCTTTCATCTGCTACATTCCAGGTGTTTACCTGATGTCATGAGAAACAGCAGTTGCTTCCCCACACAGCCTCCAATTTTTGCTAGACCTAAATAAGTCTATATTTAATCTCTGCTGATAGGGACCCTGTTTCCAGGACTAAGGTATTCCTGACTGGCCTGAGTTTTAACTATTCTGGGAGACTTCTGTTGAAAGACACCATTGCAAGTGTACATGTTTAAGGAAAAATAATTGAAAATGAAACAAATGCTACTGACCATCCAGCTAGACCTTATCTCTGCACACATTCCATGATACATTTAAAACATCACATCCCAGATAAATCTTTTCCTTGAAAAAATGAGAATTTTCATGCTCTCCAAAATACTTGCTTGTTCTTCAGCTTGGAGAAGTTTCGTTATAGAATTTGGTGTTACAGCGTAGGGTAGCACAGCCATCAGCCTGTCTTGGCATCAGGCCTAACAAGAGCCGCCTTTTGCAGCACTTTGTCTGATGAAAAACAAAAAAAAAAAAAAAAAAAGAAGTTCACACTAGGAATTCATAACTGTCTAGTGGTATACAAATGAACCTAAATCTTTCTCCTCTGCTGTTTCCAGCTGATGACTCCACATCTGTGTGCTTGCCAACATTTTACAGATGTCCAGTAACAGAAATGATTACTACCCTTGAGAGGAGTTGATATTTCACAGATCACAGTAGACCTGCCAATACTGAATGCTGTTCATCTCTAGCAGTCATGTAAAGCCATTTCTCTGTGCTGTGCAAGGAAAATAGCAGAGCTGTATGTATTAGAGGATGTGCTGTCAGGACGCTGGAGGATACACAGAGGAGAATGTGAGCTGGTGCATGTCGCAGCTCTTGGTGATGGCATCCAGGTATAGGAGCAGTGAAAGGAGGTGTAAAAAACCTGATCAGGAAGACATGGTATGGCTAAAACTGTCAGTTTGATAGTAGAGAGGAGTGGTAGACCCCCAAAGGACTGAGAAAATATAAATGAATTGTCTATTTAGCCCTGTGGGATGACAAACAAGAAAGAAAATAAAAATAATTAAAAAAAAAAAAAAGGTATCTGGAAACTGGTTTTAACATGTAGTAGTAGAAGCAAAGATGGATTGTGGACAATCTACTAGCAGATTTATGAGGGACAAGTAGAAGAATGATAATTTCCCAAAATAAAAAAAAATGTAAGCAAAAGAATGCATAGAAACTAGAGATCTTGTCATAAATAAGACAGCACAGAAGTTCAGCCTCATATTCTTGCAGTGCTATCTTTGGTGTTTGACAGAAGTCTGAGAAAAACACATGTGCCAGTTTTCTCCGAGCCTCACAGACTGAAAGAAGTAATTTTCAGCAGTAACTTTCCTTTTAATCACTTCCTCAGAGCTCTGAGATCTCTCTGCTCCACATTCACCCTTGAAAGGGAGCTAGCAGCCCCTTAAATCATTCCTGACACTTTGCTAACAGCTCTGATCCTGGGCTGTTCTTGCCTGACAAAAGACATTCCTAATATGAAATTCTTCCAGTGCAGCTCTGAGCAGATGGGAAAGCCATTTCCCCTTCCTTGCTTACAGTATTTTGTATACTGCTGCCTCAGCTGAGCAGGGACAGTCCCTTAGTGGGATGTTCACCCTGACAGGCACTGAATTGAGATCAGTATTTAAATGAGGACATAGCTGTTGTTTCCAGGTCATTGATGGAACAAAGTCCTCCTAGCTCACTGTTTTCCTTTTGGCCTTCCTGCTTCCAACCCCCGTGTCTTCCTCCAATCCCACTGCACAAGTGTTAGCAGCCTGCTCTTACATGAGCAATAGTATGTAAAGCTTGGTAGGAGAATCCCCCAGACTGTCAGCTAAGCAGCACAATCCACTGAAGACACTAGAAATTGCAACTAAAAGCCATTCAAATAGCTAGAAAGGAAAAAAAAAAAGGGGGGGGGGAGGGGAAGAAAAAAATTAACACACTCTATGGGCTGTAGTGGGTTGAGGAGCAGAGGCAACATGGGGAGGAACAGGAGATGGAGGAAAAGGGAAAAGATTGGCAGCTGCGCTCAAGTGGGTCATGGGAAAGCCAGGTGATTTTCTTAGGTGCCCACTTTGAGAGAGGTGATCTAGCTGGGTTTGGTAACTATCACAAACCCCTCTGAAGCAAGATGGAGGAGCTTCTCCCTGCAGGGCCCCGAGCCCATATGTCACATATCTCCCTAGCTCTCAGTTGCAGTCCCTGCCCATACAGGAGCTGTAACATGTAGCCTTTTAAGTGTACTGAGCATTACCCCAGCAGCAGTTCATATTTTGACCTCTACACGCTTCTTGGAAGGTTGCCCTGAATACTTGCAACTTTTACAGTCAGAGCCTTTTTCTTACTTCTAGCCTAAAGATATTCATAGCTAGTTTCTGGATTTTTTATTTTTTTTTTCTGTGTGTGCCAACAATCCTTTACTTAAATCACTTCCTTCCACCCTGCCGGGTGTTTTAGTTATAGACAGTGGTCAAATCCTCCTTCAAGCCTTCATTTTGCTTTGCTGAACAAGGAAAGTTTGGCATCATCTCATCACACAGCAGTCTTCCTGCTCCCCTGTTGATCCCTGGTTATCCAGAAGAGGTTTCTCCACAGCCTTCTGCCATCAGTTAAATCCTTTCCACTGTCTTCTGGAAATAAATACTTTACCTACTTCGCCCTTGGATTGTGTTCAGCTTTTTCAGAGGTATATCATATTGATGTCAAGTAGCCTATGAGCAACTCGTAGAGCTAAGTTTTACTCCTTATTTGCATTCCTTAATACTGATTTTCCAGTATCTAAGGTGCCTTTTGTTTCTTTTTTTCTCTTTTTTTTTTTCCTAAGCGATACTCTCCTTGGTACTGATATTATTCTCCTGTCCAACAAACCAAGGGTGATCTAAATTTTTTGAAATTTAGGAAATACCAAACAAGTGAAATTGCTAGAGAAAAATAATTCCTTCAGCATTCCTCAGCCTCATTTTTATATTTTCACCACTGTCCTCTTCAAGTGAGCTGCCTTCCCATCCTCTTTGCATTTCTCCTACTGAGCCAACAGTGTACTTGGGTGGCCAAGAAGGCCAATGGCATCCTGGCTTGTATCAGGAATAGGGTAGCCAGCAGGACCAGGGAGGTGATTGTCCCCCTGTACTCTGCTCTGGTGAGGCCACACCTTGAGCACTGTGTTCAGTTTTGGGCCCCTCAGTACAAGAAGGACATCGAGGCCCTGGAGTGTGTCCAGAGATGGGCAAGAAAACTGGTGAAGGGCCTGGAACACAAGTTCTATGAGGAGTGGCTGAAGGAGCTGGGGTTCTTTAGTCTGGAGAAGAGGAGGCTCAGGGGAGACCGTATTGCTCTCTACAACTACCTGAAAGGAAGTTGTAGTGGGTTGGGGCTTGGTCTCTTCTCCTAAGTAACAAGCGATAGAACAAGAGGAATGGGCTCAAGTTGAAATCCCCTCGATTCACCATTTACTCTGTAACAATAAATACACTTTATATCTCATAACAATGGTCAGACTAAATCACCAAAGATCAGACTGTGGATTAGACTGAATGCTAATTATTCTGCAGGTAGTCTTTAGCATGAGAATAAATTCAATCCTGTCCCTAATGTATAAGCCTCTTGTACACTCTGTAAAAAAACAAAATCCTAAATTAAAATACAATATATATAAACATCATATAATGATATAATTATTAATTAATAATTAATAATTAATATAATATATAATTATATAATATTATATTATATATATTATATATATATAATATATATATATATATAGCCACCTTAATTTCTTTTTCCCTTTATATAGTATTTCATTCCTCAGAGCAAGAACAGTGATAACACGTGACTTAGTGATGGTCATTGCATTTAATTTTAGAGTTTTATATGAGGCCTCAGCTCTCTTTGACAGTTACTTTGTTGGCTGTAAGCTGATCAAGGCTAGTAAGATATTTGAATTATGATGATAGTGTGTTATAAAGACCAAAACTAGCACGGGTACTTTGCTTTCATTGAAGGTAACAGAAACATTTCCACTGGTTTCATAGGATTCATTGCAGTTTGTCATGTGTGGCTGATGTTTTTTCTAGTTGTAAGTCCTAGAAGATTAATATTTCCCAGGAGCCCATAATACATATATCTGAGCAAGCTTTGCATCCTATACTCCTCTGGCATGAGCAGCTTTTCTGACTACAGAACCTGAGGCAGGCTCAGAGGCTGCAGCATGTTCTTACACAGATTTTGTCTCTGCTTATTGCAGAAAACATTCATATTATATGGGTTTATTAAGAATTATTGTCATTCTCCTACAAAAATAGCCCCAGGGTCTGCAGATTGGAAAAGGTTGCATTGGGAATACCATCTGTCCATGAATTAAAGTGAAATTACCAAGGTTTTCTTTTTAGTTCCATAGCTGTGAATACTGGAAGAATGTGTTACCTGTCACCATGTTTTTCTTCCATTCAAATATTTTTACCAGATTTTACTGAACCCTGAGAAGACTATGGCACAGTAGCTGAGGAACAGAAACTTAACTTTTGTAGGCTCTTTTTGGATGTCTCCATTATAGCAGCAGAATTTGGGATTAAATGAAGATAGATATGAAGAGAGATACATGTAGACGCTCAGAAAAATAAGGATGGAAACACAACTGATTTTTTTTTTAAAGAGTTCTAGATAAATACTATAATTATGTTTTCCATTATCAGTGGATCTCACGAAGGAGAGTATTTGTAGTCTTTTGTACTTGAGACATCAATAATATGGCAAGTTTTCTTCATTACACAGAAATAAAACATCCCACGTTGATCTGTTTCTGATCTTTCTGAAGACGGATGGGCTGATGGCAAATTCACATTTACAGTTCGGCATTTCTCCAGGTGGCATGTGATATTTCAGAATTCCAGCTGAGCAGCATTAGGCATTCAGGGAAAAACAAATGCCAAATGACTTAATAAGGCTGTCACATTTCCAAGCAGAATCTGAATTGTTCTTTTGCATTCAGAAGCCTGCACAAATCATGCAATATTTATTTCCAGAAAACACATAATTATATTCATATGCAATCTGAGAGAGCTTTCCAAAGGAGCCAGTCACCTACATAATCGAGATATCCACAGCCTAATCATCCTGACCGCCTCCTCTTTTTAGCAGATGAGAATTTCTTAGCTCCTTGTAGTTATGCTTTTTGCAGGCGTAGGTCATTTTTAAGGCTTCAATTTTTTAAGATATATGATTTCTTCACAAGCATTGTAGGTACTTTGTCATATATGGCAAAAATATTTGTTGTTAATGTCATCACCTGGAGACAAATTCAGGCTTGAAAACCTAGAATGGAAATGAACGATATGAATTCCAGCTGCTTTGGGGATCCTAAATAACTGCCCACTAAGACTGTTTTTTATATGGACAGGGTGCTGAGTGACCATGCTAGGGCTATAGTAGACTTCTTTTCCGTCTTTAAGTGTATATTTTGTTTTGCAAAAGCACGAACAGGTCAGATAATTGGCAGATCTAGTCTCTAAGGTGCACCTCAAGAGAAGAAGTTCCTGAGGTATGGTGGAGCTGCCAGAAACCACATATTGCTTTCCTTCCTTGTGTCAGAATAGAAGTGTGCCAGTGTCCTTGTGCTGCAGGGCTGGGATCAGTCTGAGCTTGCTGCACTGCATCTTCAGGGTAACATAATGGTGCCTACGAGACTGAGGTGGGCCTTTGCATTGCCCAGGGCCAGCCCTCACCTTCAGTGGATGAATAAATTCAAACACTGCTGTACATGTAGCCCTTGAGAGATGTGTGTTTAGAACTGTGTTTTGTAAAAAGTCTGCTTTTTGTAAAAGCAAACAAACAAACAGAACATTAAACATTATTGGTTTTATTAGTGTATGGCCTAGGCATTCCTTTCTTAAGCGTAAGATCAACATTAGGCTTCGGAAGTGATGCTACCACATGTAGGCCAAACTTCACCATTCGGGGAACGCAGTACAATTAACACAAAACAAGTTCAATGTGTGTGTAAAAATGGAAATTTACGTATGTAAATATAAGTCTTCATTAGCTACAATTATGTGGTAAAAAGGTTAGACTTTTTGTACACGTAGTTCAGGAAGAAAGTTTCACAGATAGGCAAGAGAAATGTAATCATCTTTCATAGGTTTATTACCTTGGAATGTTACCTTCAAAACACTTTGTAAATCTTTTGATTTACTTGCCAAAACATACATATGAGAGGTGCTGTGCACTGCTGAGGTCAGTGCACCTGTGGTGCAAAGCTCAGCAGTCTGGTCCTGCCAGCACCCCACTGTTTTGAGATCCCTGTGGGTTCTAGGCAATCAGCTGGGGACACTGTCCCTCAGTGAGGCCGTACAGCTTGCAGCAGCCTGTATCCATGGCATTAGATCATTGCAGCTTTCCAAAGTGGCCAGATTCATGTTGCCTGTTGGGACTAATCCTTGGAGTGGCTAACTGTGTCAAGGAGTCGTTTCTGTCAGGGCTCATCTACCCTGGACTCTTCTGAAAGTTTAATGGTGTAGACAAATGAGTTTTAGCACCCAGGAGCATTCCTTGGCACAGCTTAATTTACTAGTTTGATTGTACTACACAGGCAGGACAAAATCACCTTATTCTTCGGAAGCAAGTAGTGGAGACTCTAATCTACCCATTTGTTACATTATTTTATGAAAAAAAACTCTCAGGCACTTATAGTTGATTTATGAAGCTTCTGAGTTTTCTTTCAGCTTAGTCTTAAAATAATTGCATCTCTAGTACCTTTTAAATATTATTCATATTTTGAAATTAATTGAATTTCCTGCTTCTTATGGATTCTTCTTGTTTATAATATAATTGTAGTTAACTCAAGTAAAAAATGTTGAAGACAGAATGAACAGAAGAAAGTGATAAAAATGCTTTTTGTCTTCAGAGCACTGTACAAACAATAAAAGCTCAGCATGCTTTGGTGGGTTGTACATTGTGCTGTAAGTGAAGATAGTCAAGCAGAGAGGCTCTGTGAATTGTGCAGAGCTGTAGAAGGAACAGGAACTGGTATGAGGAGCAGGACTGCTAGGTTTTGACATGTGTTTTGGTGGGGGAGTTGATTATTTTTATTTTTAGTTTTTAGTTTTCCTGTGGTTTTAGTTGTTGTTCTTGACTTTTTTTTTTTTTGGGCTGGGGGGTGGGGGGGGGTTGGAGGCAGGGTTTGCAACTCCTGTTTGTGGAGGAACAAAAATGTTTGATGTGTAAAGTTACACAATTTAACTAGCCCACTACCATTTTGTGACATTGCTCTTCATCTGATACATAGTCCTTTTGAATTTCATCACAAATGACTGAGTCTTCCCAGAACATAAATCCTTCACCATTTTGGTAAGCCACCTGACAGAGGGCAGGCACACGGTGGGTGCCCAGTAGGTGAGGAGACTGCAGTGGGAAAGCTCTACTGAGCAGGGGCTCTTGCTGCAGGAAGAGAAACAGCATCCTTGTCATCTGCACCCCAGCCATGCAGAAAGAAAAGGAAGTTTGAGCAGAGGGGCTGTGCGTTAATATATGCTAATTCTTCACTGAATTCAGATAGACTGCAAGTGGGTGGCTTCTCTACATGGATCTGAGACGAAGCCGCTGCAGTAAATCTCTTCTACCTACTCTGTTGCTGTGGCCTACTTACAGTGTAAGAGGAGAACTTTATACCACTGCAAACAGTTAGCTCCCTGCACAGAGCTCATTTGTTTGGGACTTGTGTGGGAAGGTGTGTGCTTTATCCTCTCCTGCGTATGTTAGACTGTGCAGAAATGGCTGTAAGTGATTTGCTGCAATCACACCTGGTATAAGGTTGTCACCCTTCAGGGTACCTCACTCTTCTAAAAGCAGGAACATTAAAAAACAAAACTGTTTCCAAATGTAAAAGAAAGTAGTTGTGGAGCTTACAGTTAAAAATTTAATATAATCTAATTGCTGAATTAAAAAATTCCATCTGAGCTATTTCATACCTTTGGATTTAGTAGACTAGCAAAGAGAATAAAATGATTTGGATTTATGCATCTATACTAATGCATTTCTATATACTTCTTAGTAGTACACAGATTTATAAACTGAATTAATAAATCAAATTAGTTGTGTTAATGCATATTTGTACAAAGTACAAAGGCAAATATGCTTTGTTCTGCTAAAATAATATTCTGTTAAATGAGTTTCGCTAAACTAATTGGAGTTTTATGAAAATGTTTGTAAGTCAGTGTATCAAGTAGCAGACATAATGCTGTCTTCCAATTTCCCAGAACAACCAGTAAAAGCAAGACAAATGCAAAGAATAATCTTCCTACAAGATGTCTGGGGAAGCTTTTAGAACCTGATCCCTTTTATCATTTATCAAAGGACTCCATTTTATTGTTATCCAGAAAAGAAATCTCAGACTTGCTGAAAGATATCCAGAAAATAAATCAATATTCGTTTTTCTTTTCTTTTCTTTTCTTTTCTTTTCTTTTCTTTTCTTTTCTTTTCTTTTCTTTTCTTTTCTTTTCTTTTCTTTTCTTTTCTTTTCTTTTCTTTTCTTTTCTTTTCTTTTCTTTTCTTTTCTTTTCTTTTCTTTTCTTTTCTTTTCTTTTCTTTTCTTTTCTTTTCTTTTCTTTTCTTTTCTTTTCTTTTCTTTTCTTTTCTTTTCTTTTCTTTTCTTTTCTTTTCTTTTCTTTTCTTTTTTTCCTGCAATGATAAAATGGTCTTCTGTTCATTTTGTTTCGGAGTTAATGTGACTAGTAAGGGAATAGTGGAAGAGGGAAAACTATGCTGTGTATATAACTTTATTTCACAATTTTACTACAGCAACCCAGTTGGTTCTTTGGAGCTAGTTTCTGACAGCATCATTGTTTTTAAATCTCTTTAAGCAAGAATTCTCAGACTCTGCCATGTGAAAACAATCCCTGCATTTTGAAAATATTTCAATGATTGTTTTCTATTTTGGAAAAAAAAACTAAAAATGATTATAGTCCTAAATAATTTGTTTATACAAGTCAAATACCAAATCAAATAAATGTACTTTTTCATAATCAGCATAAATCACATGACCCAACTCCCATAGTCCAAGCATACAGGATTTGGGTCCAGTTCTGCATTCTAACTTATTTGCTGCCTGAGTGATAAGTGGAAGCATAAAAACAGGCCACTCAGTGTTTGTATTGCTGTTTTCAAATACAGCCTGAATCAGTTGAGGCAGTGGAGTTTTACAGGGACTTCAGTCAGGATAGCACAGTTTCAATGATAGCTAGTGGTGTAGCCCCATTCCCATTTTGCACTTGTCACTCAGACATCTAAAACACAACTTGCATGTCACAACAGATGTGGAAAACAGATGTTTTAAAGATGTGGAACCTGTGGTGTAGAGGGACCACATCTTTTGCTCTAGGGTATAGAGCAGGTCACATATCTTATTCTTGTACCAGCCTGTAATTTGTGTGTAATTATGGAATGTGTGAATTGTACATCACCGGATACATGCAGAAGACTGTAACATAGGTGCTTGCTAACTGTGACATTTTAGATTTGTCTTGAACCCCCAAACTCTTATCAAAGATGCATGTGGCTTGTTTTCCAAAGCCTACACCAATGTAGAGTGTGTGACTAAGTGTACATTTCGAATGCTGAGTATTTGTCTCTCTGTACTCTGTAAGATATGTGCTCTATGATTATTTCAGACACCAAGTACATGGAGACTGGCTTTGCCCTTCTATATGTACAAAGTGATTAATAGAGAGCTCACTCACTTTCCTAGGAATAGAAAACAGGAGTATATATTTTCTTCTTTCATGAATAATCCCTCTCTGCCCTGTTAGATCATTAAAAGGTTATTTAAACTTTCTCTTAACTGCTTCAGAAACTTTATCAATTAACCACATCCCTATCAAATGATAGTGACAAATCAAACTAAATCAAACTACTATACAGTAGCTTTCATTACACAATGACACACTACTGTAAGGGCTGCAGAAAGGGCTTAATTACAAGTCTAGACAGTCTTGAAAAGGGAGAAGAAAAAAAAAACACATACTGTTTTCAGCCTTTTAAAGGTTTAGGGACTGTATTTATAGCCAAAGATGTCCAGTACTGAACTTCTACCCGCAGTTCCTTTCAGAACCCTGCAGGCTTGATTTCATAACAAGTTCAACATGCAAGTCCTAAGGAGATCCTGTGTACTAATAAAGATGGTAGAAATTTTCCCTTTGAAAACAAGAGTGAATCTGGTGCTCGTGAATGTGGCAGTCATACTGTAGGCATGCTTGGCAGAAGTTCATTTGATGATAACTCCACTGGGTCATGAAGAGAAACCACAAAACCCAAAGGCTGTGAGGCTCACAGTCACTCTCACAAATGGAAGCAAAGGTATTTTAGGACCTTCTCCTTACTTGCAGACAGAAGAGAACTTGCAGTGTTGCCAGCAGCAGCCCTGTGCCCATCAGAGAGAGTGCAAGACCCTGGGAGCATAGTATTGCAGTCAAGGGTCAGCAGGTTTCTCATCACTCCATTTAAACGAAGGATAGTGCTCGGCCCCAAACTGTACATCCTGGAGTTAAATACAACCTGAAGTGTATAGAAAGCAGAAAATAGGTCATTTTTTTTTAAGCTGGAGTTAGAAGCATAGCAGGAGTGTGAAGGATAAAGCCAGAAAGGCCAGGACAGAAAATGAGATGCATCTAGCAGGAGATAAGAAGCGTAGCAAAATCAGTCATTCTCATAAGAAGAAATCCAGGTGAAGGAGACATGATGAAAGGAGAAGTGTCTTTTTTTTTTTTTTTAATTTATTATTCTTTTCATTAAAAGTTCAGCTATTACTAGATGCTTAGCACAATTAACACCAGTGACAGAGTGGTAAAATATAAGCCTAGAATAAGAAAAGGCTAGGTTAGAGATCCTTCAAATCATTTAGCCCTTTTTTAATTGGCTGCACCTGGTGAACTCCTTAGTACATTCTTTAAAGAATGAGCTTCTTGAGTCTGAAACAGATTGAACAGTTAACCATTATTTCTCCTAGAGCAGAGGCAGAGAACCATATATAGGTAGTACACATTTCAAGAGGAAGGAAGGGAGGAATTATAGGCCAGCTGGCTTGGTTCTACTTCCCAGAAAATAATCTATGGTAAATAGTAAACAAAGTAATATTAGGCACCTGAGAAATAACAAAACATGGAGATTATCAGTAAGGCAAGTTTTTTCTTAGGATCAAGTCATGCCAGATTAGTCTAATTTTTTCTCAAGCAGTGTAAGAGGCATTATTAATAGGGGCGAAACAGGGGATGTCATGCATACTCGACATGAGTAAAGCTTTTGGTACTTTCACCTGCCAGTCTCAGAGTAAATTAGGGAAATGTGATCAAAAAGCTGTGATTTTAAGCTGGATGGAGTTTAGACTGGCTACATGTACCAAGGGAGTGCTAACAGTGTATCTAGAGATACAAGAGCAGAGGTGCAAGAAAAAATCTTCTTGGATTTGCCTCTTTCACTGCTTTTGTTGGCAGTCCTGGATGACGGAATATAAAGTACACTAATGAAAATTTTGAACAACATGAAATTGGGAAAGGCTGCAAGTATGTTGGAGAGTAGGATTTGAAAAAAAATAACTTCAGTAAAATTCAGTGTCCCTTCTGTACTGCCAATGACAAAATTGTACCTGAACTCGACTAGTCACCAGTAAAAACCTAAGACTGTGATCAAAACAGAAAGGACCAGAAGGTTACACTGGATTAAAAGGCAAACAGGAGTGGGATATATTGCAGAAAAAGGCAAATACTGTTATGAATACATCCTGTAAAATTTGTCAAGCCACAACTGGAATGCATATTTACATTTTGAACACATTGATGCAAATCAATACAGCCTGGAGAAGAGCAACAAGAATGATCATGAGCCTAGAAAAGATGGTCTGTAAGAAAAGACTAAGTCTTTTAGTCTTATGAGGGAAGATTGATCTTGTGCATGCTAAGTACACGAAAGACCTTTGGAAAAAAATGGGGGTGTGGGGGGCAGAACATATGCCTTCTTCATTTATGGTATGTAAGAAACAAAGTAATGTGCTTCATCTGCTCCTGTTGCGATACAGATAAGTCACAGGTCAAGACAGCACAGCCTTGAAATGAATTGCTCAGGGAGGCTGCAGAGTCACTGGTATCAGAGACCTTTAAGTATAAATTGGACAAACAACTGTTGTAGGTGTAATTCATTCTGTCTAGGAGCATGGAGAGGAGTAGATGATTCAGACTGATTTCAGCCCTACTTTTCTACAGTTCTCTGTAATATGTACCATAAATAAAACTAAGAAAAAAGGCCAGAATTTTAAGCAGTCTTCATTCATCCTTTTGTCATAAAATCTTTAAAGTTAGATAGGAACCTTAATTATTAAAGGATTAAACAAACAGAAAACGAAACTCTCATGGAGCAATTAGCAAGAAGCTTTTGAAAAGGGAAGAAAGGAAAAAAAAAATCTTTCTTCTGTAGTCACAGTTAGAGTCACGACAATTGTTCAGTCAAGAGCTGCTGTTGTACGCCACGGGAATACAGGCCAAGGTGAAGGCTGCCTTTATTTGAACTGGTGATTCTTTTAGAAAAGTCTCTGTGTACTGTTCCCAGCTAGTGTCTTGCTGAGTCTATCCTCAAGTTTTTTCAAAGAGTAGTAAGACTATCACGCTCAATTTTGCTAGAATACATTTGTCCCTGATTACCTGAGGTGCTATACAGTGATAAAGCAGTAGCCTACTGTGTGCCTGAAGCCTATACAGTTCACCTGCCTGGCCAGCTTACATCTCTTGTCTTCAGAGCATGTGCAAGGCCCTGTGTTTAGCAAATAGTGTTTTGTCACTATGTATTTTATTTTATTTCATTTCATTTGCATTTACATTCACTTATTTAATATACACTGACACACTGTTCCAGGTCTCTGTTGTTTCTAGTTTCCATTTTATTTTTTCCTGTTCATTTTCTTTTACTAAGTGGAACAGCCATTCCTTATAAGGAATGTTCCTTAAAATCAGTACTGCCTTGCAAGTGCCTTTGCTGTTTAACAAAAAAAAAAAAAAAGAGAGAGAGAGAAACACGTACAGGTACACTAGTACATGAGAAGGCATAGTTTCTCTTCCCTGTGCCATTGGCCAACTCAGCTGATCTGATGAAATAACCGTACATGGAGAAGACTTCTTCCACAAGGCTTCTTCCACAGGTCTTGTTCTGATATCCTGTGGTGGCCTCTCTTCATCTACATCTCATCAGGCCAGACCAAAGGCTGTTATTCTATCAGTAAATGTAACATTTGATACATTGATGTTACAGGACATAACCAGATTTAAATATACCCATGTAATGTTGCCATGGAAATATAACACTATGATTTAAAAATAAATTTTCTGTATCCACCTTATTTCACTAACACAAATAAGCAAAGCTGCAATCAGACGACTGCTATGCCCATATTTTCTTCTAGTGCGTTACCTACTGAAAATCAGAAAAAAGTGGAAACAGGACTTTTTTAGCTACTGAAAGAATCTCTCTTCACGTTATAATCACATTTTACATGCATGCTATGCTAAATTGTTGTACAGCACTCTGCAGTTAAATCTCTCCGTCCATCCATAGAATGCAAATGTTTTTCATGTTTCATCTGCATTTTACAGGTGGGGAAAATTATGGAACTCAGCAAAGCCTAGATCATAAAGAGAGTCAGTATCACCACTTCTGACTAGATAGATAGGCCATGATCTTCACTTTTAATCACGCTATTTAGCCGTTGAGAGACATAACATTTAAACAGTAGAGCACGGGTTAACTATTCTAGTATGAGAGTATGTAATGCCCAAAGCTATACTCTGAAGTGGGAGACAGAAACAATTGTCTTTGAACTTATGCTGCAGAGGCACTGCCTGTAAAGGAAAGTTCTATTCATTAAAATCAATATGTGAGAAATGAAGTGAAGAGAAATCAAAATAAAGCATATGTAAATTGAAATAGGTGCTATACAAAGAGAATTATGCTAATTTAACTAAATCAATTTCTAATTAGACAATAAAAAAAACAGTAAAAACTTCTAGAAAACAGTAAATCTCAGAATACTGTTCACTTTCATAAAAGGCAATGTAATTACCAAGTAGTCTTCGATACCAGGAGCTACTGTGTTATGTGGTGAGCAGAGCTGGTGGGTGTACTCTCTTCACTTTGCCTATTGGGACTGGTGAAAATTAGCAAACAAGGCCCAGGGTCCAACCATCAACCTGACCTTGATTAGGTTTGGTCAAGGTCAGGTTGATGGTTGGACACATCTCTTCAATACCTAAAAGGATAGGGAATCTACCACCTCTCTGAGGAGCCTGACCACCCTCTCTGTGAAGAAATTCTTCCTGACATCCAATCTGAACCCCTCTTGGAACAACTTGAGACCATTTCCTCCCCTTTTATCAGTTGTCAAACAAGAAAAAAGACCGACAACCTCCTTGCTTCAACCTTCTTTCAGGTAGTTATAGGGAGGGATGAGGTCTCTCCTTAGCCTCCTTTTCTCCAGTCTAAACTACTTCAGGTCCCTCAACTGCTCCTCATAAGTCTAGTCTTCTCATCTCCTCATCATCTTTTTTGTTCTTTGCACACTAATGGAAAGGGGAAAAGTAAGGCCACTGCCTGGTCTGGAGACCTTCAGTAACAAGGCTGTTGGGAGACAGGTACATTTTAAAGAACTCCAGTGAGAAACCTCTCACCTCCATATGGACAGCTGATACTGTTGTGTTGTTGAAGAATGGGCTTTCTTCATCAGTGAAAATACTGTGTTCTTGTTGTTATTGCTTCTGTTTATTCTATTTGTCCCTTTTTCCATTGGTTCACAATGTAACTGTTGACTATATAGGCTCACCTCAACAAAATTTGACAAAACGCTTGGTCTGAAAGACACAAGATGCCAACAAGATGTCTGTTAAACATACGACTTGGCAGCTTGAGGCAGCCCCAGCCATATGCAGTACATTTGCCAGTAGCTGAGAGACAACAGCAGGCTGGTGAGCCAGCATACTTGTGGGTCTTGACTAGTCTGAGCACCACATCCTGTGCCCAGATATGAAGTCAAGCAAAAGAAACTACAGAAGAGAGAGGACAAAACAGAGGGAACTGAGGTCAGGGATTGTAGCAACCATGAAAGGATCTACACTTCCACATGGAGAGGGCAGAGGAGGTGAGGGTATTACTGGGGGGAGGGAGTGGGCAGGAGATCTGGGCTGGGATGTTGGGAGATAAGGTGAGATGTGGTGGAGGGGACAGAGAGAGCCATGAATGTAGCTAGACATTGATTAGGTTATTACATCTGTTGCACTCCCACCTGCATCCTGCCCGTTTTCTTCATAAGGTGAGCTGGATAGAGGAGGTTATTTTCCTTACAGATCTTACAGATGTATAATGAAAAGGAGTTCACACTGCAAATTCAGTACAAATCTGTCAATAAATCAATAAGTCATGAAACGAAAACACAGTTAGCAGGCATAGTTGTTTACAGTTCTTGAAGTATGTGAGAAGGAGTCCTGTGAGCCTGGCTCACTTTATGACTTAACACAGGAAAAGCTGAACAGCTTTTCCACTGCTTTTTCCAAATTTCACTTTCACAAAAATGGACTTTTTAGAAGAGAAGAAAATTTTGATGTTTTCAGCCTCAAACCATAAAATATTTTTAAGTTATAGGCATGTGTAAAAAATGACCTGCTAAAAGACTTTCTGCAAACTTGGCTGGATCATTTCTCTGCACAAATTTGGTCTAAACTATTCCATGTGAAAGAATTGGAAGTGTCTGCTTTCCACTGAGTGGTTGCAAAATATCTGTTCCTTCTCACTCCTACAACTTCAGCTAAACTGACCTGCAGTGTGTGAACACAAATCAGTTCAGAAATCTTTCTGTCCACTCCAGTAGAGCACACTCCCTGTTTCTATTACTACTGCATGTCAGACACATTAGTGGTATAAACTGTGGTAGCCTCTTTGTCGCAGTTATGTCTTCACTGGAAGATAAAGATGTATTCTTATCCAGGTTAGATGTGATTATGTGCATCCGTGCAGATATGACCACAATAAACGATGTAGCAGAGTGCAATCCATCAGTTTTGTATAACTAATTAGCCATATCATTGTATAAAACACAGGTGGGACAAGTACTTAGATTTCACTGTGAAGTAAATTAGATTATAGTCTTTGGCCTATCTCCACTAGCAACATCATGATTAATACTGATACTTTATGATTTTAGAGGAAGTCAACAAAATATATTTATTGCACTGTAAGAAACACACTCTTAAAAAGCATTCAATGTCAGTAAAATGATGCTTATGGAAAGAGCTATATATTTATACTTAATGTTACTTAATCACTGGCAACTTTGGAAACTTTTGATGCACAGTCAAAAGTACATCTCAGATGCTAACTCAAGTGAACATTGTAACTGTACTTTCCAGACAAATGTTCAACAATTTGCGATTTGCTGCCTAGTAGTGCACACACTATGTTTGTTTTTTTCAATAGGGAAAACACATCTGAGAGGTTCTACTAAAATGTAGACCAGGAAGTTTTCAAATAAGATAGATACTCTGATTTTTCCCTTAAGCATCATATTTCCAAGGTTTTAGAGATTTCTGCTGCAGAAAGAAAATAAGAAAAGAAAGAAAATCAAGAAATACAGAATTTGTTTCACTAGTTTATCATTGTTATACCTTTTTTCATTGTTATCCCTAGCAATGTAGAAAGTGCCCATATATATGCCAGAAGTGCTTCCTTCTGTTATGGCAAGGCAAGGACAACATCTATACAGGAATTTAGTGAAGAGTGAGTTCACATGTACTGTACAAGCTTCACCAAGACAGGTGGAAATCTGTGCACCTACAACTGTGTGGTATTAAAACCTTCTAGAAGTCTTGGTCAAGAGACCATAAGTATTTTATAGTTGACAGAGTGCACGTGCTACATTTTTTCTTTTCAAAGTTTTCTATTTAATAGTTTAATAGTTATATGACTATTTTTTGATTATCTCTTAGAATGTTGTAATATGCAGAAGCTGCCTTTCTCTGAGGCAGACTTCTGTATCTCAGCATCGATTAGATTACTTCCTAGAAGTTACCACTGTATTAAAAGGTCAGCAACATTTTCTGAGAAGCTTTTCTTCTCATACGGACGTGATGCCATCTTTGCCTTCCCAATTTTCATTTTCCTATCCAGATCTCAATACGTATCTAAGGATTCTGTGCTGAGCAAATTTGCAGAAAAAAGCTGATGAAAGTTAGTTAACTGACTGTGTCTCATAGGTAGCAGCCAATGAACTGCTGCTATAGATTATTAGGAAGTTGTTAACTCGTACTTGACAGTAATCTTATGCTGAGGTAAATGTTTTAACATTTTCTTTTTGCAGTACCTGCATGCAAATGGGATTGTGCACCGTGACTTGAAGCCAGAAAATCTACTCTATGCAACACCAGCACCAGATGCACCACTGAAAATTGGTAAGCACCATTAAATAGTTGCTTCCCTAATTCCTTTGTACCAGTAGTATGTGCTAACTGTATATGCTTCTCACCACTACTTTATTGTAATCTAATGCTAATGCTCAGATGAACAGCATATTTCTTCTTCAGCAGCGTTGTTGTGAATGGTGTTTTAAAAACAAACACAAAGCTAGCCTCTTGTCCTGGGAAATTTACAGCTAAAACCATGCAGAAAGTGGCAGATGATAAAGAGTGTGGGAGGAACAAGATGGATCATGAGATTAGCGTACGGTTGTGTACATCACTTCTCTGTCCCTATTTTGTTAAACTAGTATTTTAAAGGAAAAGATTCATGGAGGGGTGAGAAGATAGAGGTGAGGTCAGGCTCTCCTGAGCGGGGATGTATTATGCCAATGCCCTCAGGAGCAGCAGCCACTTGCCTAGGGCCTGACCTCCAAAGCTAGGTATGCCCAGCTCTTGTTGGAGCAAAGAGGAGCTCTGAAGAAGCCTGCTGGTGTGGTGTGGTGTGGTGTTGTGTTGTACTATGCTGTGCTGTACTGTTTCGTGTTGTGTTCTTCTCTGCTCTGCTGTGTTCAGCCATGGGCAGCTCCTGGGCTAGGTCATACAGAGCAGTGAAGTACTCCCTGGTGGAAAGTGGGCTGTGGCAGTTCAGATGTGTTAAGCTGGAAAAGGACTGATATGTACATGCTAAAAGAAAAACAACAAAAGCCCTGAGCCTCCTGCTCTCTTCTTCTGAAAGAAACAGAGCTCTGCCATGCACCCAGCAGGTGATACTCCAAGTGTGCAGTGCTCCTGAACTGCAATCAGTTTAGAAATACCGCCTCGTGCTGCCTTGCCAGGGAGCATGTGAGCATGCAAGGAGTGAAAGTGTTGCCATGTTCATCGTGCCTTTCTTCATCATGGGTTTCAAGGATCCAGATTTCCAAGAACTATTTGCAAGCACTTTCGTACACATTTCTATGAAAGTCTTGCATCTCATGATGATAGTATCCTGATTTACATTCTGTCCTCATTCTTATCTTTCCTGGAAAAGCTCTAATAATATGATAGTTTAATGCAGCCTTGGTGTGATGGCCAGAGTGGTGTGAGGGCTTCTGTAGCATTCACCCAAAGAAGAGGAGCACTACTAGAGATGTCCTCACCTCCATTCTCAGCTCACCTTCCCTCTTCTTCCCCAGATGCCAGGCTGTGCCCAACATTGCTACCATACCAGTGAGTGGCAAATTAGATAAAATTGAAGTGAGACAAAGGTACAGCTTTTTGAAATGCATTTCTGTATCACTGATTGTACGCCCTCAGGCATCCCATTGCATTGGCTGTATGCAATCTTCGGGATAAACAAGTTAAATTTGGGTCAGTCAGGAGCCAAGAAAACCCATTTGTACAGACAAATTTTACTTCCAGATTGCACTCTGGGTAGATTCCTTAAATTGACCCTCATCTCTGGAAATGACAGTACTGTTCATTTAACTACATATACAATGTGAGAAAAGTGATTTTACAAGGAAATGAAAATGTTAACATTTGTAAAAAAAAAATCTTAACAGCTGATTTTGGACTTTCCAAGATTGTGGAAGATCAGGTGACCATGAAGACAGTTTGTGGAACTCCAGGGTACTGTGGTACGTTGCTTTGTTATTTACATGATGCTGGATTTAATGTGAGGATGTTACATTTTTTCTTTCCAGCCTGCCTTCAAAGGAGAGGTATTCATATTGTCCAGCTTAATCAAATCCACTAAGCGTAATAAAAACATGTTTTGGTGCAAGTCCATTATTTGCATGGGAATAAGTCCAACCATCATAAAAATACTGAAATTACTGAAATAATACTGGAGAGGCATCAGCAGAAATTTGGGGTATGGAAGGCTTAATGGAAAACTCTAAAAATGTATAGACAATTACAAATATTTGAATATTAATTATGGTGAATTTATCTTAAAATAATACTTTTTTTAACACAAAGGAAATCAAAATTATTTTTTATAGCATGCTCGTAATTTAACCCCCTGAATCCAAAGCATTTAAGTGAACACATGGTTTTAAATGCACGCTTTACTTAGAGTATTCTGGTCCATGCTGGATTGGGACTGATATAACAGAGGACTACAGGTGTAGTATCAGTGCTAAAAGGAGCCTTGCAGACTGTCCAGCAGCTTTCAGCAGTGCATCCTGTGCACCCTGCTGGGCTCCCAGTTCAGCATCCTTATGCACAGCTGCACTTGTGGTGGAGAAGAGAGCAGAAGCTTGCCTGGACTCTTGGGGCCAACACATGCAGCAGAATTGGATCCTGCACTGCCAGAACATGCAAAAGAAGGAGGCCCCATGTAAAAGAGGATTGCAGCTGCCTCTGCAGTCTGCTCACCCTTCACTGCAAGGCACTTCTGCGTGCGGAAAGAAGCTGACGGCCAAGGAAGTTGGTGATCTTGTTTACCCCAGGGCAAGCTTGCTAGGCTTGCCATGGTGGATGCTCACCCCCAGAAGCCAACGTAATCTTGTGCAGAAATATATTTCTGCTGTTCTTTATGCACTTTTGGCCCTGAACAGGCTCATACAAGAGGTTGCAACTTCCTAACAGTGTGCTGGGCTTTAAGCATCTCAGGTAGTATTGGACCGAGCTGAGCCAAGCCACGTGGAAACTAGAGATTTGACATTTGCCTTTTTAACTGTAGAAGGAAAGAGAACATGGGAGAAGACCATAAGATTATTGAGCTTGTAGCCCAGCTGATAGTGCAGTTCAGGTGACATGTCCATTAGCTTGTATGTCTTTCTCTGTCAAGCACACACAGGTGCCAAGAATGATTTGGAGTAGCACTGGGTTCCTATCTGCTTCATAACACTGTACTTTGAATATTAACTATTAATGGTCTTGTCTTCTCTCATGGCTGTTATACTACAAATGCCATAAAATTATAGATAACATTTAGTCCTTTTTATGCCTATCTTTATATACTATTAAAAAATTATGATAAGGCTTTTCCACACATAAGAGCCCTCAGAGTAGTGATGGTTTGGTGTGAGGGTTGAGGCTGAATGGCTGTGTTGAGGAGTGGTGAAAGGTGCTTCGTGCCTGCAGACATGGACCTGCAATCGCTGCTTCATGACCTGAGTTAACCGACCCTGCAGAATTCCTGGTGTTTGGAAGATAGTAATAAAGCATTGCTTTCCACAAATGGAGGAAACCCAGGTGTGATACTGTTGAAATGCCAAATTAAACTATGAATAATTGGTAGCCACAGGCTGCCAACTTCCACATCCTGCCCACCCTACTATCAACAGCTTCTCCAGGAAGGACACAGCAAGGAAAACATACTGTTGGAGTGTGGATACTTTGGCATCAAGACTTCACAGTCCATAGTCCCTGCAACAAGCAAGGGGATGCAGAAGACTGAAAGAAAGATGATGGTCACAAAGAACTTGTTGAGAACTTAACTTGTCCTTTGAATGAACTTAACAGGAAGGGCATAGGTGATTGCTTGCAGTAGCACAGGAAAACAAGCCAACACAGGGCTGTGATTCATCATCAGTCTGTTACAGCCAACATCTAAACTAACAACAATACATCATTGCAATCCATTTGCATCACTGCAATCCATTTGCCAAAAGCAAACTTTTGGAAGTTTGGAAAAAATCATACAGCTGCGTAATCACAGTCTAGACATCAAGGCAGACCTGGATGGGTGGGTGGGTGGATGGATGGATGGATGGATGGATGGATGGATGGGGGGGGGGGGGGGGGGGGCTGTTGGTCTCTTTGTGGCCATTTTACAGTGGAAAGAGGAGGAAAGCAAAAAAAAAGGGCTGAAAGCTTCTTCTGCCCTTATCCGAAGCAAGAAGACATCCCAAAAATGTTGTTTGCTTTAGAGGAAATATATCAGCCATCAAAAAGAAAAACTGTCCTGTCGAGTTCATAGCACAACATCTGGCATTAGCAAATATGACAGAGGGAACACTGAGTGACACCTCTTTTCTTGGACCATCTGCATGTCTTTCTCTAAGGTCATTGTCTGCCTTGCCTCTAAGCTGTTCTGTTAGCTACAGGTTGCTCTGAGTTCAGACCAGTTGGGATCTGGTATCCCTCCTCAAAAACTCACCTGCTCACCACCTGACCTGAAAAAAGAATGAAGAGGCAGGGAAAGTCCGTGCTCAGACTGCCAAGCATTTGGCCAGCTCCAAGGTGTGAAAGTACTATATGGCAAAACTTGGCTACTAATATCCTTTGCCTCCCATATTAATGACTTGTAAAAATGCTTCGTATGTTCCTAGTATGATAGATCTTTCAGGTAGGTTGAAGAAGTCTGAGCCAGCTGCCTGGAGGCCCTTAGGGAGTCATGTGTGCTCCGACTAATGTCTTGCTCTGTGGAACCTCATTCCACAGGGATGTTGCAGCACACAGATATAATGTTTGCTGTCAATAAGACCTGCAGATGCTTGGAAGGATGGCTCAGCAGTATCATTTTGATTATTTTTTCCAACACTAGTTGGCTATGTCTTTTCTGTGGCCAAAAGGTAAGGGAGGGAAGAGTCTTGGTTCCCCCAGCGTCGAGTGCTGGCAATTACACTTCCTACGTGGATCTCCTCTGACATTCACATCCTGCCACCACAGGCATATAGCCCATGGAGGTGGGCCCAGGTCAGAGACCTCTCTGGAGGCTGCTTAGAGCTGAGAGCCTGGGGGCACGAGGTGCTCAGGGTGGGCACATCACAGTTTGAGTGTGCAGAAGTGCACATTTTGGTCACACATGGCAGCAGCAGCAGCTACTGTCTGCAGGGTGAGCCAGGCTGCTCAGCTTTCCTCAAGGTGTGACTGTCAAGCTACTCAGACAAAGGTTGACTCAACCATTTTAGAGCTAGAGTCCACCAAAACCATTCCTTTCCACCTTCTCTGCCCTGCAGGAGGAGTAGTTGCCTGAACTGGTCTTGTCTTTCCTCAGGGAGCTAAGAAGCTTGGAGCTACGAAAAGACCCATTTCTGAGGCAGTAATACCTGCAGTCCCTCAGCTGCAGACAGAGGGATGCAGTCCTCAATTTCCTTGTAATGCAGTCGAGTTTACAAACCAAATTAAAGCGTGGGACTACAGTTAAGAAAAATAAAAATGAAGGACTGGGGAAGGAAGGGGCAGGCTGTGGCAGGAATAAAGGAAAATCGGATGTGGTCAGAATGGTGGTTTCAAATAAAGTATGTCTACAATGTTACACATCAGCATTAGATATATTCATACAATTAAAATACCAAAAATAAAGCCCCAATAAACTACCAAGTAAACCAAATACCAAAATAAGAATACCATCTCCTTTGCCACATTGGACTTCCAGTGCTGGTGTGGCTATCCCTTTTACTTGTGCAAATCTAACCTAAAAAGCCATCTGACACCAAAGTTCCCCTGTCACATTGCACTTTATTCTGTCCACACTTGGACATCTCTTCTGTTGCTTTACACTCAGTGGAGGGTATTACTTGACTAATTAAGGGCTCAAAGAAGCCCTTAACCTAACTGTTTCAAAGATTCCTGTGAGCGTGCACACAGTTTATGTCAACTTTTTTAACTGTTATTTCTGCATTCAAGTTTCATCTTACTGACAAGACTTTTATCATCTGCAGCACCAGAGATACTACGAGGATGTGCCTATGGCCCTGAAGTGGACATGTGGTCTCTGGGGATTATCACCTACATTCTGTAAGTGCAGGCAGTGCCATGGGGTGATATGCAGCTGGTTCCTTTGGTTTAAAATACAGCAACTGCATTTTTTTATGGCATTATATATGGGATGTGCTGTCGGAAAACAAACAGATGCTGAACTTGAGTTGTGATGTTCCTAATGTTGTTTAAGGAAGTCAAAAGCTAAAGGAGCATGGCAAAATACACAGGTGATGTATTTGATGAATATAATACTTCATCATGAATAGCAGCAAGGTCTGTGCAGAGTCATGCTGTTAATGTGAATGAACTGCAGTGAATGAACAGAATGAACGGATGCTGAAAGCAAAGGAAAAAAAATACAAATGTCAGTAAGTGTTGTACATTTTTTCCTCTTTCACAGAAACTATGAAATGTACCATTATTCTAAGTAACTTCTCAACTACAGACTGGGCAAAGAGAAGCTAAGGTGCATGCAGTAGTTTTGCAGTGCCTCTAAATATTGCCAAAGACACGTTCCTCTGTGTTAGCCACATACGCTGCAGCAGCTTTTGGATGCAGCCTCACAGCTGCAGTCTCAGGCTCAGCCCCATCATAACCAGGAGGCAGGGGACAGTCCTGGACCTTGTCTTCAGATCAGTCTGATTGGTTAAATGATTAATGATGAAAAAGATGTGTTCCACCTCTTAAAAAATACCCAGAGATTCATCTGACAAAGGGCTGTGAGCAATGCAGGTCATACATAAAGAGATGAAATTTCAACTGCAGACCGAAATTTTCAGAGTTGTGTCTAAAGATAAGCACTTATGGCTGCATTTTAATATGGCTAGTCTTAATTCAGTTGGCAAGCATTGCAATTATTTTATTGCATAAATGGAATCTTTCAAAGGAAGATTTCTGAGAAGTGAAAATTGTGTCCATTTTATTGACACTTCTCTTTATGGCAGAATAAATAACTTCATTTATTCCCTTGCCAACACAGATGCTAAACTGGCTTGTATATGATACTTGTGGAATGCCTTCTGTAGAAAGAAAAATAATTTTGCAGATATACATTAAAAATACAGAAGGTTTTCTATATTTAGACCCATTTCTTTTTCTCCTTGTAGAATTCACTAACTGTCCAGCAAGTACAGTGCATAATACAAATATTTTGTTTCTGTCTTTTGGAAAGACACAATTATATTTTTTTAGGGTTTATAGTAAAAGTACTTGTAATGGTATATAAGCGCTCTAATGGAAGCACTAGAAAACATCTTCCGTACATCAGCTTCAAACAATTCATGGCTCTCTTTTTGTGTCCCTTTAAATAATTGGATTCAGTATTCCTATAATACACCAGAAAATACATGCATATAATAATGATGAATTTTGGAGGCCGTGCTTTCCATTCTTGTCATGGTTTTATTGCAGTTGTGTTATCTGCTCCTTTAAAAATGTGAATCTTTGCTTCAATGCATGGTTCAAGTCTGTAGAAGATCACACCTCAAATATTGCCTGCTCTTACACCCAGTGGCCTGATGATAGTGCCAGCTTGGGTACCATCCCACTTACACTTTTATTTCAGCCCATATAGTTCTTTTGTGTAAAAGTCCAAGGCTGAGTTTGGTGGGAGGGTGGACATATGTGCAGGCAATCATTTCTCATCAGTTCTAGTGGCCCACACAAGAGAAATGGAGAGATTTGAGGTTTGCCACAGGGCTGTCACTGAGATGGGAGAGGTGCCTTTTGTTGTCCCTTTACTAGGATATATGAATTAAGGCATAGGCTTTCCTAGCTATTGAGCAATTGATGAATAGCTTTTCTGCTTGAAGTTGAGAGCCTTCTTCAAGCAGAACTTGCTTTCAAGTGTAGTCAAGCACCAACTGAGAACATATAGCAAATTCCTATTTTAATATATGGAATGGTATTTGCTGTGTGCAACCTTTCTAAATCTTACAGTTGTTCAGGACATGCTCCCAGGCCAAGTTAAACCTCTGCACTGGTGTAAACAAGCATGTAAGCTCCTGCTGTGTTTCCTCTTCCTGGTCTTCTCATCCTGCACTACTGAAATCCCATTTGACCTACAGGAAGAAGCCAGACTAAAAAAAAAAAAAAAAAGGTACCAGTCTGTTGTACCTGACCATCTCTTCCATTTAGCCAGTGAATGCAAAGCTTTGCAGGTCGACTTTTCTAATAGGTTAGAAGCTGAGACCAGATCAGCAGGCACATGAACAGTAACTAATTCATTAATCCTGCAGCCTAAAGGACAATGTTGCATGTCCCACCCTCATATTTTAGCAGATGGGATGCAGATGTGTACAATACAAAAATGTCTTGTTGATTATGCCTCCCCTCCCAACAGAACAGATGTAGGAGTTAACTACCACGCTACAGAAGACGTGCATATAAAACTCCATCTTCTCACTAATAGAAACCTGACTTACCAGGTGACTAAAAAACTTTGACACATACTTGACAGAAAAAATTATTCCTGCTGCTAACTGTCATAATTCCAGGGAAGCCACACTTATAGTTTTAATAGCGCAGAGGATCAGTCCTTTTGTATTCTCGCAACAGGTTAGAAATACTACCGTGCATTCAAGATGCAGTTAGCAGTCAACAAATATGTAGGTTTCACCTGTAGTCAAAACTGCATGAATTTCATTAAAGGTATTTTTTACAAATGGATTTAAAAGGGCACAAAACACTGTCTGGTAATGTGTAATTGATTTTGAACCTGTTTACATTGACTTTATTTTGTTGGTAAATGATTTAAAATGAATCAGCATAATGCTATTTTAAATGAGAGCAACCCTGTTGGGTTTTACTGTAGTTTAATTTATCTAATTTGAAAACACACCTATAGTTTTACGGATCTAATGGGACATATAGTGAAAAATCTGTCTGCTGAAATGGAAGTTTTTGGAGTGTGAAAGTGTATCTACAGAAATTGTTAACTGTTAAGACAACAGTAGCTAATAGTAGTGAGTAATGATGAAAATATTTTTAGGTGTAAATAGAGAATCACTTAGAAGTCATCCAGCACAGTGAGAGCAAGCCTTAAGCATGGTCTCACTACATGTAATCAGTTACCTGGTAACCAGAGGCTAATTTTGGCTGAAGCAGTTGTGGCCTAAGGACTCTGCTCAGCAGAGGTGCTCCCTGGGGAAAGATGACCTGGAACAAGCTCAGAAATGGTGCCGAGAGGCAAACCAGAGGGAAGGAGCAGGGTAACCATGACCAGCTCCTACCTACCAAAGTACAGTATTTGTAGGCTGGATCCTTGTATTATGATCCATCTCTGCCAGACTTGGAGATGAATAACGCACCTGGAATGTGCTCACAGGGCAGGATTTTTCCTCTGCAATGGTGCAGTGATGCAGCTGTTCAGGCTGCACATCACTCTCTAAAAAACATTTGTTGCTTGAACATCTGTCTCCTTTTTCAGGAATGTAAGCACACTGACTGGCTTTAAAAATAATAATAATAAATAAATAAAAAGAAGTCAAAATGCAAGGTTACATTTACTAGATTTGTTGTCATCTTGTTATTTTCAGTTTGCTATCATCCTCTTGTTGCTTGTTGCATTTTCTGGAGACAGAGTAGAAGCTAGGCTAGTAGAAGATACAGCTTTTTTGTAGCTCAGATAACTTACTGCTTGAATAAGAAATTCACTTTAAAACATCTGATTATGTGTGCAAACGTGATGAAAGTGCAATGAAGTGCAAAAATGACATTATATAAGTAGAATCACTTCTATTAGTTTGCCTTTCCCAGGGTCAGCAATGTGGATCTGTCAGGATATGTATTATTCTATATATTCATAAATACATTCATTAGTGAGGTTACAAAACTTCCTGATAATACTTAGGTTACCCAGGTAAAGATGAAAGCTGATGATGAAAAGCTGCTAAAGGATTTTGTGTTACCGAGTGCCTAGGTGATACGATGGAAGAACGTACAGTGATGAACATAATCAAAAAAAAGTGCTGACTTGACATAGAAAAGCTTCTAACTTCACAGGAAAATGAAGGCTAACTCTGTTTTCTCAGGGAGCACACAGAGGGATTCTGATAATTGCTCTTTGAACGTCTTAACTCTCTGCTTGTAAACAATCCAAACAACGGGTCTAAGGTCAGGAGTTGTTAGGAAAGAAAGAGAGATTAAAATCAAAAGAGTTCCTCAAAAGTTTTCTAATATGCAAGTCCACAGTGTGCCCCTGCTGAGTAGCATTTGCACCCACTTCAAAAACACTCAGAGCTGGTGAATATCCACAGAAGAGGGCAGGAAAGAGCAAAGGGTTCAGGTTGAGCAATGACTAATTGTCATGATCAGCTGTTTGCAGTTTTCCTCCAGAACAATCACAGGGGTCGCTGAATGAAAGCTCCAGAAGCAGACTGCCACCAAGGCGTGCAGCTGGCCCTAGTGCACCCGTCTGCAAGATGTTGTGGGTGCTGCAACTTTGCAGCGGTTCAAAAAGTGACGGGAAAAGCTCAGGAGGTGAAAGAACCAAGGAAGTCTATTTGGTACAAAGACATCAGTTTCAGTTAAAGAAGTCCGTGAGCCTTGAATCACAGTTTTTCTGCTCCTCCGTAGTTGTCTGATTTTAGCTAGTCAGAGGCTGAAATACTTAATGAATGGTCTGACGTTGTATGGCTGCCCTTGCATTACGTTCCTATATTAATAGTTCCAATTACAGGTATGTGACAATGGAAAATAATCACTTTGATCAGCCTTGACCAGTATTTGTGAGTTATTACAACCACACTTTGGTTTGCTCTGTCATAGAAATTGTGTGCAAAGTTCATGTGCACATCCAGGTCTGTTTTCCGAAGCGGAGTTCAGATCATGACATACCAGGGACCAAGGCCAAGTAATGCATGATGAACTTCTCTCTCTTTTATCCTTGCAGACTCTGTGGCTTTGAACCATTTTATGATGAAAGGGGAGATCAGTACATGTTTAAGAGAATCCTGAACTGTGAATATGACTTTGTGTCCCCCTGGTGGGATGATGTGTCTCTGAATGCCAAGGATTTAGTAAGTAAAACAGAAACGAGAGTGCAATACCTTTGCTAATATATATTTTATTAGTATCACTCCCAATGATAAAGAGAGTGCATTTTGGGGCGGGGTGAGGGGAAGAACAAGTGGTTAATTAATTGCTTATGTGGCTCCTTGCTTTTCTTCTGATCTTTGGTTAATTACAGCGCTGTAAAATATCCCTTGGTAGCCCAGTGCTATAATTTTACAAGGTACTGAGCACTCAAAACAGTGGATATTGCAGTCCATCTGTGAACAAAGCCACAGATTGTTGGTGATGAAAACTGCATTCATCTATGCCTGGCTTTTACTCTTGCTCTTGAGACGTTTCATTGTTCTGTTTTTGCAGGGCATCCACCTTCAGGGGAATGTAGAAACAGACCCTATATCTTGTGCAGTTTTCAAGTCAGAACTTCAGAAGAGGAATATAAAAAAATGATAAAAAGTGATGTGGCATTCCGTGTCCCCTCCCCCCCCCCCCCCCCCCCTTTTTGCTGGCAGCATTCTTCTGTCTATTTAAACACTTTCTCAGTAGATGAGGAGATGTTACTGTTAAGTATGGTTCATTAGTGAAACATAAGGGCTGACATGCTACCTGTGCAGTATTTGTTTATCCAGTAAAATACTGGACGAAGTAAATTGGATCCAGGGGTATGTCTGTAGTGCTGTGTTTCCTGCTCTTGTGTTTGGTGAGTTGCAGTTCTCCTGATCACAACAGCAGAAACAGTGGCATAGGTAGCATTAGTTTCAGAGTGGACTAAGAGAGAAATACTTATACAGTACTTTCCAGTTCATGTTTATACAAGGTTATGCAGTGACTGAATGACACACTTGATTTTTGATGTGACTGCATGGTACAATTCTGCACATGAAATAAGATTAACAGTCTTGTGTATTTTATCTTTGTGATGCAGGTTAAAAAGTTAATTGTTTTAGACCCCAAGAAACGCCTCACAACTCTACAGGCTTTGCAGCACCCATGGGTCACAGGAAAGGCAGCAAATTTTGCACATATGGACAATGCACAAAAGAAACTTCAAGAATTCAATGCCCGGCGTAAACTTAAGGCAAGTCTCTGGACATAGTTTCTGTTTTGGCTATGAAAGTGTGCAGTAAAATCAATAGCTTACAGAGGCCTTGCAGACTTTCCAGAACAATGTCCTTGTGGTGGTATGGAAGCTTTTTATTTAAGATAACTGATGTAGGTGGAAAACTTGAAGATGATTTCATCAATGTCTGCAAACAGACAAATAAAATATGACGTTGACTGAAACCTCTGCACAGACAAAACTGCTGAGAATGTACACAGATTTCCCAAAATCTCTCCCTCCCTTCCTACATACGTGCATGCATACATACATACATGCATGTATATACATCCTGTTTAGTGCTGTTTGCTTCACCCTTGGAGTGCTGACCAGAAAGAACAAAATTCCGAGTACTTTCTTAGCAAGATATACATCCATAAATCTGGAAAGTATTTAGCCTACTGCAGAAGCTTTTGATATGTAAGCTACCTATGGTAGAAATATATATATATAATATAGAAATATAAATATATAGAGATAATATAGAAATACTTATCAATATGAAACAGGAAGTTAAGCGATCCCGCTGTATGGTCTAAAGCCAGCATTTTCAACACCTTGGGCTGTGATTAGGAGGCCCAAAATATGCATTAGCAAGTACCTCCGAGAACAACTGTGGAATTATTTATCTGGAAATTAAGTGTTGTAAGGCAAGACTGCAGGCAGGACCTGCAGTGAGCATTCCGTTAGATTTTGTGTCACCAAATTGCTGTTTTACAATCTAATCTATTTATCTGCCTTGGTAGGATGCAGGGAAAAAAGTAAGGTGTAAATTGCGGGTGGCTGGGCACCTAACTGATATAATGTCAGGAAACTTCCTTTTTCCCTAGTCCCTTCTTCAGTTGTTCAAGATTTGTGTCTGCTTAGAAGGCTAATTCAGCACAGCAATCATTCCCAAGAGTTACAGTGAAACTGCCTTTGTAGCCCTGGGGAACAAGAGTTAAAAGCATCGTCTGTGAACTTTACAATCTCATGCAAACCCAAATTCACAAAGAAATTACCCTTAATTTTGTTTTTGATCTTTTTTTTTTTTTTTCAGTGTTATTAGGGAACTGTGACAGAGTATCTCTACAGGGCAAAGAAAAAAGTTTTGTCATTTATGAAGTTCTTGGACATGGTAGATATAATTCAGTGATGCTTTGCCCCTGCAGAACCAGCTAAGTGTGTCTATTAACATTGCTCCCTTCCAAAAGATTTCCGTAGCCTTACAAGAGGATTGCTGTGCATTCATTGAAGAAGCCGTATAATGTTGTTACACCAAAATGATTTAAGAGCACTGAGCAAAGTCATAAAATTTATTATTTCTGAATGAGCTGTTATATTCCCTGCCCAGGAGGTCACAGAGAACCATGCGCCTTTTTTGCATGTTTTGGTATTGATTCTCTCTATATTCTTACACCTTAGCTCTTCTAAATCTGACTGAGCCTATGCAGATATCTGCATGATGTTACCATGAACAGCAAGCACCATAATGTTCCTCAGCAACTTGATGCTAAGGCTATAATGCTGGCAGACTGTGTCCTTTAAGGAATGCTTGTTTGATCCTCTCTTTCTCAGGCTGCAGTAAAAGCTGTTGTGGCATCGACTCGCCTTGGCAGCGCCAGCAGTCACAGCACTCATGACAGCAACAAGCCCAGTCATAACCCATCTCCTGTCCACGACGGCAAACCTGAAGAGAAACCCACTCAGGAAGCAGAAGCAGCTCCAGAAGAAATGTCTTAGGTCAATGCGCTTCCTTGTTTCAGCTGGGATCTGTCATTTCATACACCAGCTAACTTGTCATTCAGCAAGAGAGATTCGTAAGCTTGGCCTCTCTGGTTCTGCTTTGGGGTGCCAAACGCCCTGGCTGGTGATTCTACCTTCAATGCATGTGACTGCTTATGAAAATAGTAAACTGTTCCATAAGGCATGTCATGGAAACAGTGTTGTTTGCAGTAATACAGGCAGGTGAAAACATGGGAATGAATAACTACCTACCATAATGCGTATACTCCATATACATCTATACAGTGTTTCTAGATGGCTTTTGAAACAAATATTATTTAATTCAGTTTTATGGAAGTAGGTGTCTTCTGTATGTCATGACTTCCTTTGAACTGCTTCCTTCCAGATTCATAGTCCTGCAGTAGACAAAATGGAAGGAAATACCAAACAAATAGCTTTTAAAAATAATGTATGTATGAAATAATGCTTTTTACCTGTAAAGTTAAGATGAAAAAAAAAGTGTTTGGGGATTTATATGCAAGAAACATTCCACTACTTCTGGGAAGAAATTGAAATGTTAGTTCCACTGGGCATGAAAATGTACATTCCTCAAGCTTGTTTTGAGAATGCCTTACTCTGACTTTTCCTGTTTATATACAGCATTTTAATGACAACCAAAATTACTCAGACTTCTGCTATCTCATTCTCTAGTAAACTGTTAGCCAAACGAAATGACAGAAGAATAGGGGATTAGAGTAAATGCAAATTTTTTGAATGCAATTGTATTTACTCATGTATTTCTAAACTGTGCAGCTAGAAAACGTTTTTATAGGGCCTAAGGGAATAATCTGCAATTACACAGGTTTTAAATGCTTGAAGGAAGCTATTCCACAACATGATGATTTTGCTCTGGGGAAACACTCTTATACGAGGTCTGGGAGACAGTAGTGTAGTCTGGCTGCTTCCTAGGTAGTTTAACCTCATGAGTAACCCGTCTCACTCATCAGCACAGTTAGTTCAGATTTTCCCGACAAAGGGCCCCTCCCACAAAATGATCCACCAGCACAGATCTTGCATCCACCTAGAGCTCCTATGTCTGAAGTTACAAGCCATGTGCATGGATCAGCTTGTGAAATTAGGATCAGGCTCTTCAGCTGTGTTGGTCTTTTATTTGAATGTGATTGATAGGAACTGAGAAACTATCAAGAATCAGTATGTATGACTGTTTACACTTCTTTGTTATCATTTTGATAGCATGGGGATTTCATAATGTTATTGATGTATTACAGAAATTACAAAAAGAATCTGATATACAACAATGTCGTTTGTGTTTGTTAAACTTTTTAATGATGATAGTTACCTAAAACCCTTACATGCTCAACATTCCTCTTTTGCTTTGTTTTTATTTTAAGTTAGGCCTTGCTCAACTTGCTTTCAAAAATATATTGGCTACCAAAATAGTCACTGATAAAATATTCAAATATTCAGTAGCTACATTTCCTGATGAAATTAAAATAAAAGGTACAAGGATGTTACTCACATGGTAGGTTTTCTAAATAAAATGTAATTTAGCTTAACACAAGAAGGAAGAGATAAGATACTGTCTTTACAGGTATGGATGCATGCTAATGGATGTACTGTACTTGATATTTTTTCCCATTTCCATTTCTTAAAGTGCTTTGAAATTGTACAAAAAGATTTGCTAATTGAGTGAGGTTGAAATTTAAAGTACCTGCATCCAGCCTTTCCCTAGGTGATGGCACACTTTGAGGCGGTACAGGGCCATCAGCTGGAGAGGCTGGTGAGGGCCAGGCAGCTGTTAAAGCCATGCTGAGGACTCTGCCTGATTTTATTGTTCTCACTGTGAGCAGGGCAACAAGACACGTTTGCAGATTTTCCCTTGGAAAAAAAATTCTGTAGGAATAACCACTTTGGAGAAGGTGATGGGTTCATCCATCTGCCTCACTTTTTACTGTCTTTCTTATCTGCTGCAAAGGGACTGCAGGACTGCAGGACTGCATTTCTCAGCCACAGGTCTCCTCCCTCACTTACAGCCTTGGAGGCATGCAAGTTGGGTCAGTGAGGGGGGGTTAGATTTTTTTAATGTTTCATCCTTCAGTGGGGATAGTTGCTTCTGATCTACAAAAGTCATTGCACACCTATCAGTGCTTGAGCAGAAATATCTTCATCTGAAACATGGTGTGTCTGAGATGAAAAGTAATATAGTCCTAGCTGAGTCTTAAATGTATGTGCTGCTAAATTATACCATGGTGTATCATAACTATGAACCAGCTCCATGCAACTAGAGACCGCTCTGTGAAAGCATGATCTTGGCGGCAGCTCAGTCTTGCACATGAAGGCCCTGGGGCTTAAAATGGTTTTGCTTAATTTGCTTTCATTATGTTCACTTTGAAACAATCAGGATGTCTGTGCTGAAGGAACTACCAATATGTGACTCAGGAAAATAGCATGCCTGGTATGACAATACTGTGCAGAAGGAACAGCAGCACCAGGGTGTATGCACTTAACTGAAGAAGGAAATGTTATGTGCATTGGTTTTGTCTGGAAAATCACACCCCATAATTCAGACTTGGGAGTGCAATGCCAGTGCTGTGCGATATTGTGGATAAAAAATACAAACACACCCTAAAGCTATTGGAGGCAGGCCAGTTCCACATCAGCAGTTATAAACAAGGTAAAAAATTAATAATGTTCTTTTCTGTTGAAACACTAAGCTTCAAATTTTTTAAGTGTTCAGTGTATCAGCAGAGTTCCTCAGGTACAAAAGGGAGAACCTTGCCATCTTCCTGAAATATCTGAACTTAGAAAAACTTTTCCTCTAGATGGAGATTGTGGTATTAGACAATTGAAAGCTAAAATTTGAGAGTTAGACTGAGGAGCTGACAGCTGTTAAACTGACAGTGATTTCCTGCCTTTGCACAAGAAGAGGGTTTTTTACAAGCTCAGAAAGATTCATTCTGAAACGGTAACAGATTTCCTATCCTTTTGAATACTTTGTGATTTTGCTGATGACACGGTAAATTGCACTGCATCAGCCCAGTGCTGGCTTGTTAACTGGAGTTTGTATTTGGCATTGTGCAAGTGTTCTGTAAAGCTGCAGGCACACCATAATCAAACTTTTGAATGCAAAAGACCATAAGAGCAGAAGTTTGATCCAACATGCCCTTCAGAAGATGGGCAGTAACAGTTCAGTTCCTGTGAGTGAGCTGGCTGTCGGGCATGTGAAGTTGAGTGACTGAGCATCCCCTTTGCGAGGACCCGTGTCTTGGTGAATAAAGCAAAGTGCTGTGAAAAGCCATGTGTTGCTAGAGTGGGATGAATATGGCAACCAAAATGTTTTGGGAAGGGTCTTAGGCTAGCAGGAGCAGGCAGTCACAGGCTGGTGGGGGCTGTGGCTCAGCATTTGTTGAGTAAGGATCTGTCTCCTGCCGCTCCTGCTGTCAGTGAGGCATGGATGTGTCTGGAAGTCACAGGGAAGTGAAGACACCTCCATGGTTATCACAGAATCACAGAACCATTTCCAGGTTGGAAAAGACCTCTAAGATCACCTAGTCCAACCTAGCACTGACAAGTCTGCCACTAAACCAAGTTTCTAAATTCTTACATCTACATGTTTCTTGAAGACCTCCAGGGATGTTCCCTGGGCAGCCTGTTCCAATGCTGCACAACTCTTTTAGTAAAGACATTTCTCCAGCAGGGAGAGGGAAGAAGGTGTTAAAAGCTGTCAGTGTCCAACTTAGCGGATGGATAGCAGTATTTGCTAAGCAGCAAGTACAGGAGGACTCTAGAAAATACATACATTTCCAAAAAAATAGTGGCAACTGCCCCTCAGCTCCTACGCACATCCTGGGGCATGCTGTTGGCAGAGTCCTGCCGTGCAGCCCTCTGTTCTTTCAAGAGAATCATGTGGAAATATGGGTGGAGGACTCGCAGCAGATCCTTGCACAGTGCCCTGTGTATTGCCTGCTTCCAGAGGGATGGACACTCACAAGTCTCGGCAGTGCTCTGGCTCCTGGCTTGTGCAAACATTATGTATATTTCTTGGCAAATAATTCAGTTTTGTGTGGCTGACTCCACTTGTTGCTGCTCAGGTTACTGGACTGCAGCTTATGTAGGTATGGCATTTAAATAATAAACATACCTTTTGTATACGGGAGCAATGTAGGGATGCTGCTGACCAAGCAGGATGCACAGCTGAACCTAGAGCACAGTGACAGTGATACAAGAAAGTCCTGAAGATACCAAAGGTAATCAAGAGACAGCCCAGAACATCCTTAAAGCTACTTTACAAAACAATAATAGCTCAAAGAATGTCCTTTCCTCCCCTTTAGAGTCATTCTAGTTAGATCATACAACCACAGTGGTGAAAGATAATTCTGCTGTTGTATAAAGAATATTTGTTTCCCAGCTAAGCCCCTACACAATACTGCATTATTGAACAAAAGTCATTAGCCATGTTGGAAAATAAGAACTGTGATAAGAATCTAAGAAGAGAAAAATAGGAATAAAATAAATACCTGGTCTAGTTATCTCTGGAATGTAAGGATATTGGTTCCAGAACATGTATAAATTTCTACTTACAAGACTGTACATTCTCCACATAAGCAAAATTTTGTTTTATGCCTGGGAGTTAAAACTTCTGGCCAGAGTAATTCAATGAATATCAATGGAGGGTCATTACAAAAACAGAGTGTAACCTTTGCAACATGAATCCTCTAACATAAGGATGTAACAGTGTATGTGTATACAATTAAAAATCCTGCAAAACAACAACAATGAAAACCTGCTTTGCATGATCTTCATCCCCTCCAGAGTGGAACAGAGAACAAAAACACAGTCATTGTGGGAACGCATTCAGATCTTGTTGGGATAGGCATAGCACATAAGCAGGAACAGAATGAAATAGTCACAGTGGCCCAATTCTGAATTTATCAATAAAATTAAATTTATAGGTTTATATATATAAATATATACATATGTGTACTCACAACTGTGTAAAGTTGTTGAAAGAGGCAGAGACTGCCGAAGAGTCTTTGAGACCCATGTCTGCATTAGCAGCTGCAGTAACTTTCTAAGTCATCTGCCATCTGTCAGCATTGCTCAGCTGGAACTGAAACCATAGTGTTTCACATTCCTATATACATGGATCATGCCTGGATGAAATTCAGTGTAATGGAAATCAATGTATGAAACATTAATAAATACAGTGGAACAGAGTTTTCCCCAACTCTGGCCCCTTTCTACCAAAACACAGCTGGGAAAAGAGTGCTTCAGTGTCCTCATCCCCTCACAAGCCAAGGACACGGGGGGAAGTGGGGTGACAACACCAGCACAGCATTTTGTGGTGGGTGAGAGCTGCCCTGAACGGCACCAGAAGCCCCTGCCCAGCTGTGCTCCATCCACAGCATGTCTGAGCAGGAATGAGAATCTAACCCTTAACTTGTTCACCACGAAGACATTTATTGTCCAAAGGGCGTTAAGCACCATGTGTTTGCTCCTATTAAATAGCAGAGAGGTCCTCCTGTAATGAAAAGCAGCCACTGCTTTTTTCTGCCTGCCTGAGATGCAGCACTGCAGAGTGTTATATGCCGATACGTAGAGAGCAAAGCTTAAAAGAAAAGGCTCTTTTGTGTTTTTCCACTAGAAACCCTGGTTTCAAAAAGTGGTGACATGCATTCAGGGCCAGATATCTTGTTGTTTTTCTTCCCCTCTAAGCTCCATCCTCTTTCCTGGCCACAGACCCCGCGGGACTCCCGGGAAGTGCTGCCAGCTGCCAGCCAGTGGGCAAGGAGCATCTGACACTTGGCAAGTTTCAGACACGCTGTCCTGACAAACCTGCCATGGCCCTTGGGTCTGTCAGATGGTTTTGCTCTTCCTCTTTCAGTTGATTGTACTCCAAAAAGTCTGGGTCCACTGCTGAAGTACGAACGTATTCCCATATGAGCTGCCCTTGGTGTGATCAGTTGTTGCCAGTCAGTACCCAGGTGGGGTGCAGGTGGTGTCTCCTTTTCCTCCCCATTTCCTAGAGTCACACTGTTTTCTGGCGCCTTCTGTTTCCTTGCTCAGAAGCGTATACCTGGCTGACAGAAACAGCACAAAGCTGTGCAACAGATGCCAGAGCCTGCAAAGAATTCAGCAACTTGTGTTAATTTCTAAACAGAAGACAAAGGCGCCTGGTTTGCCTCAGATGGTTTGGGGCTGCCAGCTGGTAACACTGAGGGAGCGAGGGGCTAAGAGCAATGTGACATGAGAACAACAGCAGGCCAGGTGTTGCTCCTGAGCACCAGGAACCTGCTTCATCAACTGCATCTTCCTCCTCCCATGGAGAAGATGTGGCTTCAGCCATCCCAAAGAAACACATACTCAGGAACTCTGAAAGATATCACTTGTGCTATGAGCAATGTTCTTCTTAATATCATGTAATTAATATCAGTTGATATACATATAATGGTATCCTACTTTGACACTTAAGAGTGCTGGCAGCATTGACACTTAAGAGTGCTGGCAGAAGAAACAGCAAAGTCCGTTCATAACACTCAGTCCTCGTTGTCTATAAATAATACAACACTTTAGAATCAATCACTGCACCTACATAAGTACACATGGGGAAAGTCAATCAAACAGAGAGAAAAAAATGTAATTTCTATCCCTATTTTGGGAGGATCTAAGATGGCTCTCCTAAGTGGAATTAGTGTGTTTTAGACTTCAGGCAGTTATTCTGGTAGCTCAAAAGGTGAGGCAAGCCTTTGGGTATGGTTTATAGCTGTAAATGGCATGTGATCTCTCCCAGAGACAATATGCTCCAGTAGCCACTGAGTCATATTTATTCATCCACAGAACCATGCATAGAGCTCTGCTTTATCATAACAGCCCTTGGTATCATCTGCCATGTCCTTTAGAGCTACTACTTCCAGGAAAAAAAAAAAAAAACTTTTTTGTTACTCATCTAAGAAATTTAAAATAGCACCAAGTCAACAGTGGTTAACCAAAGTCACTTTGACATTGCTGCCCCATGAGAGCTTGTTTTCTGACCCCTTCCAAAGCAATAGTCTTGTGCTGCGTTGAGGCAATGTCGTTTTAATCCTGCCCAAGGTTGTCTCTCTGCAAACCAGACAAACTAGAGGAGCTGTAGACTTTGCAAATGTCCAGTGAGCAAATTACCAGTTTAAGCCATACCTAACTAAACAAACAGGGTGTATGAAGGGTAAAAATTCATGGTTGTTGAAGAGACGCATATCTGAAACATTGCTGTGAAAGTCCATCTTACACTTCTACTTGATGTTAACCAAAACGACTCAGCCAATTTATATCAGTTGGCCTAGTCACAGCAATAAAGGCACCCATGTGATAATATCTTTACAGATTAATGCATGTTTACAGACAATAACCACAAAACCCTCCAAATACTAGTTCCAAGAAGCTGTATTGCACTATGAGAAATTGTAAGCACCATACCTATAGAAACCCAAGGGAAAAAGAAAAAAGAAAAGAAAACCAAGGCATAATTTTGTCACCTACAAATGCTAACTCTCCATAAACAAGCACAACTACCCCCACAAATCCCTAAGTACCGCCAATCAATGATTTCCCACAATAGAAACACCGGAGGATTTTGCTACCAAGTGCACCAAAGAGAGTGAAACTAAGCAAAATGGACAGTGTGCATATTTAGAAAAAAAAAAAAATATATCTCTGGAGGATTTGCTAAACCCTGCAGCAGCAGTGTCCTCTCTAGGAAACACCTATCTGGGGAACAACAGGGACCCATAAAACCCATTGGACCTGCGGATTCCCAAGCAGTTGCTGTCACCAACCTACTGCCCTCACTGCAGCAGTGGCACCTTGTTTGCTGTGCCCAAATTTTACTGCCTTGGCTGCAGGGAAAGAGTAACTGAGTACTATGAGAGCTTTTACTAAGATTAATGGCAAACAAGAGCTAGCTACTGTGAGCAAATCCCAGCTGTGGCTTGGTGCTACTATGCACAACAGGAACTGCTTTTTTATTCACACTACGTGCTCACGGGAAGCCATGCTAGTGCTCCTGATTAAACACCAGAAATTTCATTTAATGTTTCATAGGGGACTTTTTTTTTCTTTTTTTTTTTTTTTAGACTAAACAGTGTTAAGAGACCTTTGCTTGTGGGAAAATGAACTCTGAAGTGATTAGGTGCTCATCTTATGAAAGACGGGGATAGGAGGGGATGAACCCTAGATCCTAAAACTAATATTAATAGGATGGTCTTTAAGAATAGCTAGGATGGCTGATCCAGCGGTGGGTGTAGAGACTGGGAGAAGAGGGGAAGGGTCAGCATGTTTTTCTCACCTGGGGGAAGCAATTTGTTAGTCCTAAGGCGCTGTGCTATGACGTCCTCTTGCAAGCCTGGGAGGCACCGAGCAGAGTCTGGCTGGCTGCTCCAGCCCCTTGCTAAGGAGCTCGGAGTTTTTCACCTGAGGTGGTGCAGTATGTGAAAGGCTAGTGTCTGGCTTGGTCTTGGTTTGGAGGCTCCTGGTGGCTCTTGGCTTTGAGGCTGGATGAGGACCAGACCAAAAGAAGGAAGCTTTGTGCTTCCCCTAATTCAAGATGAGCATAAGCTGCACAGGTAGGGCATGTGCTGATGCTTCTAAGGCAAACAGACAAATGGTGCTATGGACTTGTAACACGAACTATGTTTGTTATAAGCCTGTTACAGAAGCTCATTGCCTCAGAGCAATGGCGGCTGGACTCCTAACAGTAATAATGAAGTGTAAGAAAACCTGTACTGTCGACACTGCTTGTACTAGCAAAGATGTTAGTGACTAAATAGAAATTCATGAACTGCTTGTTTAATTGTACACATTTATTTCAGACTAAACCTGTTTGTGTAGTAACTTTTCTGATACTCTGTAAATGAACCAGAGAGGAATTGGAACCAGAAAAAGTCAGCTTTGTTGTTTTAGTGTGTTTTACTGGAGACCAATGTACCTGCTTGTGTGCTTGTATGGAAATGCTGATAAGCCGTGAGAATATGATTTTATGGTGGAAAGTCTGTTTTTAATAAGTGGCTTGCATGACTGATCTGACACTAAATAAAATAGTTAATCTAGAAATGCTTACATCTGTTATTTGCTGACAGCTAATGTTCAGCGTAGAATAAGGGACGGTAGTCATCATTATAGTGAGATGAAATTATGTGTCTCATCAGTTCCTAGCACAGTTGTAAATTAATTCCAACTTGGCATAACATTTCAACTTCTCATCCCTCAAAAGCTTAGCAGTTGGATTTAAAAAAAAATAAGATTAAATCTGTTACAAGTGGTGTAACACAGAACAAGAGGGCTGGAAGGACCTTTGTTAGGTCTATCCCTGTGCCCCAGGGAGGGTTGTGTGAGGTAGAAGCTCATTTTATCTGTTCTTAAAGACCTCCAGCAATGAAGCACTGCAACCTCCTTGAGCAATCTCCCTAACTGTTTTGCTACTCTTGTGACCACAAAGTGTTCTATAAAGTTCTGAGTCATTTTGTTGCAGTTAGCAGCTTGACTATCATGGAAACCTGTTTTCTGCAACCATTTATTATGAATCCAAAGGCTACTAAAATTTTGGATTGCATCTAAATAACAAAGGACTAATGCTTGCAACTGCTCAGATGCACTCCCTTGGAGTGCTGTCCAGTGAGCATGACAGCTTGAATTAGTAACACCAATGTGCTAGCCTTAATGCTGTGTGATTGAAACCCGAATTAAAGGCAGTGCTCAGACAGTAATCTTGAGCCACTCAGGGAATCTTATTCAGGATGGTATTTTGTTGTCCTGCACTCTGAGCTCATAACATGCCTAGGAGCTGGATCTGTGTTGCAAAGCAGGTGAGCAGACCCAAGCAGAGAGCTCAGGAAATGCTTTCTGTGAGGCATGAGAGCACAGCCAAATCAGCCTTGGCCAGCCTTAGCAAGATGTTTCTGACAACTGAGGAGTTGATCCTCTAATAGCTTCACAGATGCCGCCTGTAACAAAACAAAACAACAACAAAAAAAATTTTCAAGGATCCTTACGTAGTCATATTGGCTTGACTCACCAAAAGAGAAATTCACTTTAGAAAAGACGTTTCTGGATAATGTGCTGATTTGGGGGCACTTTAAGCCAGATGCCCAAGCAAGGGTATTGTGACACCTCTTCCTGTGGGGATCAACTGTGAAACATGCGCAAGCATCTCCTGTCATGTTCTGTCATCATTTGCGCCTGTTTTCTCCCTGCTAGAGGCACAGTTCCTGGGAAGATGGACTCCACAGTTATCAGTCCACACCTGTACTCTGAGTCACCAGCACACCTCAGTGAGGACTGGAAAAGGCGGAATGCATCACAAAGCTTAACTTCTGGACTAGGACTTCAGATGTCCCTACAGAGCATTTCATCTTTAGCATGCATTTTATTAACTGCTCACATCTTCACGTCTCCCATCAGAAAATGGGTTTAGATTGGGATTAAACATCACAATTTTTTTTAATAATTCTAATTGGGGTACTTAAGCATTTTCCAACAATCTGAAGTAGCTTCTGTACCTATCTCTACTTTGTACTTATCACCAACTTTGCAATATGGTGAGATGTTAGACTCCCCACAAGGGTGTGCTGTATCTTAGAGGCACAGTTCCTTTTCTGTGCAAGAGAAGAGGGCTGCAACTCTGCTCTGAAGTCAAATGCTACAGAGCTCTCCTGCCTTCCTATAGGCTTAAAAAGAGACAAAAGCAAAGAGGTATTTTCTTCCTTTGCTTGTTTAATAAATACATGTCAAAACAAATGTTCTAGAATGTAACCCTAATACACATTTTTTGCAAGATGCTATGTACCCATGTGTTTAGGATGAACTTAATTTTGATGGTTAAGAAACCATTTCTTAAACACATTAGAAGACAAGTAATATTAAGAGAAAACTAACAAAGTTCTTCCACAGCAATCATGGGGTCATTAAAAATATGTATATAACAGTTATGAGAAAATCCTGTCTGTACCTTTTTCAAGATACTTTAATTTAGCAGAAATCTGAGTCTGAGTTGTTCTGGGAAGCTGAAATCTTCCTAGGCTACATCAAGATTTTAAATAAAGATACTGCGGTTTGTTCTTAAGTATATGGAGACTGACAGTATTAGATCACCATGCAGTTGAAGATGCTAGATAATCAGACATAACTCCCCCCAAACTAGCCAAATACTACATCCAACTGCACAAATATCGAAAAAGATGCATCATGAGTCTGTTGGAGTTCATGTTTTAATTTATTCTGCAATTGCATTCAAAATATAAACACAAATCTCTTAAGCACTGAACACAGTCCGTTAAAACCACTGTTAAGACAGATTGATTTTGACTTTCTGAACATAGGCACAACTTGACTGGTTTCAATAGAACCATGGCTCTTTTTTCAGCAATGAACATTGTAGGTTTATTAATCACCAGTTCACACCGTCAAATAGTTCTGGTTATTTATGATTACTGAAGGAATTACACACTGTCATCACATTTTGGTCTATTAAAAGCATTATAAATTAATCAAATGTGAGATCAAGGCTTGTGCTGTTCCCAGAGTATCTGTTTGAGGTACTGTTCCACCTCCTACCAGGCTGTGGTAGAGTACAAAACAAGCAGCACAATTACACACAAGGTTCAATGATGAAGGTTTTCAATGACAAACAAAAGCTAAACATGAAAATCATCTTGTCATTAGCCATCCTTCCCATCCACACAGGACCTATTTAAAGTGCCAAACTTTAAATAAACTTTTATATTGCCTAAACCCCTGAAAAGAATATTTATTTTTCCCCCCAGTTACTAGTCATATAAAAATAATTTTGATGCATTTATATATATACATGCTATTTCTCCAGCAGAAACTGGTATCTTGGGCACCTCATTCAGAAGCTACTTTCAGATGACACTGTCCTGTTCTAGTTTAGCTGAAACGCTAAACTGAAGTAATGAATGTAGCCTGTGAACCTTCCCAACAAAAATATTGGCTAACCTCACAGACGTGCACAAACTCTGCTGTTGTGAAGAAGACAGCAATCTACACAAAATAATTTACTTTGTCTCAAACTACCTCCTAACAAGCCAAGTAACATGTTCCCGCACTTTTGTCCCCTCAGTTCTCTTCCTATTTGTACCGCCTTGCTCCATCTAGACCATCCATTACCTTTGGAGGAAAGCAATGCAGTGACGGGGAAAGAAGTTCTGATCTGATCAGTACTTGATTTTGTGGCTTTCTTCATTCTGAATGTACTCCGGATAAAGAACCGCTCTGCTGCATGATATAACACTCCTCTCAATCCCTAGCTATATAAAAAGCAATGAAGTTTTGATTTTAAACAAATACAATACCATATGAAATTGGACACCTTTCTTAGAGTTCAGAATAATCAGTGTAGGACTACCACCTATGCATTGCTTCAGCAGCGTAATCAGCATACTTTGTCAATTGTTGTGCTCCTAAACTAGAAAATCTTTTACAAGAATGGGAATCCCCAAAATAAATCCTTAAGGTTTGCTAGCACCTTCCATGATTTTTCCTTACATGAAAACTGAAGAATTGTTTTATGCTGACATAAAAACATCTAGTGCCCGTCTTTGCCTCTGTAATCTCTATTCTGTTACTAACTTTAATGTTCAGACTCATCAGCAGAAGCAATAGACTACTTGTGTTAAAACATATGAAGCCAGCTTAATCATTGCTAAAAGAACAAATTATAATGTACCACAATGCAAAATAGAAGGCCTGCTTTGCTTTCAGATATTTGCCCTTAGTCATAAAATCTTTCCACCCCTAGGACGGTTACTGAAAACTACTCTGTCAATAAAAAGGAAACCTGCATGGAGAAAATGTATATAAAAAACACTTTCATACTTAAAATGTCATTGATTTTCTTCTGTTTAAACACAAGCCTTCTTTCTTTGGCTGCTCTGTGCTTCATCAGCCTATCTTCACTGAAAGTGTAAAAAGCCATTTCACTTAACACAAATAAGGCTTGATACTCTCGAGATGCTAGAGCCCTTATAATGGGTATTTACAACAAGGACCTTGTGATCTTTTCTGCAGTGTCCATTGCTCTGCAAACATCCTCTCGTAAGAGTCTTGAGCTCCTTTTGACCTGCTTCTCTAACACTGAAGTGGCCCTGTGAAGGTTTAATCTGTGCTCTTTATGGAGCAATGGAGTATTTTGCTCTATATACATCTGTATCAAAACCCTTCAAATCAGCCCAGAAGCATTAAAAAAAGAAGACATCAATAAGCAGAGATTAGCGACTATCCATGTAGTCTATGCAAGGCTTCCTCTATTATCATAGAATCATTTAAGTTGGAGAAGACCCTTAAGATTATTAAGCCCAACCATCCACCTAACACCACCAAGTCCACCGCTAAACCATGTCCTTTAGTGCCAGGTCCACACATTTCCTAAATACCTCCAGGGAGTGTGACTCCACCACTTCCCTCCTGGGCAGCCTGTTCCAATCCCTAACCACCTTTTCCATGAAGTTGTTCTTCTTAACGTTCAATCCAAACCTCCCCTGGGACAACTTGAGGCCGTTGCTTTGTGTCCTTGGATTGTATGTATACAACTGATCCCACAATATTATGGCTCTAAGGTACTTTCCCAAACTACTGTGCAGCTGCACTTGCACTGGTAAAGCACAGTGATAATTACAATCACCTGAGCAAATGGTTCATACTAACATTAAATTGTCAATGTAACGTTTTAAAGAGAATGGGGGTTCCTAGCAGCACAGAGAGTAGGCTTTTGAAAGCCCCTTCTGTATAGCCATCAGCATCACTGTGTGACTAAATATCCTTAAAAATTTGATCCTCCACTATCCAGTGGCTCTGAGCAACTCTACAGCTTGTGCTTTGACCTTCAGTTCCTCGTGTTTTAAGATGCTCATTTCGTTTATTGCAAAAATCAACAGAAAGCTTTAGTGCAGTGCAGCCTGTACTCTTGTGGTTAAACCAATGCCTATGTCTGAAGCAAGTTAGTGGTACTGTCTGTACTTCTAGTAACTCCAGGTTTTTCAGTTTAGGAAGATAAAAATTAAGCTAGAGAACACAATTACATGCAAATTCAAGTAAAAAATCATTTAGGAGTGCAGAGTATTACAGAGGATCCACTGGATGTTTGCTATTTTGACAATTATTTGCATGATTAAAAGCCCACTATAAACTATGGAAAGACACCTGATGACTTAAATGAGCTTTGGATCAGCTGTAAGGACATTTCTTTATCTATGCACTGAGACTGTTACTTACAACAGTTATCAAGCTACAGTTACAATATCAAAGAAATGCCAATAATGAATACTTATTTTGCTAACATGAGCAAATAACTTTCTTATGAACAGTACTGTTTAAAAATTTAGCTATGGACCACCTCAATAGTAAATCAAAGCAAATTTCTAAAACAGAAATTAAAGATGCACCTGTACAAACTACATAAACCAAAAATTTAAAGTAAATATAAATATATATATATTACAAAATTACATCTCCAGTGAGATGCTGCCTGTACAGCAACCTGCACCCACAAAATCCTGAGTACTCTACTCTCAATACTGTTGGTGAGAGCAGAGTTTGTAATGCATTTTTCAAGCCCACACTTTTTTGTTTAGATTCAGACTACTCCTCACACAGTTGCAGTGTGCTGAGCAGGAAACAAAATCTTGTGCTGTTAATTAGGAATGTATGCTAAGTATCACATCAAACTTGTCTGGATCCTTCTACATAAAGGTTCAGGAACCATTCAGGAACAATGTAACCTCTGAACTCACTACCTAACCTATGCTAAGCTAAACAATGTAATTTGATTGCAAGAAACACGTGGGCTTCTGAGTCACTTTTTGCCTATGTTTTCAGTGCCTTTTTGAGGTCAGAGTAGAAATTGGCCAGAGTACTAGCCATGGCAGTATCTACTGCAGATTGTGGCAGCATCCCTCGCAGTTCGGTCTGAATGTAACCCGTCAAAAGACTGTGGCTAGGATAGTCTTTAAGAGGAACGCAGAACCAACCGCAAGGGTGATTGAATCCACGGACAAAATCAGGTCTCACTTCTCCATAGTCAAGGCTAATACCTGTCAAGGAAAACAAACAAGAAAAGGAAAATGAATTTCAGAGATAAAAAGTAAAAGTTTCTACCTGGGGAATTTAGTAGTAGTGACAGGCACACTTTAAGCTTTTGGATACTTACATACCTGAAAGCTGCCTGCTCGTCATCCACACTCCTTCACAAACAAGCAGAGCGTAACAAGCAGAAACTGACAGTAAAGACGTTCCTCCCATTTACTAGGAAGCTTTTTACTTTGCTCAGTTTGCTGTATAAGCTGAGTCAAACCACACTATTTGTCTCTACCACTCCTGTTCTACAGTTGGCGTAAGTGAATTCTGTCACACATGAATGGCTAATGGGCAAAGCAGTAACTTGTATACTTCTTTAAATCTGTAAAATCTCTAAAATCCCTCTGAAATACTCATTGGAGACCATTTTATATCATTTTTGAATGTTTACTACAGAACTGTACTTAATTTGAATCAAATCTTAAGCCCAGCAGGTGGTGCAAAATAAGAATTGAGCAAAGGTAAGTGGTGCCTTACCACATGTTAGAAGACCATCTTCATAGCTTGTGGTGTAAGAGAAATCAACAAACTCCCTTGGTGCTATGATATTCCAGAGCTGGCCAGCAGTGGTGTAACGCATCACACAGCAGTTCTTGTTGAGTGACAGAATGAGGAGAGTAACAAAACAAAAGTATCTTAGTATAATGAATACAGGGATATTTAAGCTGGTAAGCAGCTAGCCTTTTCCAAAAGGTGGCACTATCTTTCAAGTACAGGCTGTCCAGAAAAACTTCAATGAGATCTGAATGGAGGTGTCATTTTTGGTCTAAAGGTTGGAAGTCCTTAAGAACTTGTAGTCTGCAACTGAGCACTGCAGAGGCTGAGGGTATCTGGCTCCTTTAAACCATCCTGATTAAAACAATAGAACTGTAAGTCATGTCTGGGAACTGAAGGCCACGTGCCTTTTACATGCCCTTCCCACTACCTACGAAGTCTGAAAAGATCATGAATAAATTGCAAGAGGCTGCTCTCAGTACTAAGATCCTCTGCCAAGGACTTTTAATCCACCAAGTGAACAAAAAAGAATGCAAACAAGTCTTCCAAAAAGCCTTTCTTATGAGACACTTAAGTTTGTGTAAATACTAAGGAGCAATTAGCAAAAACACATTATCATATAAATCCTCTTTTGCTCTGGCTTTTCAGGAGAATGCATCCATGTTTAAGCCAGATGCCTACATCATACTGGACGTCCCCAGTAACCAAAACAAGGCTAACAACTTCTGCATAATCAATTTCAAAAGTATCTCTCTTTATCAAGTCTTGCCTTCCAGTATGAATTATTTTGGCTCTCAGCACAAAGCCCTGCCACACAGCTAAGACAATGTTTTAGGAAGAGGTTGTAGTTTCTGTAGAAGTACAAGTGGATTATTAATACCCACAACTTTATTTGTTGTGGAATAGATGAAAGTGAGGGGTATGTAAAGCCTCTAGTGTGTAGAACATTACACTGTAACTCTTCTACATGTGAATTGTACCACAGCTCCCACATCTCAGTTGCAACCTTTTAGGTTTTACTCCTCTATTTTTTTCATTCGTGAAAAGTTGAACATCAAGCTTTAGAAGAGGGCTGTGCAGCCAGAAAGCATCTTCTGAAGTTACCCCCAGCATGTACTCATACTGGCCATGCAAATAAACACGCACTCAAGAAAACACGTGTAAAAATATCAGTACTTATTGGAACTACTGCTTTTCTGTGACGTTAGATTCATGTATGTGCCTACACACATTTCCTTTAAAAATCTATATGCAAGTCTTCACCTCTTCAAACGTTTCCATGATGTCCATCGTGGTCATTAAGCTGTCCCAGTCCAGTCTATAAGGTCCAGGGCGAATATGATCCACAATTCTGTTAGTAACATCTTCCACCACTCCTTGAGCTTTGTAGCTAGAGAAACATAAGTTTACATTTAAAAGTCAGAAATTCTTATTCAGTATTCCATTAGTTTGCAACAGTACACTGACTATAACACCTTGGTATCTGGAATTATAGTCAGTGGATAATTGTATCAGAAAGACAGTACAGAAGAAGATCCCTGTGTGTATCTATTCTTTTATGCAATAGGGATCGTTCTGGGAAGCTTTGTCCTTATGCTGCAATCTGTATTTCTTAAATTGCAAACACCTTCCTCAGATAAAAATCATCATGTTTATTTCTCTAACAACTTGTTATTTTGCTGCTCTTGCAGGGGGAGCAAAGGAGTCCACCAGGGATGAGTAAAACTAAAAGCAAATAGAAAAGAGAGCAGGTATACAACGAGAAAAACAGTCACAGTCCTCATCAAGTAGAAGTAACAGTAGTAGAACCAAGCTAACAAGAAACTACATTACGCTTTGGTGGCCTATTAGAGTACCAAATAATTTGGTGTAAGACTTTACAGAACATTCATTATGTTAAGTAGATACCAGAAATTTTGATTACTTGAATTACTGGGTCTCGTTCTCCTAAGGAAGGAAAATTGATAATAACCGTTATTTTCAAAACACTTCTTATTCATTAAGCTGTTCTTATTAATAGTAGGTAACCAGTCACACAACCCATTCATTTATTCTCTTGCACATTTCACCCCTTTTCACTCATAGTTAGCTGGCTGTGGCCAACCTCAGTGTATACCAAGAACGCCAGTGCCTGGTGGGTGTTTGTAGATTTCAGTGTCCTTTTTTAAATTGGGTGTGTTTGCAATCCTGGAGTCAGCTGCAGATAGCAACTGGCTTTGTTGGCATTGGTTTAAGTCACACAACTTGGTGTTCATGCTAGGATGCTGGTGGCCCAGTATAGAGTCAGTAGACTCGTGGTACCTGGAGTCGTCAGCTCTAGCAGATTTAACAGGACATACAGTACCCAGAGCGTATCAGTCCTTCAGGTACTTTCAAACACTACCTTTACGCAGCACTCTTCCTTTCTTCGAACTGCTGCTTTCTAATAACTATTTCTCAATTTAAACCTATCGCTAACTACAGAACCCAGCAACAGAAACTCACGTGGGAATGGTCTTTATGTCACACATCTTTCCCACAACTACATGCTTGATGTTTTATACTACCAGTTGCATAGCCACTAAGAGTGTGCAAACACTAACTGGCTCGTCACTCAGTAATGCTGCAGACCTACTGAACCTGTATGTGATGTATATTTCTAAGACGTCTGGACTTATGTTGTTGCCCACATCAGCCAGTGGGAGTTTTGTGGTGTCTGGACACCATGAAAGCACAAATCATCAAAGCATAACAGCCCAAATAAATGATACAGGCCTTTACATGACAACAAGGCACACCAGATGACCCACTTTGCTTCTCCTGTGAAGAATCTGTGTAGTTTATCCACAACCTTCATTTCTGAACTCTATAAAGCACATCTGTGGAACCTTAAAAATTGATCTAGTCTGCAGGCAAACTTACAGGTATCCACTGAATTCCTCTGATGGTTTACGCCACACCGTTGCATCTTTCTGGAATAAAATGGAAGATATGATGTTACTTGTCACTTACATACCATTCTAAGATGTCAAGAAAATGCCTCCGTTTCTCCAATGAAAAGCAAAATACTCTATCATTAACTGTGGCTCACCCCAAAGTGCTCTCTTGCATATTTTTCCGCAGAAAAGCAGACATCTTTCAGACATCTTTGCTGGTAATCCTCCATTCTTTCAAAAAAGTCAATTACCTTTCTCTGTGTCAAGTACTAGAAGTCTGAGCAGATAAACAGCTTTGCAGGCCAAGCCAGTTTACTAGGAATAATATAGAGTAATGGAAAGACATATTAGATACAGCTTTTCAATTAAAGGCAACCGGAAAGCCATTATCCAGACACTAATTGGAGAGAAAGACCATACAATCTCTGCCCCCACTCCTGTAACACATGACCAAACAGATGTGTGCAGGAAGTGCTGACAGTGGCAGACAAGTAAGCTTAAGTTACTCTTCTCTCCTACATGCCTGACTAGAAACATCTTGCAAGCAGTGGTCTATTCGTTTTAGCATAAGCCAGGTAAAATAAGTAAAATGGTAACTTCTGATTATTATCTAACTATCAAATGGGACGTATGTACAAGATCTCTGGAATTCATCATTAAAGAGAATACTACTTACTTTTTGTTTGGAATCATGACTGACTACATAAGCTCTAAGGACTAAATGTCCTAAAGAACAGTAGTGTAAGTACTGCATCCAGAAGTACAAGGACAGTGGGATTGAGTGTACCCTCAGCAAGCTTGCTGATGACACCAAGCTGAGTGGTGCAGTCGACACACTGGAGGAAAGAAAGGGATGTCATCCGGAGGGACCTGGACAGGCTGAGACATGGGCCTGTGCGAATCTCATGAAATTCAACAAGGCCATGTACAAGGCCCTGCACCTGGGCCGGGGCAGTCCCAAGCACAAACACAGGCTGGGTGGAGAATGGATTGAGAGCAGTCCTGAGGTGAAGGACATGGGGGTGTTAGAGGACGAGAAGCTCAACATGAGCCAGCAATGTGCGCTGGCAGCCCAGAAAGCCAACCAGATCCGAGGCTGCACCAAAAGCAGCGTGGTCAGCTTGGTGATGGAGATGATTCTCCCCCGTTGTTCTGCTCTCATGAGACCCCACCTGGAGCACTGTGTTCAGCTCTGGCACACCCAGCACATGAAGGACATGGATGTATTAGAACAAGTCCAGAGGAGGGCCACGAGGATGATCAGAGTCATATGAACAGAAGCTGATAAAGTTTGAATTGTTCAGCCTGGAGAAGGCCCTGGGAAAAACTTAGTGGCCTTCCAGTACCTAACTGGGCATGTAGCAATAGAACAAGGGGTAATGGTTTTAACCTAGAAGAGGGTAGATTTTGATTAGATATAAGGAAGAAATTCTTTATTCTGAGAGTGGTGAGAACAAGTTGCCCAGAGAAGCTGTGGAACCCCCATTCCTGGAACTGCTCATTGTCAGGCTGGAGGGTCTCTGGGCCATATGATATAATGGAAGGTGTCCCTGCCCATAGCAGGAGGGTTGGACTAGACATCTTTAAAGTTTTTTCCAACCCAAACCATTCTATGATAGTCTTAGATGGTCTGTTCCTCCTTTTCAAGACTCCGGATTTATTAATTTTCTGAAAACTCAACTTACATTTAGAACATTTGACCCTACCTTATTTATGTCTATTCACAAAGAAAGAATACTGTAACCACTAGCAGCATTGTTATAAAAAGGCAAAGATGCAAATTTCCTCCGGTAGTCCTACCACACTGCCAAACCGTGATGTCAAAATACATTTCTACCTCCTGTGCAGGACAGGGGTAAAAAGTATTCCAACAGCCTAGAGCTGATGCACCAGCAAAGTCTATTTAGCTTGATGAAGCAGAACTCCAAAAAGCCAAGCAGCTCAACAGAAGGGTATGACAAACTGCTTGGGGAAAGCAGGAGCTGCATTCCCTTCAAGTGGGGAAAACTTCTGATAAAGCGGAGGCTCTGATACAGTCACAGCTTGAAGGCAATGAAAACATATGAAGCAACATGAGGGAAGGAACAGACAGTGATCTCACATTTTATGAGGAAGACATTTGAAAGCTGAAGCATGTGTTCCTGAAGATTTTTTTCAAACGTAAATGATTCTATGATTATAAACAAAAAGAGATTCCAAAAGCCAGCAGAGCCTAGCTACAGGCTGTGGCTGATTAATTAGAAAGTACAAGTGAGCATATCGCAGCACTGCTGGTGTTAGCAGTATTTTAAATTTTCATAGACTCATAGAATCATTAAGGTTGGAAAAGACCTTCAAGATCATCTGGTCCAAGCATCCCCTACCACCAATGTCACCCACTAAACCATGTCCCTAAGCACCACGTCCAACCTCTCCTTGAATGCCTCCAGGGACACCACTTCCCTGGGCAACTTGTTCCAATGCCTGACTGCTCACTCTGAAAAGAAATGTCTCCTCATTTCCAATCTGAACCACCCCTGGTGCAACTTGAGGCCATTCCCTCTAGCCCTATCACTAGTTACCTGTGAGAAGAGGCCAACCCCCAGCTCCCCACACCTTCCTTTTGCTTCAAGAAAAGCCCCAACCCCACACAGGTAGGACTGTGCAGGACTTCCACAACAACGGGCACAAGGCATGACACAGTATGTCAGGGAGAACTCCTTCTGCCATCCAAAGCTGCCCTGTCCTAGAAGGTTCATTGCACGGGGCCTCTCAGAGGAAAGCCCTGCGAGAATTGCCAGATGCTTCACACCCACGTTACACTACGTAATACCCTTTTTTTGTTGTTGTTACCATGGGTGACCGACAGCCCGCACGCACGTTCAGCCCACTCACCGTTTTCTTGGCGACCCGCCACTCGCTGTCCGCGATGGCGTGGTACTGGACAAGGGTGTTCCGCAGCTTCGTGGCCAGGGGCGCCGAGCTGGGCAGCAGCTCCATCTCCTTCCCCCTCGGAACCGCACACACACTCGCACACACACAGACGTCACCACTGGGGCCCGGAGCCGCTCCCGGGGTCACAGAGACCGACGCCAGATCCCGCCGCCCAACTCTCACAGCCGGCCGCCGCGCTCCGCCCGCCCAACGGCCGCTCAAAGGCCGCCCAACGGCCGACGGCGGCAGCCAATGGCAGCGCGGCCGGCTTGCCGCCGCAGCCAATGGCGAAGCTGCCCGCCCTCTGGAGAGCGCGCGCGGCGGGCGGGCTGCGGGGCGGGGCGGGACGGAACGGTGGCGTGTCGTCACGAGCTGGCGGCCGCAGGGCGCTTGCCCGTTGGCTGTCGCGGAGAGGGAGGGCGCTCTGATTGGCCGCGGGGAGCGGGGTTTTCCGTCAGGCTCCTGCCCGTCAGCGCATGTGGGGGCGAGGCCTGTGGCCGCCCGGCCCCTCTACAACCTGCTGACAGGGCTGGGGGCGGGGCCTCCCTCACAGGGCGGTCCCTGACACCTCAGACCGCTGGGGTTGGTGTTTGTAGCTTCGGGCTACCTATGGGAAGAAATGACGCTTTTTTTCTGTGAAAATGACGATTTTTGAATAAAACCGTATTTATAGAATCACTGAATCATCAGGGTTGGAAAAGACCTCCAAGGCCATCTGGTCCAGCCATCCCCTACCACCAATGTCACCCACCAAACCATGTCCCTAAGCACCACATCCAACCTCTCCTTGAACACCCCCAGGGACTGTGACTCCACCACCTCCGTTGGCAACCCATCCCAATGCCTGACTGCTCTCTCTGAAAAGAAATGTCTTCTAATTTCCAACCTGAACCTCCCCTGGTGCAGCTTGAGGCCATTCCCTCTAGTCCTATCACTGGTTATCTGTGAGAAGTGGCCAACCCCCAGCTCCCCACACCTTCCCTTCAGGTAGTTGTAGAGCGCAATGAGGTCTCCCCTGAGCCTCCTCTTCTCCAGACTAAACAACCCCAGCTCCCTCAGCCTCTCCTCACAAGACTTGTGTTCCAGATCCCTCACCAGTTTTGTTGCCCATCTCTGGACATGCTCCAGGGCCTCGACGTCCTTCTTGTAGTGAGGGGCCCAAAGCTGAACACAGTACTCGAGGTGCAGCCTCACCAAAGCTGAGTACAGGGGTACGATGTGGTGGTTTTACCGTGCTAGGCAGCTGAACTCCACCACAACCACTCTCTCACTCCCCCTCCTTAGAAGAGGAGGGGAGAAAGTAAAGGAAAGAACAACTCACGGGTTGAGACAAGGATAATTTAATTAAAGGGAAAAATAATTATTAAGGAAAGATTATTATTAATTAGACAATTTAACTAAAGGGAAAATAGGGAAAGGGGAAAGGTGAGGGGAAAGGGGAAAGGCGAGGGGAAAGGGGAAAAAACAAACAAACAAAAAAACCACACAAGTAAAGGCTGTGTGGAAGTCGAGAGGAAAGAAATTACTCTCTACTTCCCACAACTGTGTGATGCTTGACCACGTCCTTGAAGCAGGGCCTCAACACACATAGTCAGGAGGACAAACGTTTTCACGAGAGCCCACCCCTCCCCTCTTCTTCCTTTTTCCGCCTTTTATTGCTGAGTGTGACATCATATGGTATGGAATATCCCTTTGGTTGGTTTAGATCAGCTGCCCTGGTGATGTTCCTTTCTCAATTTTTGCCCACCCCCTAGGAGGGTTAGAGAGAGTCCTGATGCTGTGCCAGCACTGCTCAGCAGCAGACACAATACTGGTTTGATACCATTGCTGTTCTAGCTACAAATGCAGAGCACAGCACTGTATGGGCTGCTGCAGGGAAAGTTAACATGCCAGCTAGACCCAGTACAGATGATCACCTCCCTGGTCCTGCTGGCTACACAGGGTCCTGCTGGCCCCAACACCGACCCCAGGGGAACACCACTGGTGACCGGTCGCCAGCTGGACTTCACTCCATTCACCACGACTCTCTGGGCCCAGCCGTCCAGCCAGTTTTTAACCCAGCAAAGAGTGTACCTGTCCAAGCCATGGGCTGCCAGCTTCTCCAGGAGAATAGCGTGGGAGACCGTGTCAAAGGCCTTGCTGAAGTCTAGGTAGACTACATCAACAGCCTTTCCCTCATCCACCAGGCAAGTCACCCGGTCATAGAACAAGATGAGGTTGGTCAGGCAGGACTTGCCTTTCATGAACCCATGTTGTTTGGGCCTGATCCCCCAGTTGTCCAACATATGCTGTGTGATTGCATTCAAGATGATCTGTTCCATCACCTTTCCTGGCACCAAGGTCAGGCTGACAGGCCGAGTCCTCACATTAGCAAGTCTCCAGTTATCTGGGATCTCTCTAGATGACCAAGACCAATGATAGATGATGGAAAGCAGACCAGCAATCACATCCACCAACTCCCTCAGCACCCTCAGGTGCATGCCATTGGGTCCCATAGATTTGAGAGTGTCTAGCTTGCCTAAATAACCTCTAACCTCTTCAACCAGGGGGAAGTCTTCCTCTCTCCAGGTTTTCTCTCTTGTTTCCAGGCTTGGGAGTGCTTGGGGACTAGCCTTAGCAGTGAAGACTGAAGCAAAGAAGGCATTCAGTAACTTTGCCTTCTCTATATCCGTCATCACCAAGGCACCCACCTCATGTAGCAGCAAACCCACATTTTCTGTAGTCTTGCTTTTGCTGCTGATGTATTTGAAGAAGCCCTTCTTGTTAGCCTTGATGTCTCTTGCTAAATTTAATTCCACAGGGCCTTGGCCTTCCTCCACGCATCTCTGCATTCTCTGACAATGTTCCTATATTCCACCCAAGTGGTCTGTCCCTTCTTGCACATCATCTATGCTTTCTTTTTCTGTTTACGTTTTCCCAAGAGCCCTTTACCCATCTGTTCTAGTTAGATTCTGGGGGCTGAAGCTGGTTGGTTCAGCTCAGCAAGGATCAGATAAGAACTATATATATATATATATATAAAGCAAATGAGCTATTCGGGGATGTCAAATACACTCACACACACACTCACACTTGAGCAGCAACAGAAAGACAAAGAATTTATTACTGAGTTAGCTTGTTAACATACTGACCTCAGAGTAGCGACAAGCACTGTGCTTTTCCCAGTCATTGATGTTGTGGATACTTAGCCAGGTCATGGTGGGCATCCCATCAGTGTGGTAGGTATCAACGTCTTGCAGGCATCCCTGTGAAGGCAATGTTGACCTCAGTTGATGTTCCTGCCTCACCGATGCAGAGCAACTTGCCCTGTTTATAGGTTTTGCCCCTGCATGCTCCCAAACGTGAGGCAGCACACAATTGATGTCCCCAGCCTCAGGGGAGCACTTGGCAGTGCTCCCCTGTGATCAAGCACAGCTGTGTGGCCAGTGTGTCCTGTGTGGATGGCAGCATTTCTCATGCCGCATGACTTGCAGCCTGGTGCCATATTGCTGAACAAGCAATATGTATCATTGCAAGGTCAAAGTTTTGCCTTGCTAGTCTTACAACAATACCTGTTTCACATCGCACAACCTAACAGTTTTTATCCCTAACACACCATCCACGCAGGTCTCCTGCACCCCTTGTTCGACTTTCTCATAGGGATGCACCAATCCTGAGCATGGAGGACATGAAAATACCTCTGTCCCCCAACCTGAAAACAACCTGAAAAATCAAATTTCTCCTGAAAAATGCACAGCCCCATGAAGCTGATCAGTTGTCCTAGGATAGCTGATAATTCATCCTAGAAATAATACTTTATGGAGAAGTATGAGACTAACTACTGCCATTTAATTTCAGTTAAACTGTGCCTAGCAATGGACTTGACTGCTGAAGGTGTTCCTCTGTGAAATGCACATAACTCATAGTAAGAAGGATGTTGTGGGTTGTTTCCAAATAAAGGAAAATGCACACATCTAGCCTTCACATCTTGGAGGTGCATTGAAGGTAAAAAAATAGATGCAGTTTGCCAAACATTATGGACCAAATTCTGCTTTTGTAGCAAAGGGTGTGGAGCCACTAATATTTAATGTGCACACTCCTATCTGACACTCAGTGGGCTGCTTCCAAACCAAACCAGGGCTGAAGTACTTTACCAGATCAAACCTGAATGTCAACTGCTGGTGGACAAAGAGCAGTAGGCACATGGTTGCCTCATTAAAGTTAACCAATGTATTTTTTTTAAATGTAAATGTCTCCAGACAGACTAGCAGACTAGTGCCCTTTTCAGAAGAAAGCTAATGGGCTGCCCTTACTAACAGATTTGAAAAAGTAGATTTTTTTTTTCTGTAATTTTCTGCTTAATTAGGATCTTTCTGCTATGTGCAAGCATTGACTAAGACTTGCACAATTACACATGTAATTCACATACAGAATTCACATACAGGAGTCTGGAGATAATAGGGTCTGGCATGCTGTCTTCCTCTGGGTACCTGCATTCCCTTTGACTGGTGAGTAGGCAAAGCAGTTATACAAAATTCTGAGGAGGAAAATGTAACTAAATAGTAATATTGCTTTACACTTTTGGGGTGGGGGAGTGGGGAGGGGAAGGGAGAGGGGAGAGAGGGAAGCAGTACTTTCTTACCAAACTACTAAACTCCTTATTTTCTGGTGAATAAACTACAATATATCAGTGCAGGGTACCAAAAGTGCTCCCAATGACTACTACCAAAGTAGTGTAATATATTCACTCTGAGCCCGAGTCTTTTTTCGTGGTCATGCAGTTATGAGAAGTAACTGCAATGCCCATGCCAATACATGTTTTGTTGTACAATTCTATCTGAGACATCATTGGTTATTTGTTTTGTTTTGTTTTGTTTTGTGCTCAGATACTTCTGTAGGGTATTAAAGAGTATTATGTTGATTGATCAATTCATGTGTTCCTAGACAAGTGCTCAGTTTGCTCATGAACATCGTGTTTTCCATTATTCTCATCTGGCTGCTCAGTTTTCCTGAGCTGGATATTGTGCTCAGTGTTACTAGAGCATTAGAGGTGAATTTACAAATACTTATTAGTGCAAAGTGTTCTCATTAATTTCAGGCAATGGAAGGTATTTAAAACTGCAAGCATGGTTCAGAACCTCGTGGATTTTTTCCGACATTCTGCTATTAAGTGTGAAAAGCAGAAAACATTCCACATCTGTCAGAGTTCTGCAGTTTTGGGGCCTTTGCACAGCCACCAACTTTCATGGTAAGACTCAAAACTTTTTAGGCCCCAACCTTCAGCCTTGTGCAAAACACATAGGTTCTTTAGCCCTTTGAAACTCCTCTTTGCTGCAGATACATAGAATCATGGAATGACAATATGGCAGGAGGGCTGAGGTTGGCGTGGACCTATGGAGGCCATCTGGTCCAAGGCCCTGTCCAAGCAGAGACGCACAGAGCAGGTTGCCCAGGACCATGTCCAGATGCCTTTGGAATATATCCTAGGAGTGAGACTCCACAACCTCTCTGGCAACCTGTGTCAGTGCTCCATCACCAGCACAACAAAGAATTAGTTCCTGATGTTTAGAGGGAATAGTTTGTGTCTACATCTAACTACAACACATTTTGTTTTTCTTGAACCAAACTACTAATCCAAAATGTCATGGACCCAAAAGTTTCTCTCTAAATAACAGACCAGAAGAATGGTGTTGCCCTGAGCCTCTGCTGATGTTTTTAGTCAGACTAGCATAGCATTTCATCTCACAGGAACACTGATGTCCAACTCATTTGGAACATCAGCCAGAGAAATGTAGACTCCTAAGAGTTTATGTTAAAAACATACACAAATGTTATCCAAGCACTAAATGTCACACAAGCCACTAAATGCAATTGACCAGAGGTCTGTGTTAGGAGGCTCTCTCTAATCCAGTATGGAGAAAAGTTGGTGGTTTTTCTTTTTGTTTGTTTGGTTTGGTTTGGTTTGGCTTTTTTTTTTTTATTATTTTTTTTTCCCATAGAATCTTTGGAAGTATGAAGAAAACAAAGAACTTGTTTTTGCTATTAGGCACATCAGTCAGTGGAGCTGTTCTGAATGGCTTGCCAGATAATGATTCCTGCAATATTATTAAAAAAATAAGCCTCAACAAAAGACCTCTATCGAAAACCTCTAATACTCTTCACATATGACCTTCAAACAGTTATTTTAATTCTTCTTTGTCTGGACTCAGGTAAGTGCACTACGTACTGCTTTTCCGTCAGAGCGCAATGGAAAGCAAGAATTTGTATATTTTATGCTGGACCACATTTAGCTGTAAAAGTGGAATTTCATGGGTTTTTTTTTGTTTGTTTGTTTGTTTTGCTTAATATCAGCTGTATTAAATCAGCTGTGTTAAGTTAGCTGTCTTGACCATTACTTGTAAATGCAAAACCGAAAAGGCTAACACTGAGCTCTTAGCACTCACGTATATTCACAAATGCAACTTCGCAGGTGGGCAGAAGCCTAGCTAGAAGTCTTCCTTGTTTCACTGGTATAGTACTGATAGCATTTGTCTCTGCTCTAGAGTGAGCCAGACTGGAACTTGTCTCACTTCTTACATTATCACTTTAAAGTGTGTGTAGTTGAATAAGAAATATGAACCCATTAAAACAGTCACCGACTTAGCCAAACTTGAGTCAAAGGCAAGTTTCTGGAAGACAGAATGGCCCATCACCTCCACGGTAAGATCTGGGCTATTAGACAAAATATCTATTTTGTTGGATCAAATTGTCTGAGAAACCCATTGAATTTATGGTCCATGCAGTTGCAAGTCGCAATGCTGTAGGGTGGGGGAGTGGTGGTGGAGCGCAGCTTAGACCAAATAATATTAAAAAAAAAAAAAAAAAAAGAAAAAAGCTCTCTTCACAAAACATCAGTTGTAACTTTTTTTTAAAAAATGTGTTTTGTGGTTAAGCCACAAGATGGCAGGAAAGCAAAATAAATATTTTGTTGCTGAGGCAGCTGCACTTGAAAGAACTCTCTGAAAACAAGTACAACAGAGAAAAGGGCTAATTTTCCTTATTAAATTGTAGCTAAAGCCTTATAAAATTTTGGAACCTGTTAGATATTCCTTTAATTAACCTGATCTAACTGTGACTTGTGCTAAACTGTAGTATAGTAACTTTTTCTTACTTGCCATTTGTGGGTCAGGACAAATACTGCCTATTATTTTGCTATGCACAGCAAGTAAACAAGCTAGACCTGGTTATTTCCTTTTTGCATCCCACTGGAATATGGCTTGTATGAAAATGAACTGCAGAATAAAGTGTCTTTGTACCTGGAAGAAGAACCATGATTTTCCTGAATTATTTGTTTTATATATTTTATTAGTGTACACTCTACCTCTGCCCTTGGAAAAAAACCAACCTTCACATTATTCTCAAAGTTGACAGTAAAACCAGTTAGGACATTCAAATGCTGACTCCGTTCAGAAGATATCCTGAGCTGAAGAATAAAAGGTAGAAGTATCATGCAATCATCTTTTTTTCTTCATCTGCTTGCATCATCTAATATTAAGGAACTGATGTAGTCTTTTCTACAAGATTTCAAATGAATGAGTTCTGTTCCTTTCCTGCCTAGTCCTTTTAGTGCAATCTGAACAGATTGGTTTTTATCCCATCTCCACTTTCAAAAGCAATGGTCACACTTCATCATTAGAGTGGTGTAGTGTACACACATTGTGTAGCAATAGCATCAGTAATAGTGATAGCAAATCTTGAATCATTAGGGTGGTAATGGCTTTCAGGTTCATAAAGTCCAACCACTAACCTAACCTACCAAGTTACTAAACCATGTGCCACCTCCACACACCTCTTGAATACCTTCAGGGATGGGGACTTCACCACTTCCCTAGGCAGCCCATTCCAAGGCTTGACCAGCCTCTCCATGAAGGAATCCTTCCTAATAGCCAATGTAAACCTCTTCTGGAGCAACTTGAGGCCTCACATCCTATCACTTGTCACCTCAGAAGAGACCAACATCCTCCTTGCTGCCACCTCATGTAGATGTAGAGAGCAATGAGGCCTCCTCTTCTCCATACGAAGCAACCCCAGTTCCCTCAGCCACTCTTCCTAAGTCTTGTTCTCTAGTCCCTTCACCAGCTTTGTTGGTCTTCTCTGCACACACTCAAGCACCTCGATGTCCTTCTTGTAATGAGGGACCCAAAGCTAATTACAGTACTCAAGGTGCAGTCTTACCAGTGCCAAGTACAGATGGACAATCACTTCCCTAGTCCTGCTGGCCACACTATTTCTGATGCAGGCCAGGATGCCATTGGCTTTCTTGGCCATCTGTGCATACAGCTGGCTCATGTTCAGGTGTATAGCATATGTATAAGTGAAGTCTTACAATCAGTCATCAATTGTTTGAATAGTCCTGGCCCACAAATCCTTCAAAATCCTACATAGTGCTGACTGTAACCCAGAGAAGACCGTCTGGCACAGCAGTTACTAATGTTCAGGGATTCTTGAGCTTTCTCCCAAGTGCATCAAACTGATGAAAAGATCCAAATCCAATGACACACATGGTTTTAATCTTTCTTGCCCTATCTCTTGATACAGTTGCCACTCCACCATTTATTGCATTAGGGGTCCTCCAAGCTCTACCTGTTCTGAAATGCCAGATAGCTTTCTGAATTTGATAAAAATATTTTTCCCCTCAAGAGACCACCCAGTCATGTCATATGAGTGAACCAGGAAGCCCCTTATTATAAAGTCTAAATAAATAGTATTTCTTATCTCCAAAATGTTTTGAGGATATTTCAGGTAGGCTTCAATTATATATTCAAGGGTTATCTTTAGCATTGTCTCTTCTTCTCCTTTGTGTCTTTAATCTACTCTTTGTTGCTGGCTTCCCAGCTCTTTGCCTTCTAACAGGAACACCTTTTATATCTAGGACAGACGGCCTTGGTAATATGCCAATGGCAAAGAGACTTCTCTACTGAGCCTGTCAAGAAGTGCACCATTCTGCAGGTGCAATGGCTGTGTCTTGGCCACGGAACAAAAGCACAGATAATGTGCTGAAGAAATTTATTGCACACAGGAAATGAGTAGTGGTTTGTGGGTTCACAGCCTAATTACGTAATCACGGTCAGTCTGTGCATACTTAGTTGCCCTGGTAATAAAAGGATAAAAGCATAACTGAAAAAAAAAGATCTTCACTATTATCATTAACACAAATTTTGGAATGCAACACACTTGTTTGTAAGAACTACTGGTCCCACATTTTCTTGTTATATAAATAATATAATAGAAAGAAAATACCAGTTCAGAGCTCTACCTAAAGCGGTTTTGTTACCTTCCAGTCTCAGGCTGCTATTCTAAGAAAATCTCTTAATTTAAAGCAGTCACTTCATTGTGTTTTCTGCGAATTGCCCATGATTATAGTGATGTGTGTGAATAATATCAGCAAGGAGTAACTTCTGGATATGTTTCTGTTCTAAGTCATTATCTCTGCCATGTTGAGGAATTCCTAATTTGGTTTAGGTAGAAGTTTGATAATTAAGAGCAGAACTGACTTCTTTACGTTAATCTCAAAATCCACCAGGACTGAAGCAAGTGTTCCTTGAAAAGAAAGACATATTACTCAAGTCCCAATCAGGAAATACAATTCAGATTTAGAAAAGTAAAATTTTTATCAGAGCAATATGAAAAACACAAATAGAAAGCTGAGGTTATGTTTCTTCGAAGGGCAGATGTTGAACCAAAGACAGGATTCTGCACTAAAATATTAAGATGCTTTGTTGATAGAATTTGCCTAGGAGAACTCACAGCAACAATTAACCCTCCTTGTTTATAAAGCTAATTCTTTTTTCTAGAAATGTGTTAAGCTGAAAGTTTTCATAATATACCTTTCCTAGAAATTTGTTACACTGAAAGCTTCTTGGGACTATCCATCAATTTCCAACTTTTGGATTATTTTGGAACCCATTTTGTTATGATTTTTGCAATTATGTTGTTAAAATCTTAGTCTCTGCCATATTTCCTTTTTTCCCCCACTACCCCAAGGCAGAGAACAGGTTTAAAGGAGTCAGTTTTTGCAGCAGTGCAGTCCCAGAGTCTAATATACATTTACTTGTAGTGGTCTTATAGCAGTAGCCATGCTCACTCTCTGCCCATTCATGCTACCTACAATTTGAGCTGCAGTAGGTTTAAGGAAATCATGGGTCAGGCAATAAAGAGAAACAGTAATGGCTGACAATAGCAGAACTGGAAGCCCTGTTCCCGCTACATTTACTTCTACAATGGTTGTACCCTTTTACAAGGAAGTTTGAATATATTGTTTTTGCAGATGCTTTTATGATTTTAACTTTGTTTGTGTGCAGGGCTAATATCATCATAAAGATTATATGAACATATGTTTATATGGTTACTGTCAAGAAAAACACAAGTTCTTGTGACTCCTATGATTTCCAGGCTAAACTGAAATGCTTGTTTTCAGCAATTTCTTTCTGTGTAGTATATGTTCTGAAAATTTTAATTCTCTTACATTTCCACAAATGGATTATTAGCTGGATTTTTTTCCCTAGAGTTTTTAGTCATAATTTGTCAGTGTGTCTGTAGCTTTCATTCTGTCATTTTTCTCCTTTAAGCAAGAACACTCCCTATGTCTTATTTTTTCTTACAAATATAGCCACCTTATCTTATTTATAAAATGGAAAATACTTACAGTACATGCAGGCTAAGAACTTAGAGCTTTACGATTTTAAAGCATGTATGGTATCTTTTCAGTTAAGTAGGATACATTTATCTTGGGTGTCTGAGCTATTTCCTTTGTGAAAATGTCATTCGCAGTTGAAAATAAGTAAACCTTTTTGACTAATGAATTGAACATGATGTAATTGTTTTAACACACATTCTGTCTTAATCAGCTAATGATATGGACACAATAAATGCCTCAGTTTTCTCAGTCTGTCCAAAACAGACTTGACATCATGGATTTTATCTTCATCCTGGTTATATTTTACATATGCAACATTGGAAGTATTAAGTAAGTAAACTAATAGAGCAACATAGTGCTGCTTCAGACTTCCAGGTGGATACAAGAAACCTAAACCATTTTTTCAGATAAGATAATGGCAGGAGACTAAAACTGATTATCTTAAAAGCCTCCTTCAGTTCTATGACTTGTTTTCTTAGCTTTGGTGCAACCCTGTGGTATAGTACAAACAAATAGTTCTTTGTCTAAGGGTGTCAGGGAGGCATGGCTTGTCTTTTCAGATGATTAGTATTAAAATATATCTCGGGGTTCAATATTTTAGGAGAATAACAGCATGTGGGAAGAAATTCAGAACATATTCTGAAATTTACTCAAGACAACTATGTTGTTGGTTTTTTGGTGTCTTTTCCTTTTTTTTTTTTTAACATGGGGAGAGTCCTTGAGGCAGCCTCAGATGAGATAAAAATGTCTAGCAGAACATTTTTAGGAAATGATTCATTTCCAGAAGGAAAAGCACCTCTTTTCTCAGATGGGATCCTGAAAGATCACTTCAGGGGGGAGGGAACGGAAGGCACAGGGACAGGACACAGACTAAAACTCAACAAGTGGCTAGAGCACTCTGCTAAGATATAGGCAAGAAAGTATGAGGAAAATCTGTGCAAATTACCGGGTTTCCATAGAGGCAAAAAGCAAGGTTATTGCTCAAGGAAAAGCATGTATGTAAGCAACAAGAAGTAGGAGGTAATTCAACGATTTGTGTAGTATCGTTCAGACAATTAAAAGGTTCCAATTCTTCCGTAACAAAGGCAGTATGATAGAGGTTGGGGAGTGTCTGTGTACAGCCCAGAAATCATAAAACCTCAAGTGGCTTCACTCACATTGATTTTCTGTGTGTACAGCAAGGTAGAAATTGAATAAGGCTCTACTCAGAGTGTAAGGAGTTTTAATATATTTGAAGGATGCTATGACACATACTTTCATGCACTTCTCCAGAAGTAAGAGGCTCAAACTCTATCAAGAGAGCAACATTCTTCAAAGGAACAGTACTTTAAAACACAAGATATGCTGGAAGGCCAAAGTGGTCTCTTCTTTCCCAAAGAGGTCTGGGAAATTAACTGTGTATTAGTGGGAATTTTCCATAGTTAATCCCTCTGCTCTGTTTCTGTGCCAGAAAAATGTTGGACAGATAGTCTAGAGAAGAGCATTTTGCATTAGTTTGCTTCTCATTTAATTCTTCTTATAGCAAGAAGATGTAGGTGGATCCATTGACTTGTAGTATACTATACATATGACGTGGATACATATACTATATGTAGTAAATCTTGTCATTGGCCCAGTGGTCAAGCAATATATACCTTAGTAGCTTCATCTTTATACATCAGAGAATTTTAAAACTTGTCTACACAAATTTCTGTACGTGCACATTTTAAGTGTTTAAGTGTTTCATACTCTTGTACTTTTTCTCTCCTTGAATATTCCATCTTCTATATTTGAATAGTACTGGGATACTTTGGAACAGTAATTTCATGTGTTTACTACCACCTAGCACAGCTTTTGGGTGGTGTTAAATAGTTTAAAATAATAGCTGTGTTTTAAATTGTCTGTAGTTATAGCTGTGAAGTGATTGCTAAGTAGACAGGATAGTCGTAACGCTTGTGTTTTTAGCTCATGTGAACAATAGCACAGTTCAAGGTTCTAAACAAGCAGACAATCAAAACATCTTTCCCAGGAACCAACAGCAAAAATATTTCTTGTTAAAATGTGTAACTTGTCACAAGTCTTAGAAAGCCATTACAAAGAAAGTATATGTTATCTGTACCTAGGCAATTTTAACTTTTGTAAACAAGTAAGTTAAAATTAATCAACAGCATGCCAAAAGCCTCTGCTGAAGTGTGACTGAATTCTTGTTCTGTTTTCTAGAGATATGATTTTGAATTCTGGGAAGTCTTAGTAATGGACTCTTGTCTGACTTTACATTCTTTCTGTTTATTTTATCAAAGTACAATATCCATAACTTTATATCTCTCCTGTTTCAACTTTCACACATCTTCACTCTGCAGCTCCTAGATTCAGACAGCTTCCTGTTCATTCACTCTCCCTTTCTTCTCTTCCCTTCTCCCCTACATTTGGCCACAGGCCTGATCTTTTTTTGTTCCTGCCAAATTGTTTAGCATCTGGATAATACTGACACATCAGGGAGGGGAACAGGGCAGGAAGCTCTCATGGTATCTCTGACATGAATTCACACTGCCAGCACTTCCAGATATACAGGACAGCATTGGTTGCATTACCGCAGCTCATATTCTGGAAGCCAGATAATTCAGACACAAAGGGACCCCTGGGTCACTGGCCATGCCTGTTAGGCTTTGTGATAAACTCTCCTTTGCTCACACCCTCAAAGGAGCACAAAGGGGCAGTGGTGATGGAAGAGACTACTAACACCCTGCCCTGGCTGCTCCCAGGCCCAAAAGAGGGGCCATCAGCTTGTACAAAGCCCATCTCCACACACCCAGTGGAGTACAGGGGCCTAGAGGCAGGCAGGAGACCAGACTGAGGACTCTGAAGACAGGGAACCTTGTCTGGGCCCTCCTAGGGGCCCCTTTTCCTGTCCCAGGAAACCTACAGCCCCATGATGCAGCTGTGACACCCACCAAGGTAAGTCTGGAGCACCTTTCAAACTGAGGGAGGTTTCTGCTTAGGAGTATGGGACACATTATAGGATGCGTAATGGGAAGAGCTTTTCAGGATGGCAGAGGACTTACTATGTGGTGCTTAAGGGAGGAACCAAAGTTGGGGAAGGGGAGGAATTTAGATGATTTAGAAAGGAATAAATGTGGGAAAATAGGAGAATAAGGTGACAGAAGGGAACAGTTGTTTGCAACAGTCTGTAACAGTTTGCTGGTCAACATGCTTGTCTGTCAATGCCCTGATCATCACAATCTGTGATATCTTATATTAACTTTTAACTCTTACCTGGCTGAAGGACTCTGCTGTCTGTGAATGCGTGCATATGGGGTCTCAGTGCCAGCAGCTGGAGTCAGACCACAGGTCAGAGGGCCCATGTGTCCATGGTGCAGGCCAGAGTGGGCAGACCAGCGCCACTCACTGGAGTGAGACTTTGAGCCATAGGGACTGGTGTGTCCATGGTGCCAGCAGCTGGAGCGAGCGCAGGAGTGACGAATGACCAAACCCAGCCAGCTAGCAAGGAGGTGAAGTGGCCAGCGAGCCAGGCGAATGGGCATATCTCTGAGGAGGAGACCACAGGAGAACCTGTCTATTGCAGAGACCAGGGGAGTCCCATCCAGCTGCTGGAGGGACCTGGGGAGCCACAGGAGAAAGACAGGTGGTATGTCACTATATACTCTTTACGTGAGCACTCTGTGTCTTTGGCTGGCTGCGTACATGTGCACATATGGTGTAATTGCGTGCCTGCTGGCAGTATATGCTCAGCTGGTGAGATGGACTCATGGCAGCCTCACCTCTCCTGGGCCGTCAGGTATGGTGTGGTCTTCTGGCAAAGTCTGATGTACATTGTTAATTGCCTTGGCTAGCGCGTAAGAGGCTTCAGTGCACTGCACTAATCTACACCATACTCTCTTGAAGAGGGGTAAAATCCCTGTGGGTGCAACATGAAACAGAGAAGTAGGATTCACTAGTGGGCAGGGCCCCTTCACCCTGAAGTGGTTCTGGAAATACATTGCCAAGAAGCTCTCAGACAGCCTCCAAGAAATCCATTCAGCCTCCCCAGGGCAGAATAGCTGTTGACACTGTCAGCAGTCAAAGAATTCAGCCTCAGAGGAATAGCCAAAAATACCATTTATTTCTGGTCTCCTGCATTTATGGGTAACCACATCTAGTAGCTCTCTCCAAAAGTGATCAAACTTCCAAATCACATTTAATTAAAAGATTTGCTTATAACTCAGTGACACAGGTCTATCAAGTAGGCTCAAAGTGGGGTAGCCACTGCTGACATCAAGCGGTCAAATAGTTGAAGAAACCACTTGCAAAGTGCAACATGAAACTAAATACTAAATGCATCACTGGAAGACCAGTTCCAACCAAAGTTACATTTTTGTAGGTATCTATAGACCTCGTTAGTATTTGTACCTGTGGGGTTTTTATTAGGTTGCTGAAGGACAGCAATTTATACCAATGGTGAGATATTGTGAGAACAGAAAAATGCAGGTAAACTATGTGTTTGTTTGTTTGTTTTTGACTGTTTTTAATTTGAGGCTGGAATACTTAACATAACTACTGGCCAAATAATTTCAAAGCTAATGCCTTGAAAGAAACCATCTGTACTAGTCTCATGGGAGATAGAGGTAGATGGAGTAAACTGTATGACATGTAAACATTCATCTGTTTGGACTTGAACAGAGCTACATGATACATTACTTTTATAAGCAGTGTTCCTCAACTACATGGAAAAAACCTAGAAGCTCTATGACATTTCTATTACTTTCTGAAATAGAAGTATGTTCTCAAAGGATTTTCCTGTCCATTTTCTAGAGTCCTAACATCCATTTCTATGAAAGTGGTTTTCTGAACAGTGGGAAGTCCTGATAGCATGGTTTCAGTCTCTGACTGCAGTTTAATCTTTCACTGGGTTTTTACAGACGTATATAGAAGAGTAGATTCTAATTGGTGCAATCCTCTTCAATAACGGATTGATAAAAGGCATATGAAATACTGATATGATTTGAGAGTGCATTTGTTGTTGTGCATCTATATGTTCCTCACAAAGTAGTAATTTAAGTATATCAGTCTAATTTATTCTGGCCATAGCAGTGTGTAGATTGTCCTGCTGAAAAATAACCTGCTCATATTATGTAACTGATAAATTTCACAGTCTGACGCACACAGTCACTGCGTTCATACAATGGAAATGTTTTCATCATGGGACATAGCTAGCCTCTGTATAGTGTAAGTGAGGTGCATTTATAAATACTCCCACTATAGTAATCTCTATCCTACAAACTCCCCTCCATGACTGGTATGTTTACTTCTGCTGCAGTGCAATTGCATATACAGGTTAAGGTTCATAGAATCATAGAATCAGTAAGGTTGGAAAAGACCTCCAAGATCATCTGGTCCAACCATCCCCACACCGACAATATCATAGATGATGGAAAGCAGCCCAGCAATCACATCCACATCTCTCAAATGATTTTCAAAGGTATGTAATAGAAGCTCATGGATTTATTAACTCCTGCAATCATAGGAGGTCTTGTATATTCCTTTGAGTTTTAGCTGTTGTGTTTTTAATCAGCTTTGGATTTTTGTGCCTCATAAAGACAACTCAACCAATCTCCAAGTAGGGAAAATTTGAAACACTTGGTTCCAGCAGACATTGGCTGGCACCATGGGCAATGAGAGTTTAAGTTACTTTCAGAGAAATGGAAAGGGGTTTAGAATATAGAGCCACCCAGCTAACCAAGTTCCACTATCCCACATTACCTCACTGGTTAGTATTGAAAGTTGTATTTCACAGAGACTGGTAGATGAGGTGTTATCCACCCATACCATCCATATTAAGGGAAAATATGAGTCTATATAGTAAGTGGATTTTTAATCCCTCTCTTTTTTTTTTTCTCTGTACTGCCATTACCCATTTCTTCAGTTATTTCTTTCATCTTTGCTTTGTTTCTGCACTTTGTTTTGTGTTGTTCCCCCTCCCCACCCTTTTTTTTTTTTTTTTTTTTTTTTTGGCGGGTGGGGTGGAGAGGAGGAGGCTGCTTCCTGATGAAAAAGAGTTTATGTTACTAAGTGACTGATCTCATACAATAGTTCCAATTTTCTGCTCGTAGGAGTTACTGAGGGACAGGATCCAGAATATTTGACATACTGTGTTCAACTTAGTTGAGCTGTATATCTGTATAACTGTTTTACTTGTAGCTAGTCACAAGCATAGCAACATAAGCTTATGAACAATATTTATATCATTTTTTCACATGACCTAAGAGATGAGAGCAAGAGACATCAAATGTAGAATGTTATCTCATCTCCTGCTCAGATTCCTGCTCTATTTAGGAAAGAGAAAAAATAAATAGATACCTCATACCTCATACCTCAGTGAAAATATGCCATTTACAGCCAGTGTACCTTAAATCACTGAAACAGTATGCTTTTATAAAACGTTTATAATATTAAAAGCATTCAAAATAACTTTCAGAATTTCACTGTAAAGAATATAAGAATGTGCCTTGCAGTGGTCAAAAGCAGCTGCTTGTAGAAGCATATAACAATAAGATAACCGTGTATGAGTTTTCGTATATATAATCCCCCATCCTTTGACTAGTTGAAGACAGATATGGCTTTCATTTAATTAAACAAAAGAAAGTTATGTATTTTTATTCTATAATGTTGCCTAGTTGCTTTTCAAACCCATGTAAAATATTGCTATCCAAAACTTCACCATATGCTGTGTGGAAACCACCTCCTTGTGTTTGTTTTGCATCTGCCTTCTGTTAGTTTCCTTTGGTGCCCTTCCTAGCTCTTGCACTGGAACACACAGTGAACTGTCAGTTCCCATTCACTGTCTCCATGCTATGAAGATTTTATTGACCTTTGTTATGTACCTCACTTGGTTGTTTATTTTTCCAGAATGAAGAGTCCTCACTTAGGAATCTTCACTGAAGAGTCTTCACTTAATTATTTCTTATACAGAACTAATTCTACACTTTTTGACCACGTATCTTGCCTTTCCCTTAACTTTTTGCAGTTCTCCTCTGTCCTTTCAGTCTGACCTACTTAAAATAAGCCAGTATTTCTGCATGGACTAAAGCTTATCTGTTTTGAAAAAGGTATCCAGGGGTTATTTAAAGATAACGTCTGCTAGATAAATGCATCACATTGCTTACCACCTGTTTCAAGCATCTTAATGTTTGTACCTTTGGTGAAACCTGGGCAATGTGAACATTAATTTGCAAGTGTTAGATCTTGGTAGATTTTCAATTGCTGATTTATAGAGGTTAGGATTTGCTTGTTGACTAATTCTATTCAATTAGGAGCTCCCGTGAGACCCTCTCCAGGAACAGAGGTGTTTGCCCTCTGGCCCTGGTTGTTTGAGGGGCTTTGTTCCTTAGATTATTCTCTGTGATTCTTTAAGATTTTGTTGTTGTTGCTGTAGTTGTTTTTTGTTTGGTTGTTGTTGTTGTTTTTCCCTCTCAGATGTCTTCTCACAACGTAGTTACTCATAGGCAATGGTAGAGCACCTCTAGAAATATGCCCAAAAATGTTTTATTCAGTTCTCTAATCTATAACTTGAAGAGAAAAGACGACAGATGGTGTTTTCTTTGCCTAACGTGGAGGAGTTGTTTGTGCTGGCATAGAGTAAATGGTATTTTGTTACTTCTCAATGATTCTATGTAGTTTTGAATAAGAACAGAGAGAAAAAGACCTTTGGTGAGTTTCACTGCTTCATTAAAATCTACTTGCTCAGTCATACTGCAGCCTTCTCAGTAAATTCCTGGGGGATTTTTGGTTTAGTGCACCCCCAACTACCACCACCACCACCACCACCCAAGACAGTGAAGATAGATACACAGTAGCAACACGCTCAACCTCAAATGTCAGGCTTGCTTGTTTTAACGCTATTTGTACAGGTTTTACTCTAAAGGTGAAATAATTCTGTTGAGACAGAAGCTGTTGCTGTGATCATTAAGGGTTGTCTAATCCGTCATCAATGCTGAGACTAGCCTAAACCAAAAGAAACTAGTCCATCCTTAATTGTTCTAGACTAGGCCTTCTTCACTGAAAATGTTCATGACTCTCTAAGCTTTTTTTGACATGCCTGCTTGTCTGTTCTAAGGGCTTGGGGTGGCATTACAGCTTGAACCTTTTACTACTGAGAGCAAAAGATTGAAAGGCAGACTTGCTGTGAAGCACCTCCTGATCCTTCATTTTGTCAGCCCTAGTTTAGAGATGAAAGAATTGCAGCAGCTAATGCTGGATCTCCCAGGTATCTTGGACATTCACACCAATGTATGTCCCAGTGTCTCTGTGGAAGAGGAAGTAGAACCGCTGCTGATGGAACAGGACAAGAGCACTGTGAAGAGAAGGATGCAGGGGAACTGATTTGTGGTTGGGATTCTCTATCTAGAAATGATGACAAAAGGTAACAGAAAACTTGTGGGGCTGAAAGCTGGAGAGTAAAGAGACTATGAGATTTTTAAGAAGAGAGTGCTTTATTCAGGAACGAAACTTCTGTTTGTGTATGTAGTCCTTGAATTGTAATTCACTCTAGTTGGTGGAGAGTATGGACTTTCATTCTTAGTTTCCAATAAACTGCTATGTTCTCATTTTTGTTTTAACACTGACACAGCATTACTGACTTGATAAATTTTATTTATTGATCACTTTAAAAACTCATATTGATCACTTTAAAAACTCATTCTCCTCTGATCATTGACTACTCAGCCTGTGTAACCTATTCCTGAGTCTGTAGTTATCACTTCATATATGGTTTGTCTCTAATTCATAGGTGGTGTTTTGAAGCAATTTTTTCTGTTTTGTTGATGTTGTTGTTGTCATTGTTGTTGTTGTTTGTTTGTTTTTGATTTTGTCCTCCAAATTCATTCTAGAAGACTTTCCACTTTTTACCAAAAAAATAAAAAATAAAAAAATTTACACTTTTGTCAGATTTTTAAGTGTCCTGACATACCACTCTTCACCTCAAGGGGAGGACACGGAAATAAATGATTTAGTTTCTGCTAGCACAGGGGTTTAAAAATAATGGTTGTTGCACCTGCACAAATCACAGTGACTATATATGCAGAGTACACATGGATAAACTTTAAATATGATAAAGAACTGCTTTTTACTTCCGTTGATGCATTTTTGATGTGATCACGAGGAATAAGATTTTCAGTTTACATATGACATTAAAGTCTTCGGTCTTTGATATGACCAGAAGATTCACTCGTTGAGAGGTGCCCTTGCTTCAAGCTGCTGCAACACCAGCCTGTAGATGGCAGCAGAAAGTTCCCGGAATTAGTTCCCAGATCGGTCTGATCTAGACTGGTGTTTAATGAATGGAGATTGTAAAAGCATCACCAGTGTCTATGATACAGTCAAATGTATTCAGAGTCAGCATGCACCATCTTTGCTTCTGCCTGAGTGTAATTAAGTGGCCACTGCCTCACAGTTGTTAAAAACTACTGAGCTCACGTACAGAACTTTTCTTCGGTTTCTTCCAACTGTAGTGAATGAATTCTCCCAGGCTGCCATCTGAGAACTACAAGGAAGAAATGGTGGTATTTCTTCTGTCAAAGATTAACTCTAAATGTCTAGTGTTTCAAAAATATAATTACAGTACACAGTACAAAAAAAGGAGGCGGTAAAATAAGTACTTTACGTATTATCGTAAAATCTCCTGACATTATTAAAAGGTAGTGTTTTTCCAGTGCACCTATTACCTCTTGTTAAACAAGTTTTCATAAAAAACAGGTCAGTAGTTCAGTGTTTTTAGAATCCTGAACTTCCCCTTGCTCTTTAGTTGCTCTCATTTCATTAGAAATATTTCACATCACATAAGTTTACAGAAATTCTCTGGTCTAGGAGGTGCTGTGAGAAACCTTAGACAACTTTGGAATATTCTGGAAAAGTTAGTTATAGCATTCATAGCTCACATTCTCAGCCTTTGAACTGTCTCGTCTTCAAATGTGAATTCTTTTGGGAAGAAATTAATCTCTTTGTATCAGTAGGCATGTCTGTAAACATCTAGCACACCAACTCCACATCTACAGAAATTCTGGTGGGTGCCTCAGAATCTGATTTACTGCAATAGCTTTAATAAAGTGGATCGCAAATTAAACAGATGGCATGGGAGATGCGTATTCCGATCTATTCAGAGATGGTAAACATTTGCTCTTCAGACAGCTTTCTTCCTCTCTCTCTCTTCTTCTCCCCACTCCCCCTATTTTTTGGTCACAATCTTTTCCAGATAATAAGCAATTTACTTGTCTATGCAGTTATCATTTGCTTTGCATGCTAAGAATGGGAAATCTTTTATGTAATCTGCTTTCTGCAAAATGTGTTAAGGGCCGTTAGAAATCTTACTCTTATATTTCTACATTGAATTTATTTGTGTTTAAATAATTTTGAATGCTTTTTTTCCATTTTATTTTATGACAAACAGCATTAGTTGTTAAGTTGCTATATACTTAATAGTGTTTCTCCCTAACCTAAGCATTTGCTGTTTCATAAATTGAACTCCTTGAATGTGAAGAGGCCCTCGCTGTAGGTCTAGAAAGCACTTAGTTCATCCCAGTGCTGCCTAATGGATTTCAAAAGCACTTACAATCATTGGGTACCTTTGTCATCTCTTCAGTTTATAACATTGATGATCTGAGTCCATTTATATACTGAGTTTGCAGAACTGGTTGAGCTGGAAATAACACGTGACTGCTTCGGTTTCCCCTTATGAGATAGTATCAGTGAAGGCTGGTCTGTGGAATTGAATGAGCTCTAAACACACCATTAAAACACTCTTGTACTAGGACAGAGTTACAATCTAGTTTCCATTTTTAGGCATGGCAACTAGAGGCATTTTTTTATCCTTCCTTTGTAGAAAGGATAACATGCTTTGGTATTTTGTAAGGGATCTTTGTGTGTTTGTGTGCATGTGTGCATGTGTGTGGCTTCTTATCCTCAAAAGGGTGTGCTATTTTTGTCTCTTACAGACACTTCAAATCTGGTTCCCTTTTTCCAAATGTTTGTTTTACTCCCATCCTCATGTTTAAGGGAAAAGCAAATAAAATTTTTATTTGTTTATCTTTCTTTATAGAGTAATTTGATCTGCACATATGTAGGCTTGAACTCTGCGGCAGTTGGTTGTGTAGGCCTTAGTAAAGATCTTTGAACTTCCTTCGGTTTCCTTAGCTGCTCCAAAGTAGAATAGCCAATACCACAGAAGTATCCTCATCTGAAATAAATAAACAAACAAACAAACAAATAAACAAACAAACAAATAAATAAAAATACCAGTATGCTAATCACTAGTTCCTGTGTAGTTTTCATTGTTGATGGAAAGATCTGCATGGAAGATTAGAGAGAGAGATGTCAATGGGGCACTTCTGTACTCTTTGAAGTCTTACTCTTCAACAGATGAATTACCTTCTGCTTTCAAATAGTGTTTTTATTACAATATTTTGCCTAGTTGTTTTTCTAATTTAGTTATGCTGGGCTATGCTCTTCCACCATAATGGAAAGGTTGGTCATCAGCAGGAGGATATAGCAAGTTACTGGAAAGCAGCAGATGGAGCTAATGTGATGTGGCAACTGTATCCAAATCTAACATTCAACGGCTTTTATGCCTACAGCAAGTCTGCATGGCAGTCAGGTGTGACTGTAGCATTTGTAGCTGTACCCAAGGTGGCAGCAATCTATGTCTGTTGATAGCAGTAAGAAAGAAGAATTACCAGTCACAGGCTTGCATGCATGGGGTTTGCATAAAACACGAGTAGCTATCCCATGCTTGGCTCTGACGCTGCTGCTGATACCTGCTTCAGGTAGATTGAAGTTAGCAAAGTTTTTCCTACTCTCCTGATTAGACTGCAATCATGTGCAATGCACTGTGTTTGTGCAAACATATGCATGACCCCTGGGGTCACTTCCAAGAGCTCCACTGACTGGTTGGCTTTCAGAGCGAACATTGGTAATGTTATGATAAGGACAGAATCAAAAATGCTGGCTGGATTTCCGAGCATTTTGATTCGTACTCTTTTGGTGCTGTATCTTTAGATGTTTATTCATCTGTTCTTACTTCTCCCAGAATTTCTTGCAGATTATTATGCAAGCTGTAGAGGTTGCCAGGTAGATCTCTGAAATTTTAAAAGGATCATTAAATCATTCACTTATTAACTGGTGTGAGGGGGAAAATACTGAAAGTAAAGAGAGTGTTTGGGGTTGGACCAATGGATAAAGGGGACATCAGAAGGCTGAAAGCAATCATGGGTTACAGAAAAATCCTATGAAATGCCAGCAGCTGCGGCTATATGCTCTGCAGTAAGAAAGCCAAGGACTAGTCTGGGGTAAAGGAGATAGGGTTTAAAATTCCCGTTAAGAATAAAACAAAGTCACTGTTGCAAAAACATCAACAGGAGTAGAGGCCTGGGGGAGGAAGACAGGTGTGCAGACAGCAAGGTTTCTTCTTCTGCTGGAGTACCAAGCTCCAAGGAAATTGTTCTCTGGGCAACCAGGGGACAAACAACACCAGGCGGACTGGAGCCCTGCGCTACAGACAGTGACAGTGAGTATCTAATCCATCTAATGTAGGACCTTCCTTATATACTGTTTTTGTTTGTTTGTTTGTTTGTTTCAGAGAACTAGGACTCTAACACAGAGTGATGTCACCACTTCATTGTGTCCCTTCCACTGAGGGTACAGAAAGCCAGAAAGAGCTTCTGTCTTCTCAGGATCCAAGCTAACTTGGGTGGTGAAGGCAATGCCTCCTTTTGCCTTGTGCTCTGCATGACTGAGATTAACACCCTGTCACCAGAAGACTGACCAAATTTCAAGACCATGCATATCTTTGGTGAGAGCATTTTCTGCTGTTCAAGTTCAGTTTCTCTGAAGCCAAAAATGCAAAACCTAGGGGAAAAACAACAACAGCAAAGAAAAGACTACAAGAAAGTTTGATGTCTTTCAGATTAGGATGTTTCATTGACAGTGGAGATGGGAGGGAGCAAGTCTCATTTTTTCTCTATGCTCCAAAGACTGCTTTCTTTTGCTAGGCAACAGGAGGACACTCTCACTTTGCACAGAGCTGGGTCTAGAAGCCCAGATCTGCCTGTACCAGACAAGGAGGGCTGGAGACTGCTCTCAAAAAGAAAACAGCAAAACTTGTTGGTTAGAGCATGCTATGCAATAACAAACAATTGTTCATCAGCCTTCTTTAGACAGTGACCTGTAGACATTAATGCTGTCCTCTCTTTTGGCTTCCTGTGAATCTTAGGCAGGATTCTCACAGAATCACAGGATGGTTGAGGTCAGAACGTCACAAGGGACCTCTGGAGGTCACCTGGTCCAACCCCCTGCTCAAACAGGGCCACCCACAGCAGGTTGTCCAAGACCATGACACCATGACCAGACAGTTTATGAATACCTTCAAGGAGGTAGACTCTACAACCTCTCTGGGCAACCTGTGCCAGTGCTCTGGCACCCACAAAGTAAATAAATCTTTCCTGATGTTCAGAGAGAAGGAGCATCCTGTGTTCTAGTTTGTGCCCATTGCCTCTTTTCCTGGCACTGGACACTACTTAAAAGAGTCTGGCTCTGTCCTTTTCGCATTCTCTCTTCAGGTATTTCTGTACATTCATGAGATCCCTCCTGAACCTCCTCTTCTCCATGTTGAACTATCCTGGCTCTCTCAGCCTTTCCTCATGAGAGAGGTACTTCAGGCCCTTCATAATCTTTGTGTCCCTCCCTTGGACTCTTTCCAATATGTCCAGGTCTCTCTTGCACTGGAGATCCCAGAACTGGATTCAGTACCCCAGGTGTGGCCTCACCAGTGCTGTGTAGAGTGGAAGGATCACGACCCTCAACCTGCTGGCAATGCTTTGCCTAATGCAGCCCAGGATACCATTAACCTTTGTTGCAGCAAGAGCACATTCCTGACTGATGTTCATCTTGGAGTCAACCAGGATCCCCAGTTTTTTTTCTGCAAATCTGCTTTCCAGCTGATCATTCCACAGCACGTCTTGGAATCTGGGGTTACTCCTTTCCAGGTGCAGCACTTTCCTCTAATGACAGCTTCTCATTTAAAATGTGGTTGCAAGGAAACTATAGGTGTCTTGTGGTCAGTCCTCCAAGCCAGGAGATACCACACCGTTTCATTTTGTCCAGGCTAGACTAGTAGCCTGGTACACCGGTAGCTTAGTAGGCATGTCAGCCATTTGTTTTGAGCCATTTTATTGTGCCATGTAAAAAAGAACAATAGCATATGAAGAAACTTGCCTTTGAGTACCAGTTCAGGATGTTATAACTGAAGTATCTTTAGCCTTTTCAACCTAGTTTTTCCTGTGGTCTTGTTTTTAATGCAGTAAGATGAATGTAGCAGGAATTTGAGTCAAAACAAAATGCAGACATTAGGCTACCTACCATCAGTAGAGGTTCATACATCTTACCCTCAGGAATCACATCCAGAAATGGCAATGAAGAAGACAAAAACCTCACTACCAACTGCACACTATCTCTTCCACCATTGAATGTGAACAACACTTTGTCCCGGCTCACTGTAACTTGTCTTCATTTCTTCCTGTATTAGATCCTTTTCTTAATTTCTCTCAGTAGGAATAGTGGAATAGTTTTGCCAACCAAAATTAAGTACTTCTGCTAATCCTAGGAAGAATGGAAGTACACCACAAAAATCAAGGTCAAAGGTAATACCATCACCATAAGAATACCATAGCCATCTTTACTGCTCCTTTATGTCTGCAGGTGGTGTAATTGGTTAAATGATAATGTGTTTAAATGGTTTTACAAATTTTAGCAGCTGTAGGAGCCACCTCCTAGGGACAGATCTTAGCTGTCATTTTTCGTTTGAGTGGCCTTTGTCTTGCCAAAGCCTGAAGGTAGTTCTAAATCAAGATCTATTTAGTAGGGAAATCAAGGTGCTAAAAAAGAAGGCAATGCATGATAACAATGCAAATGTTAGACAAAATGTCACCAGGTTATAAGCCTTGAACATAAGGATAATGGACATGTCAGTATTCTTTCTAACCTTCTCACTATGGAGAATAATTATCCAGTAATAATTTTTGAATCACAGAAACAGTTCAAGTAGAACAAAGATCCTCTAGGAACCCGTTCTAGTGTGTGACCACTCACATATGGTGAAGAAATGACTTTCTTTTATTTATTCAAATAGTCTGCCCATCCTTCATAGTAGTGTAACATGTGGTGTATTCTTCCTTTTTTGTCACAAAGACAGAAATTAAATAGTGATTTGTGCAGCTCTGTAGCATTTTTCCCTTGTCTCTACCCTCAACTTTAATGATCTCTCTAATTAGCAGAAAACTTGGGTAGGCATGAAGAAGCACAAGCCTTGTAATGCCAAGTGATGATGGCTTTGACTTCGATCAGATTAGGATCTTCACAAATATGTGTAGGACCTTCACAAATCCAATTATACTGTTTAACATACCAATAGGAAGAGTGTTCCCAGCATAAGCCTCACAGTCATTAATCATGACATGAGCCACGAATCCATTCCATATTAATTCTAATTCTGGTTAGGGTAATAGCAAATAACAGCTCATTTATGAAAAATGTGTTAGATTTTTTAAATTAATTTTTATCTGACTGAACTTTGTCTATTAGTGTGGAGTGGAAGGTACTCAGACTGCTTGTGATTTGGTTCAAAATGTAATTCCTTCTGATTTTAGATTGATTATTTCTGTATCTTCGGTGGAAGCTCCTTTGTTCCTTGTCTTGTGAAAATCTGGTGGCTGACATTTGGCTGACCTCCTGACACTGATTGTTACACGGATGTTTCTATCTGCTCAGTCACTGCTAGGCTCGGATGTGTCCAGTGGCCAGAGCAAAGAGCCCTTAGCTGCTGCCAAGTAATTCTGCCCTAGAAAGGACATAGCTCTGATCCTGAGATAAGGAGACCTGCTCAAAAGGATAGTGAGATTAAGCATAGCAGCATATTGACATATGCTCACAAATTCAACCTTGTATTTTATTTGCAGTTCAGGGGTGTCCTGTACAGATGTAACACCTTTTGAGCTTCACCATTAAAGTGCCTTACCCAGCATACAATGAAGAATAATACCCTTTCACATACAGAAGTAGTTCAAAAACTATTCTTTGCAATTCCACATCTGAGTCCTTGCTACTGCTGTCTGTTTGTCTCTTTTGTCTCTTTTGTTCAGCATAGCTAATATTTTTCCTCTGCTCAGAAGATGACAGATGTGCAGCTTTCTGTTCCTGAGCATCAATCCAGGGAGGACACCCTATTCAAATGCGCTACAGGCCCCAAAGCTGCCATCCAGGTGGGGCCAGCGGTATCCATACTACACACAAAGAGTGTCCTCAGGCCCCATAGCTATCCCTCCAGGCTGTCTTAGCACTTGCCCTGCTCCTGACTTTGCTGACTCCATCAGGCAGCCTTTAGAAGTGAGCCCTCGCAGGTCCTTGCCACCGACCTGTGCAGTCTCTGGAGGTGCAAGAAAGGTTCACAGGCAGTATAGCCTTCCCACACCTTCCTTGGCAACTGGACTTTGTGGGCCTGGTAAGGAGGGACACCTGCCCCTACAGGCCCTGCCTTCATGGAGAAGGAGGCTGAGGAAAGTGTGCATAGTACCTTGTGAGCCTCACAAAATAAGAGGGGATGGATATCAGCCATAGGACAGGTACTGTGCTTCTCGTGCTGCTTGACCAAAGCTGTTTCTGAGGCACTCAGCAGCAAGCACACAGTATATCCAGTCCTCTGTCCTGCCCTGTGTTCTGCAGCTAGTGGCACCCTGAGACCTGACTTGGTAGGAGTCTCTGGGGTGGTGAGGGGAGAGGTATTATTCAGTACAGCTGTCGTGAGCTTGTTATTCTGAACTGCCCATTGCAAAGCTTCCATTTTGGTGATGAGAAATTGAAATAAGAAGGTATTCAGCATTGCTCCCTTCCTGTCCTCTCTCTTTCACTGTGCTGCTATGCAATAGGAGCCACAGATGCTTGCTTAGGTTGCAAAGAAGCTGTTTGACTGTGATAATTTGGTGCTATACTGAAGAACATGCTCTCTTGAACACATGCAGCGTCACAGCTGTGACTGTGCTGCACAGACCACACTACACTCACAGCCGGCTTGTTTTCTCATGTTAGGCTGTGTTCTTGCTGCTCTTCAGGCTGCTTTTGCCCCATTTCTGTCAAATGCAGAATTTGTAAATAGTCCTGGGTGATCACTGGATCTGGATTCTCCAGAGAAGGTGATGGGTGATAGTAGTAGGAGATTCCCTTATTAGAGGTACAGAGGCACCCATTTGCCAACCTGATCTTGAGAGAATTCAGCTGCTTACCAGCTGCTTGTATGAGGGATGTCACCGAGAGACTGCCAAACCTCATACAGTCTAGTGACTATTCTCCACTGCTGCTGTTTCACATGGGTACCAGTGATGTTGTCAGGAGCTGTCAGAGGAATATCAAGAGGGATCACAGAGCCCTGGAGCAGCAGTAAAGGACTCAGGAGCACAGAAAGTTTTTTCATCAGTCCTGCTGGTCAAAGGGAAGAGGATGGAAAGGATGAGTCAAATCTGGCAAATCAACAAATGGTTACAGGGCTGGTGCCTCAAACAGGGGTTCAGCTACTGTCACAGACAATCTGTGACAGGACTTGCTTTGAGAAACCTAGTCTGCTGGGGGCTGATGAGGTCCACCTCTCAGAGAAGGGGAAAAGCATCTTCAGCCATAGGCTTGCCAAGTTTTAAACTAGAGTTACCAGGGGAGGAGAAACTCACTCCATTCCACTCCTCCCAGTTTGATGCCAGTGTCAGCGATAGATGCCCAGAGCCTGGAGAAGGGTCATGGGTCAGCAGAAGAGCACCTGAAGAGCAACACAAAGGAATTCCAGCCACTCCAGCCAGTCAGTCAGGGGCTGACTGAAATGTCTCTGTGCTAACACAGGTAGCACGGGGGACAAGAGCAGTTAGAGATGTACACATGCCTGCAGGGCTATGGCTTAATTGACATTAGGGAGATGTGGTAGGATGGCTCCCCTGACTGGAGTGTTGGCATGGAAGGATACAGGCTCTTTGGGAAGGACAGGCAGGAAAGGCGAGGAGGGAGTATCTCTCTCAATGTAAATAATATGATATCCTTGATATCCTTGTCTCTAAATTGGAGAGATGTGGATCTGAGGGATGGACTACTTGGTGAGTAAGGAATTGGCTGGATGGTTGCACTCAAAGAGCTGCAGCCAACAGCTCAATGTCCAAGTAGAGATCAGTAATGGGTGGTGTTCCTCAGGTGTCCGTACTGGGACTGGCACTGTTTGCCATTTTTTTGGTGACATGGACAGTGGGACTGAGCGCACCCTCAGCAAGTTTGCCAATGACACCAAGCTGAGTGGTGCAGTCAACATGCTGGAGGGAAGGGATGTCATCCAGAGGGACCTGGACAGGCTGAGACATGGGCCTGTGAGAACCTCATGAAATTCAACAAGGCCAAGTGCATTGTGCTGCACCTGTGCCAGGGCAATCTCAAGCACAAATACAGGCTAGGTGGAGAATGGATTGAAAGCAGCCCTGAGGAGAAGGACCTGAGAATGTTGGTTGAAGAGAAGCTCAACATGAGCCAGTAATGTGTGCTTGCAGCCTAGAGAGCCAACTGTATCCTGGGCTGCACCAAAAGCAGCGTGGCCGGCAGGGCTAGGGAGGGGATTGTCCCCCTCTGCTCTGCTCTCGTGAGACCCCACCTGCAGCACTGTGTTCAGCTCTGGGGCCCCCAGCAAAAGAAGGACATGGGCTTATTAGAACACGTCCAGAGCAGGGCCACAGAGATGATCAAAAAGCTGACGCACATCTCCTCTATGAAAACAGGCTGGGGGAGTTGGGTTTGTTCCTGGATAATGGAGGAACAAGATAATGGAGAATAGTCCTGCCCAACGTGTCTCAGGGTTCTTGTGCATGAGGGCTCTTGTCTAGGAATTGGGACCTCCAAATTTACAACTCAATCCTCATAACTCTGGAGAACATCATACCCCTCGGCTGACCCTTCACTCAAGTGCTTTCCTGGTTTATCTGCTAGTTAAAGGATGCAAAACCAAGGTGCAATGAGTTTAGGTAGGCAGGGTGATTCAAGCAAGTAGATTTTCAGGTGCTTTCAGAAGTGACAGCAGGTGTCTGAGGTTTGTGTACCTCCAGCAGCAGTTTAAATTTGAGTGTTTCTGGCTAGGCAGTTCTTGTCCCTGACAGAAAAGTGAGCTTTCTGGATTTCCCTTCATGATCCAGCCATGGATGGGAATGGAGCATGACCAAGTGCCTTAAATTGTCCTCTTTGGGCAAAGCTTTACAATGCCTGTATTGCAGGTGTCTGGCAGAACACTGATGAAGAAATGTTTATGAGTACTTAGAGACCTTGTTGTCCACACAGAAAGTAGTATACAAAAGTATAAATAGTAAATAAATAAATAAATTATAGAAGGTGCAATAAGATTGTAATTATTTTGCTTAGACTTATGGAATACCTCATGGTTAAGATCAGGAATATTAGTGTTAGTAGCAGATAAGAAATAAATCAGCCTACATTTGACCCAGACTTATCAGCAGTAGTTACTGGATAATCAATTCAAACATTACCTTGTTAGTAAACAGAAATATTCTCGTCACCCTCTAGTGCATTCTAAGCCAGATGTTACTCAGATAACATTTATCATTTTGCAATACTATATTGACATGTGAAACAGACTTTGGGGGTTGTTGGGTTTTTTTTGTTTGTTTTGCTTTATTTTGTTTTGCTTAGCATAACTACAAACCGGTGCTGCATTCTGCTTTGTTCAATAACCTAAGAATAATGATAATTAATTCATTTTCAGTGTATCTTTTCAGCATGTCATTCTTTGTCATCATAAAGAACTGACACAAAAAAACATTTTATTTGTTTATTTTAGTTGACTTACTTACTTATTTGTTGTTTGTTTGTTTTAGCAGATTAGTATCTGTCCAAAAAAGTCTTGGGGCAGATTTTGAGACTTTTGAATAATCTCTCTCAGAAGCCATATTCTCATGCCAAGTGTGGTTCCTTCAGCTTTCTTCACAGTTTATATCACATGTAAAGACATAGTCCTAGGCTATGGAATCAACCCGATATTTATTTAAAATTGTCAAATTGCAGCAGTTTCTTTCCATGATAATATTGCTTGCTTGCCTTTATGAATTGCATACAATTATTACAATGCCAACATATACTGTCTTTTAAAAGAAATATTAAAAAAAAAAAAAAGGTAAACCAACAAACAGAATAGGTGACTAACCCGATACATAGATTTCACCACCTTCTCACCTACTGCACTATTTAAAAATCTGATATTCTGCAATCATATAAAAATATGTTTTAAAGATACTAGACAATGCTATCTGACTGGTTAAAGTTTCAAGTTAACTAGCTTAACTTATGGGCAGTGGATGTTTTAATTGCTCTAGCTTAACATCTCTGATTTTTGTCTGGCTTACACCAGAACATGCAGGACAGTATGAAAAGTTTATGCAGCAGCCCTTTGACCCAGTGAAGTGGAGTCAGCAGGATGGGGGACACTCAAGTATGTTCTTATTTTGTGGCTTGTTTACCAGGCTGCTCACAGTGACTGGAAAATTCATTGTACATTAACTTTAGATTCTGCTTTTCCTCCTGAAGCGTGACTGTGGGCTGCGTAGCAGAGTGAAGTGTTACTTTCTATATTCTCTATGGTGTACTTGTTAAATACAGTGACTACTTCTAATGGTGGTGGGTTTGATGCTTGTTTACTTAACTGCTGGTTTATCCCTTTTTTTCTTGTTGTCGTTAATGTTGCCCTGTTGGAGCAGAAGCAGATAAAACAAGTTACAGCAATAAACATTCTTCAGAAAATCACTTTATCTTTAAAATTGTTTTTCTATGGTTACTTTGTAGTTTTAGTGTCTTTTCCTCATTTACTGCTTTATCATTACAGCTTACGTGCTAGCAGCTATATAATACTCAGCTCTGCATCTGTGAATAGAAATGACATAATTAAAAGCCAGCCAGCAGCATATTCCATCTACACTTTCATGCCTGCTTTAGCTGCCTTATTTCCCAGCAGAAGTCTGTTTGCGTTTGTTTTTCAGAAACTCAGCATGTCCAAATGTGGCAGGTTTGCTGTGACACAGCTTGTTCGAAGGGCACATTGGGCAGTGTCCACTCGGTGCATGTGCAGTAGCTTCTGATGTGCTGTTTTGATCTGTTTGTGCATGCAAGATATTTGTCCAAGTTGTCTGGGCATCTGCAGCTTATGCTCCACCCAGAGAGTCTGATCTCCCAGGCAGACAGTCAAAATCCACTATTGCTTCTAGACATAATTTCCAAAGAAGAAGGAGCATACATGTAAAGAAATTAAAAATGCGGTGTACCTAAATGCACTTTTCTGTTTACTAGTTACTTAGGTGGGTAGCAAAGCTTCAAATATCAGCATTTCTTCTTTTATTTTTGAAGTATTTTCTCTTTGACCTATGGCCTGTTTACAGGAAAAACTACCTCAAGCAACCTTTTTTCTGTATATAGGAACTTTCTCCTGCAAACGCAGCACGTCTGTCCCATTCTGCATGTGAACAGCCTGCAGTGGAATTGGTTATTTTAAATGGAGAATGTGAGTAAGTGCTTTGCTGGACTGCAGCCAGGAAGTGTGGAGCATTTCAGAACTCAGCCCTTCCTCTCTTTGCTTTGACATTTTTCAAAATCAAAGAATGGCAGTAGGCATCAAGTTAATACTATTGAATTACTCTATAAGAAGTAACTAGTAACTGCCTGGCATATTCAAGAAAGTTTTTCAAGGGCTGATTAAGAGCTGCTCAAGGAAACTGGCCTAATTTTCATATGACCATTTTGAACAAATACATTTCATGTGCATTCAACTCACATTCAGTCATCCTAAGACATATTGTGATCAGTTTAGTTTCAGAGGTGAAGAATCTCCTTCCTAACAGCAAGACTCACTGTCCTATTTTTAGGCAAAGTATATGTGATTACATAACTGTCTGTGGTATTTTGGCACTGGAAAAATACTATCAACCAGGAAACCCTGAAGCACTGGGGCTCTCTGCTTGTAGAGTGCTTGGAATGCAGCTTCCCTTAAATCAGATAGCATGACAATCAAGGTAAGAAGACCTGAAAACCAATAAACTTGGAATTAGTCATGCATACTTGTTCTGGAGAATCAAGAGAGCAAGTGAGTTTGATAGCCCTCAAAATACGTAGTTTTGAAAACATCTAGTTTTCTTTTCTCATCATAAATAAAAGAGATTTGAAAGAGAAATGTAGGGCAAAATCTTTCTCTTCCTCACTGTGTCTGAGTAAACTTGTTAGATGTAAGACAAAAGCTGGAGCACCATTATTCAAAATGTATGTCTTTTGTTTAGTTTTTATTTCAGCTTAGGTTAATGAGTGCAGGTAGAGGAATTTTGACTGTTTGGAATAGATTTGAAAGTCAGACCAAAACAACTGTGCCCAAGTAAGATGTTCGTATGGTTTAGCATAGCATTAAAAATAAATATGGTGAACTAGAAAGACTGTTGTGTATTTATGCAGATGCATTGTTCTCATGATGTAAGAAAAGTGGCCAATGCTTATCTCTAATTTACTGAATGGAAACTTGCAGGTAAATGTTATACTCCTGAGGCTGGTGAGTGAGATTGGACTTTTGGCATCTCTATCTCACACACTTGCCAAGCTGGACAACTTCCTACATAACTGTTGCCTTTTTGGAAAATACTTAAACTATTTCTTGGAAAGTGGTTGAAGGTCAGGCAGAGTTTGTTCTGTGTTTTACAGTATTTATTATTGCATAAGAAGGTTGTGTCCTACTTCTCATTGAGGTCTGGCTAAAGACTACGGATGTGAAAGACACGTGCTTCCTAACACAAAAGAAACCCTACTGGAGATGGTGAGAAGCAGTACTACGTACAGGTCCTTGCACATGTTACACATCCATATTCATATTTGGAAAATATGTACTCTAGAATGGTCTTTAAAATCTCTCAAATATATTCAAACTGCAGGTATTTTGATTCTCACAAGGGCTTTAGATAGTGTTTCTGGTAACATGGTTTTGAGGTCATCCTGCTCTTGGTCCTTAAGAGTACAGCCAAAAGATGGCAGAAGAAAGCAGCAAAAAATGTTTGAAGATGTTAGTAGAGGCCAAGTATGGAAGCACAAACCACAAGTGGCCAGTCACTGGTCACTGAAGGAGCTCTGCCTCTAGAGCTGGTGAGATTAGATGTAGGGCTTAACAAGGAGAGCGAGGAATGTTTATCCTACATGTAAAAATCCTAAGTATGGTAAAAAAAGCGGGTGGTAACAGGGAGCTGTGAAAGATGGTCACAACCCCTAGAAGAACGGGAACAAAGGAAAAACAAAAAGAGAGGAATTGTTCCAGTATTGTCTTTCTCAGCTAAGGACACCACCGCTAGGCAGCCACAGCAGGTCACCCTCAGCTCTGGCAGGTAAGCAGTACTGCTTTTTTGCTTACTGCTCAGCACATTTTCCTGTGTGTGAAGTATCTATAGTACATCACGGGGCTAAGCAAATCTGGACTCTCCAGAGCACTAGGAGTGTGTGTCTGTGTGTGCATGTGCACGGGTGAGTGTGTGAGTGTGTCTGCATTTTCTCCTCCGACCTACCCACACAATGCAGTGATTGATAACACAGCACTGACTCAGAATAAACTTGGGTGCAACAGCTCCCTTGAATGAATACGAGAATCTCAAACCTCCTCTTCACTCCCTCCCCCAGTTTCTTTGGTCTACTCTTACATCTCAGCCCATCAAAACATAAATACACATATGCGTTTATGCACACAAACAATCCCAGCAAAGTTAAGGAAACAGAGCACTGCTTATTTCCTCACCAGCACGTCTCCCTCTCTTTGCACTTTTCTTCTTGCTTTTTCTGACTTGTGTGCTTTGGATTTGTTGCATGCTTGTTGCTGCCTGGCGCACGTATTTGCACGTTGCATAGAAGAGTGCTGTTCCAGCCCAGTAAATTACAATTAACTGAATGGCAAAAGAAGGATCTGATTCAGAGAGTAATGGGCCTGCTGCAGAGAAAAAGAAACAGTTAATACACGGAAGAAAAGTACTAGGGTGTGTGTGGTATTTCCATTTTGTTTTCTCTTTTAAGGTTATGGCTTGCCTAACACTCTGTTTTTGTTTGGCATAGAATTAGAAAAATTGTGTGTGGAGGAGAAACAGTCTATACAATCATGTGTGGATACTTTGGTGTTCTCGGTCTTCGGCAAAATGTCTCAAAATTAATTGATTTTTTTTCTGAAGAAATGCTGTGACTTGGATTGAATACTGAAATATAATAATTGGAAAAAAACTGACTTGTACTTTTGAGTGTTCTGGAAAAAAAACGTTATTTGTTTTACTGCTTCTGAGAGGTACTCTATGCTCAGACCCTCATTGCTTTCCTACATCATAGCAGTGCAACAGTGCTATGGCACATCAATTCTGAGGTTGTCCCAGTCATTTCACATGACATTTACTCACCACAGATGTCCAAAGTATCCTTTACCTTTCACTGAGCTCTGTCTGGATAGGCAGACAATAAACTGCTAAAATTTCATGGACAAAAGCCCAAGTTGCTACATTAACTCCAAATGATCTCATTAGCAGAGCCTTCCAAATCTATCAGGAAAATATCGCTGTGTATATGCCACTCACCTGGAGGCAATCTTCGCTCTCCCCTACAACTGGGTTTGCTAACGGTGATGCAGAGGAGATGTGAATGAGCACAAATATGCAGGCAATATGTAGCACAGACACTGAGTTAAAAACAAAACAAAACAAAAGACTTTGGGGCAGACCAGCTTCTGGGAAAATGACTGTTTTGTGAAGCATGCAGGCCAGGCCAGGCCCTGCAGATGACAAAATCTGATAAGCTGTCACACGTGTCAAAAGTAATGACCCTTGTTCAGCAGCTCCCCAGCGGCAAGGTTTGAGACAGATCATTGCAGGACTGGACAAGCTTCCCTTTTTCCTGCTGCTCCCCAGCCCTCAGCAGTCTCCGAATGAAAAGAGGGTCAAATTTAGCAGTGGCTTTAGATTAAAACAAGTGAACAAACAACCCAACAAATGTAGAAGACCAGAAAAACCCACACTAATGCTGCAAAACATAAATGCTGGGGCTCTTCATTTATATGCTTCTCAGTTTTCATGTCTTCTTCAAGAGAAATTTCATTCCATGTTTTTAACCAGTATTGGCATTTTAGTTAGAAATTATATATTTCCTTACAGATTCACAAATGTTAACAGAGAAGTGCCAAGTGGCTAAAAATAGAGAGAGGACACTCTTTGAGTGAAACGCGAATGATTTTCTGCTTGAACTCTAAAGAGAAAAAATGCTTCTGAAGTGAGCTGAAGTCACCACGTTTTAGATTTTCACTTCACTCAGAATGTCCCAATTTTGCTCTCAGCATCTTTACAGCAGACCAATGCTGAAAAGATGCTGTGTCAAAACCTGAGGGGCTCCTGGTGGTCTCTGTGTAAGGGTGACCTTCAGGATCCTGGATTTTCTTTGCATGAGGTAAACACAAAACACAGCAGTGCTCCCATGAAACCAGATCAGCAGTATTACCATCGTCAAACGCTGTGCTTAGTCCCTGCTTTCACAGTGCTGACTCAGTGATGCTCATATTCATTAGTTAGTTTTAGCAGTGTAGGTGTTCTATATGAACAATATACTTAAAGAAAAATACTGGAGCAAAAATTACTTCTTTCATCTCTTGTTTTCACATATTTCTTGTTTTCACAGCTGTCATGGATGTAACCCCAAAATTAATAGGGTTTCATATAGGATTTCTAGAGGGGAAAAAAAAAAAGACTTATTATACTCCCACAAATGTAACTCAGGAGCAGGTACCAACCTGCAGACAGCAAGACTCGTTATAATTTAACTGTGCCTTTCACATCTACCAGCACAATTGCATATTTAATCTGAAATACCTAGAAACACCGGGCTCATTATATTCCTATAAAGAGCAGTATGGCAAAGGTAAAGAAAAGGCTGCTAGAAATTCAGGACAGGTCTGCTTCCTCCATACCTTGTGCATTTTCTCCCTTAAATCTCTGTGCTGCAGACTCTCTTAATCCTTATGCTGTTCTCCGTTCCAGCACTGGCATTGTGTAAAGGGAGGGCACATAATCGCTTGACCGTAGAAATGGAAATACAACTTGTTTTGTCCCTTCCTGTAACTTATGGATAGTTGCTGGGAAAATGTGGAGCTCAGGGATTCTAAGCAGCCTGCAATGTTTGTCATCACATTATCGTATAAGGTGTTCAAAGCTGCATACGAAGGAAATTAGTCAGGTGTTAATTCACGTCTTGTCGGTTTGTATTTAACTCAGAGAACAGCACTGAAAACAATATAGTGATTACTATATATTTCAAAGGTGATACTGGATGGAAAGTTTCTGCCACAACCTCATTTTTTATCCCAGCTGTTTGGATGGAATACCTTACTTAAAACCGTAGGAACATTACTAGAGGTAAACCATATGAGAACCTGGAGAATTCCCTTCACAATTACAGGTGCTTTTTACAAATTCACTCACATTGTAGTAGAAGCCACTAAGTTTAGTTCAATGTTTAGGGATTGCTTTACTAAGTCAGGTCAGCAGCCTGATTAGTTGGGTACGCTGTCTCTTAGGGTGACTAGATTCAGATGCATTTGATAACTATGAAAAAAGCAGGATGGTAGGAGGAAAATATTTCTGCTACATTAGGTCTTCCCTTTTATCTCCTATAGCAAAAGTAACAAATCATAAAGCTAAGTTAAAATTTAAAGACTTGCTGTTTGATGGTGGTCCTCTTATCTTCATGAAAGCCAGCTCTATAAACGTTCCTAAATTCTTGGCTTCACCTCTGAAGAAGGATGCTTACAAAACTTTTTAAAATTAAGTTTAGTGATCATTGCATTGGCTCTTAAAAGATGAAAACCAAACAAAGTGCTTCAAGCATTTTAATATTCACAAAACAAGAAAAAGCTAAGTAGTTGACACAAGACTGCTTTCATATGATTTAGGAAACAAAAATAATTCTTCCTGTCAATTTTTCCATGTGGAAAGTCTGTAGAAATGAATGTTTTCTTTCACTTTACCAGAAGAAAGAACATTTTAAAGTTCTTTTCAGGAATGAATGTTTGATTTCAGATCTATCCATCATTTAGCACCGACCCCTTGAAAAATACCAGGAGACCAGCCTTCAGAATTAAGCAAGAATGATGCCCAGAAACAGATTTACACCTCCATACTCAGTGAAAAGCATAATAAATTATATTCTTCCAAATGCACATGAATTAATATAATTTTCCTGATGGTGATACCCAAGGAGCCAGTTATAGGTAGATGTTCTGAGGGGTGATCTGGATGCTAATGTGAAAGCAAAATTTATTTTTGAGCTCTTGCATGGTCTCATGTGGCTAAAATAATGGGAAGGAAAAAAACAAACAAACAAACAAAAACAACAACAACAACAACAAACAAACATGGAAAATGTGGCTTTCACTAGGCACGCCTGCAAGCCCCCAGGAGCAGGGTGGCTGTTGCTCAGCCTGGCCCCTGGATGCACCTCACCTGCAACTAAGCTGTTGGGTCAGCCTGCCAGGGTCTGCAGGCTGCACGGCTTCTCCTGATGCTGCTCCTGTGAACTTTGGTAGGCTACGTGCAGCTACGAGACCGCCAGCTGCAGCGCAGCCCTGCCACGGTGTGACAGGCAAACAGCCACGGTTCAAAGTATTAATGCTTGTCTGCTCGTACCCGTGGAATGCTGTGCACTTGAAAATATGTAAAATGTTTTAAATAGGGTGCAGAAAGAGAAGGGAGAGGTTAAAAATAAAGCACTGAAGCCTTTGGTTCGTTGACATGGTATGGCATTCCCATTTCTTTTCTGCCTAGGTAGAGAGAGAGAAGAGAAAAACTACCAAAAATTTTTCTTTTCATATATAATAAAAAGTAACTGAAATCATCTATTTGGTGTGAAAATTCATTTAATATGTTGGGTGGCTATCCTTAAGGTCTTGTGTGCAAGCCTTAGAAGGGACAGTAAGGTGGGCATGCATGAGAAATGAGAAGACCACAGCTTCTCTGTCCACACGCTGTCAGCACTCCTGCGAAGTTGCTGCTAGCCAAGCCCAGCACGGCACAGCCCAGCACAGCACAGCACGCAGCCTCACTGCTCCTGCTGAGAACAGCTCATGGATGCTGCTGTGTTCATCAGCTGGTCTGCAAAAGACCTGGATTTAGCTGACAAAGCAAGAGCAGGACACCTTGCTGGCCATGACAGGGACCTGTCACCCCTGGGGGCCAGGATGCTGCCATCAGTGGTCCGTCCGGGTGAGCACCACCACCACCTCCAGAGCAGCCCTGCAGACCTCCACTTGGCCACACACGTGCCCTCCCCACTGAGTGTCTCAAGCAGGTTTTTGCCAGCTCACATCAAGTGACATTTTTCCTTCTGTCCAGAGCAAGAATGGCCGATAGGGCTTGCTGACCAGGGCTAGCTGGCTTCTGATAGCCTGACCCCATCAGGACCAGGCTGCTCAAGCAAAGGATGAGAAAGCACACATGAAAGAAAGGCAGGCAGCCCACATTCCCCCGTTCTGGATGGTGTCCTGAACTTACCTCAGGTGATGGAGATCCCCATCTCATGGCTGCTGAAACCAGTTAGGTGCAGTGGTGTTGGCGCCGACCTGAAGATCTCAGGAAACAGTGCGGCTGCAACCAGGATATATTAAAATCAAAAGCTTCAGGTGTTTGAGTCTTCAGCCATTCTGTGTCTCACACTTAAGTATTTCTGGATTTACTGCGAAGTGGAACGGAGGCCTGAGAAAATTTATCCACCCCCTAATTTATCTACAAGTATTGAACCTATCTTTCATCTGCTGTTCCTTTTTCTTTGCTTTGCTACACATGAAATGAACATAGTTGTTGGTAGGTGCTAGACTGGATAGGTCTCCAGGAGGCTCAGCTGCATGCAGCAGGTCAAACTACCTGCATAGCTATGGTACTTCTGAGAGAAATTTGTGCAACTTTTCCTGAGTGTCCATCTGGGAATTTCCAAGGCATCCCGTAGCACTGCCCTAGCTGTCAGAAGACACCGTCCAACTTTCAACCTAAAGCCCTATGCTGAGGTTTAGGCCTTCTGTTTCCTCCCATGACTAATGGGCCAGGAAACAAGATTTTCTCCAGCCCCTTTGCAGCTGCCTTCAGACGTTTTGTCACGTTCCCCTCGCTTTAAACTAAACAGTCTTATTTCTCCCTGTCTCTCCACACCAGGCACATGTTGTAGACCTCTGGCTATTCTCACTGCTCTCCTTGGACTCCCTCCAGCGGCTCCCCACCTTGCAGGAAGTGCCTTGCCCAAAACTGGATGCCGCGGATCGGCTGAAGTTTTACAAATGCTGACTGGAGTAGAACGAGTACTGTACAAGCGCCGTAGGTTGTACCTCTGTTTATATATTCCAGGGCAGTGTTTGCTATTCTAACAACAGCAGCAGATTAACTCCTGCTGGCTTCAGATCCACTGTGACCCTCAGATCCCTTTCTGCAGAATACTCAAAAAAAATGGGTATCTGTCTAGTCACTGCGTAATGCCTGCACGTAGTATCTTCTTTTTGATGGCATCTGCTTGAAAAAAACATTTCTCCAGTTTGTCAAGATAACACTAAGTGCTAATGGTGTTCACTAGCATCACTATCTCACTGCCTAAAATGTAATACGTTTGCTTCCTAGCTCAGTATCCTTGTTCTGAAAATGTTGATTTGCAGAAAACCCATGGCAGGACTTAACCCACCACTGTGTTCTTTATAGTAGGCAGCTGAACACTTTCTGGTATGGGTATCCAGTTTTGTCTCCACCCAACAGTATTTCATCCTTACATAGTTTGCCTGGTTTGCTTATAAAAAGATCACATCAGCCAATGTCAAAAGCATAAAGAAAGGCAAGATTTATGGCTTCCATTGTTTATTCACAGGCCTTTTGCCTTACTGTGAAGGAAATGAGATTGGTTGGACATGATTTTGTTCTTGATGAATCTTTGCTGACTGTTAAAAATTTGTTTGCTTTTATATCAGTAGATCCTTTTGTTTGGACTAAACTTACAAACTTTCAATTTCTTTTCTTAAAACTTCTGCCAATTGGTTTCTTTAATTGGCCAAGGTAAATTTCTCTTACCTCACAGAGTTTAACATACAGACCACTGCACTGCAACACCCTTCAGTGCAGAGCAGGACTTGGAAAGTTGTGTTGCAAGCTGGTGCTGAGCACAAAGACCAAACTATCCAAATGATCTTGAGGACAAGATTAATAGAAATAAAATAAAATTAAATGCTAAATCCCACACCTCAGGGTCAGCAATAACAACAGGATCTTATGCTGTTAGCAGGCAACTCTCCCTAAGTGAACAGCAATGGCACAAAAAGGCATGGATTTATTAGCCAGTATAATTACTCTGAGTTTTGACTACCAACAGTGACTATTGATATTAAAAGGTATGTCAGGATTTTGGCAAAGATGTCTTGGGAAGCCATAAGTAACTTATGCTCCTTAGGTGGTCAAGGAATAGTTTTCATGCAGATTAGATCCAAAGAGCAACAAATAATAACACAAATGAAACAAATGTGTAGTTGTTTCTCTTAAGTTAGTCAGAGATGAACATACAGGGAGGAGGAAGAACCAGTGATGATCCTAAAAATGTTACCACTTGGATAAATGAATGTAATTCAGGCAAAACCTGTGGGCTGAGGCAAGTAGTGATAGCTATAGTAGATATTTCATAATTGTACAGAGCAAAAGTATCAGTAATCAGTCTTATGAATCATTGCAGTAATAGTGTGTAGAAAAGAATGACAACTGCTGTGTGAATCTTTCATATGTATGTGAATCAAATCACCATGCTTTTACTGTCTCACAATCTAGTACTAACGTGTCCCTGCAGTACTGCCATGGGTGAAGGTGGTGTTTTACAGATGAGTTATTGCAAAAAAAGGGACCATGAAGCCAGGGGAGGCAGAGTGAGGTGAGGACTACATATCTGTAGTACCTACAAGTAGGTTCCAGCACAGAACCTGTAGCTAATTACTTTTTTGTACTTTTTTTTTCTTCCTTTTTCTTTTAGATCTGACACAGTCACTGGCCTTAATTTGCATAAGAAATCAGTGGACTCCACCAGTCTCCCACAGTTTTCAGAATCATGCTCCAGCCTTTGGGCTGTTTTTAATGCACACTTTTAATTTGTCCTCAGAGAACTCTGCAACCTTTCACATTACAGAACCCAGTAATTGTTGTTATTACTTCTTCTGGAAAAATATTGGGCAGAAAGTTAAAGCTAGGTTTTCAAAAACAGTTTTTTCTGCTGGTGTATCAGGACCTATGACCTTGGAGGCCTTTAACCTATCTGCCCCTTACAACACCTTTTGCAGTTACCAGATTTGAAGTTATCTAGATGAGAGAGGAAACGAAAACAGCACAATCCCCCATTTGCATCACCAAGAGAGACCACAAACATACAAACTCTGCAAACGTCCTTCAGCTGCAGCACTGGTGTCCGGGTTCCCACACTCAGGAACCACGCATCACCCCACCATTTCTTGCAGATTTTCCCTCTGTGCTCGTGACAGCGAGGCAGGGCACACGAGGATGCACTCGTGGCACATCCTCTGGTCTGTCCTGCAGCAACTGGCACAGGCACGCTGGTGCTGTGGGAGAGGCTCCTGTGTGGTGGCCTTTATCATCCTCCCCCCGGGACCTTATCTCTGGTTTTACCACCTCTGGCTTTTATTAGAGACAATGTATTTGCAAATGTTCAGAGAGTGCTGTGTGCGTAGGGTATCAAGACAGGACATGCAGCTCACTCACTATGGTGTTTTCCTTCTACTAGGTCTTCAGAGGGCTAGGGAATGCAGTAATAAATCAAGAAAACAGCATGACAGTGGACATACGTGACTGTTCAGATTGGCAATGTGAGGTGCATGCTCCAGTGAGTGCCATGATCCAAGATGCTGTCATATGAAGTTTTGCTTCATAGGAAAAAAAAAAAAGAAAAAAAAAAGAAAAAAAAGAAAGAAAAAGAAAAAAAATATTTTTAGCAAACAGTAGAAGACAAAGGAGTTTTGAGTGCATTGGATAAAGTAGTTTCTCTGACCCAACTACTTCCTTTTTTTTCTCTGTCTTTTTAGTAGCTTCCCCATCATTCAGGAAACGTGAATGAAATCAGGAAACCCGTTTGTGGCCCAGGCCTGGTGTGGAAATGGTAATTCTTTGGGGTACTTGAAAGGCGGTGTACAAGCTGAGGTCTGCCAGATCACAGGTGAATAGTGCAGTCCCAATTAGCCACAAATTCATGCCTCTGAAACACTGTCATTAAGCAGTTTTCAGAAGTCACCCCTCCCTCAGGCACAGATAAGAGTCGCTCACTGTGGCACTGAGTTGCTCTGACGTACTGGCACACCAAGAATTGCTCGCCCAGGCTCCCTCACCCTCCTGCCCACTGCCAGGGGAGCCGCCGTCACTCTGTCCCGCTCCTTGGCCTCATGTCGGTGTAGTAAGAGCAAACTGCTGGCTCACAAAGAGGCAACATGAGGCCCTTAATCCGCTTTTCCTCGTCTACACTGAACTTGCATAATCCACAGAGCAGCCAGGCCAAATCTAGTTATTTATAATCCAGCCAAATGCTGGCTTGCTGTCTGCACTGCCCCAGAGGGGGTTTCCCAAAGTGCAGGGCACCATCCCATTTCCATTACTGCTAAAGATCATCCGCGTGAAATACTGTGACATGACCTACTTTAAACAGGTATTTTGCCTCAGATGTAGCCTCCACCCTGAATACACCTAGTTGTGCTCACTGTGGTGTCATAAACGATTGGACGTTGTTATCCTATGAGTTAATTTGGAATATGGAGATAGCATGATCCAAAATTAACATCTCTACCTGTAGAGTTTGTTATCCCTGTAGGTCTCCAGACAAATGTTTTCTCGTTTTTGCATATTTCTTATCTGCTGCATTTATTAGTGTTTTTTGGTGTTTAAGGCTTGAAAGTCTACCAGCAAACGTTATTCTCCAAAGGAAAAGAAGTACACCAGTAAAAAGTGATATTCTACCAGTCATTGAATATCCAGCTATTTAACTCTGTTATATCATCCAGAGAGAGTGTTTGTGTTTGTCTGGGGTGCGTGGGAACAGGTTTGGTGTTTCATGCATAATTCAGAAACATATAAGGAAGCCCAGGCTTTCTGAAATGGGTTCACATACAACAATGTGCAAGAAAAAAAAAAAAAAAAAGTCTGCATGATTTTCAGAAGTAGAAACAAACGTGATCTACCACTGGACAAAATGTTTTTGCCCTATCCACAGAAAAGTCGCTGCCTGTTTTCATCATGGTGAGTAACTTCAACTACTGTTCACATATGTGATATTAATGTTTACAAACACAATGGGCAGGAGTGTAAAATAAAAGTAAAATAAAAGAATATTGTCCTTGCAGCAGGGCATGGGCAGGAATTACTGCAAAAGCAGAGAGTTATGTCCTTCTTATGCCTCTGTGGTGGCCCAGCAGAACAAGACTGGTTCTTGGCCCCAGTCTCAGGTTATCTTCATCTCTCAAGCAAATTAGAGCAGTGTGAAGCCTATTAAAGCAGCTGGGGGAAAATGAGTTTTCAGGGAATTTGTGTTAAAACTCCTTTCCCTGGGCCTTAATCCTTAAGCCAGTTCAACATTATTTCCTGTCCAAAAATTACCTGGTAGCTGATTGTGGTTTTGACTTGGTTTCCTAGGGGATAAGTAGGAGCAGGACCCAGGCTGATTAAGCACAAATTGGGCTGTGACTTGTGTCTTCTCCTGCACACAGAGCTGGGCAGTGCCTGGCAAGAGGTCACCAGAGCACAACAACCATGGAAAGCCATTAAGGATTAGGGCAGTGGCCTCACTTAAAAGGCAGAAAGAGCTTGAGCACCTAGTCAGAGGCAACCAAGTGCTCTGGACAGGGGAGAAAACCTCCAGTTTGCCCTTCAGCTACCAAAGAAAGGCAGAGAGGCAAGGGCATGTGAGCAGCCAGAGCCCACCCGAGGCAGCTCACGTGCACTAAGCTTCATCGTGCCTCTCAGCTCAAAGCCTGCATGTCTGTAAAACACATTCAGTGACAACATCTAGGCTGTGAAAGCTAAACTACACAGTTTCAATTACCCAGCTGACCTGTCTGCATTACAAGTACACCAAAAGCCTTGGATCAGCCCTGTGAGCCTAGTTTTGATCTTGTTTATTCAGCCTAGTAACTCCAGCTGAATAGCTCAGGATTTGCAGTTGTGTGAGATCAAACTGATGGCTCACTCTTTCAACATCCCTGGTGTTTTGGCATGTAATTTAGGCACACAGTGTTCTTGGATTCCCTTCCCACCTAATTTCTTGGAAGTTAGGATAGATAACATTATCCATATAAGAGGATTTAAGGTCTCTCTTTTCTACCACAAGGAGCCATTCCTTTCTCTCCAGACCTGAACCCCTCTTGTTTCAGGGACTGGGGTGAACCCACACTTTTCATTCCCCTTTAGAAAGATTCTCCCCAGCCCCAGGACACTGAGTGGTATATTTTCGTGGGAAAAACCATACCTGGAGGTGGGTTTAATATGCATTTTTATCAGATATTTGGCTTTCACGGCTGCTAGACATGGGATACCATTGCTAGAACATGCTTGCCTGTGACCCTCTGGGCAGAGGGAACTGGAGAAGTGCACAGGAGTATTGTTGGGCTTTGGCAAGATGTAGCCATGCACTTCCCTGCTAGTACACAGATTCACCCTCCTGCTCCTGACCCAGCATGTGCAGGGCATTCAGCAAAGGGATGAGCAGCAAATGGGACCTGGGGATAGAGTGCTTTGGTTCTGCCCCCGCTCACGTGTGAGAGTTGGCAATGCCGTGAGCTTCACCAGCTGTAGCAAATTGCAGGTCTGCCAACTCGGGGGTCCCAGCTGGAAAGAACTTCACCAAGCTGCTGCATTTCAGAGCAAAAAGCACAAAATGCACCTCTTCTCACTTTGTTGATCAAAGTGCACTTTTAAATAGAAGCAATTCTGCACTTTACATAACTTTTTCCTGCCACGGTTAGCTTTCCAGCATCTGATAGAGACATTTCCTGCTGTTACAGTTAACTTACTGATAACTTACTGCTGTTTATTTACAAATGCAATGTTCAGGCATCCTTTTCATTCCCTTCCCCTTTCTTTTTCCTTTCTTTTTTTTTTTTTTTTTTTTTTTCTGAGGCTGTTTTTGCCCCACACAGCCCTGTCCTCACACAACCTTCCTGTGAGCAGCCCTGCCAGCTTGCATGGGCTACCAAGGAAACATTGAGAATTTGTTGGACTTGAAAAGAAAGCAAATGGGCTGTGAATTTCTGAGAGGCTACAGGTGGTTTTGAATGGCCCACTGAATTCTGTGCCGGAAACATTAGGGCTCCAGAACCTCCCTGGGGACATCAGCAGACAGGGCTCTACAATCGAGCTAGTAACTAATGGGCAGAAACCTACCTCCGAGCAAATGGTAGTGAGGAAAAAGTGACCAAGCCACAATGACTCACAGGGAAATGAAACCTCCAGAGATGAGGCTGCCTTGGCAGCCTGCTAACATGCTTAATGCTTAACTCGAGCAACAACTGTGCAGCTGTCAGTACAGTCACCGATGAGGCTGATTGCATAAGCAGTGGGAAAGTAAATCGAGATGTAGCAGTAAACCTGCGTAGCCCTAAACCTAGCAGCCTCTGTAGCTTTCTGTCCAGTAGTCTCACTGTAGAAACTAGGTGGTCAGTGGTAAGTCTTAAGTGACCAGGTACAGAAAATTTTCATAGGAATTTAAAACACCCTGATATTTCCAGATAAGAAATGCAAATTTTGGGATGATGAGGTGTTGAAAGGAAAAATGGCACAGAGATCTTTCTAGGTTCACATATTTGTTAACAGAAATCTGTTGAGCTGCACGAAGACCTGAAACTGCTTAAAAAACACATGAAAATACATTACAAAATGCATGAGAATCCCGGTCAGTACTTTCAACCTGAGGTTGTGTCTTGAAATCAGTCCCTACTGCTGTGCTTTCTTCAGGCTTTCAGGATCTGTTCTAAATTACATAAAGCAAGTTGCCCAACAATACAATTAGCAAGTCTGGACCAATTCATGGGTTTAACTTTGGACACGTGCAATACGAATCTGAAACACTGCTGTGCAAACAGGATACTGTTTCTTTGTATAAAACATCAGCTGGTGGGTCACATCTCTTCCTCTGGAATCAGCAGCTGGAAAATATTAGATGAGTCACAAGGAGTTGAGAGCTTTGAAATGCAGTACGCACCAAGTGATATAGAGGGTGAAGTCTTTAAACGCACAAGTTAAAACACCAGATAGGAGCCTTGAGAGCAGGAATAGAGTTAGATTGCTCTGAAAAGTAATTTACGTTACAAGCTGACAAATAGGTTCAAGTTAGCGTAACTAGCATGCTCAGGCAACATCAGAAAGAGGAAGGTAGAAATGAATGCGTGAGGAGTGTGAGGGTCCTTCTGGTTTTGATAAGCAGCCCTGATTTTGCACTTACACTGCATCCTGAGACAATTCACACTAGCCTACACAGTGCTTCGAGTTGTGGTCATCCCCGACAGACAGATGGTCGCTCAAAACGCTCGACACTGACAAAAACTGTTCAGATGCATCTGTGTAGGCAGCAGGGATTGTCAGTGTGCTAGTAGGTCACCTGAGGATTTTAGGTTATGTTTATATCGCAGACAAACTATAAATGCAGGATGCATTTTCTTATTTATTCTACAGCACGGGTAGGCAGTATTTGGGTATCCAGCTGTTGGACCCTTCCTTCAGCAGGATGCAACCCACAGCATGCCTCTGCTGTTTCACCGTGGCCCCTGCCTTAGCCGGGGGAGAAAGACACAGGCTCTGACTGCTGGTGCCATTCTGTGTCTAGAAAGGAAAGTATCTATGTTGGAGTTTTGGAGAAAAAACACTGTTGTGTTTTGTCTCTGCTCACCTTGTGTCTCCTGAGCTCCTTCTCAGACAGCCACAAATTCTGAATTTCCTGTCTCCCCTTAACCATTTACTACAACCCTGTCTGCATTTCTCGTTTCCTCCTGGTCTTTCCTTTCTCTCAGCTGGAGTGTAAGTTACATACACTGTCATGGCTGTCACAGCAAAGTTTCTCTTGTATTTCACCACAAATAAGTCTCAGAAAAGAGGGACATGTGGGACTGCAAGGAGGGCTCTGGTGCTTTAGCACTTGGCTCTCACAGCCCCCTCGGGCTCAGCCTCCAGCAGGAGTGAAAGGTGCATTGGGAATGCAAGTCTAGCGTGGATGGTCTCAGATGTGTACGGGGTCATGCTGTGTTAGCCAGGAAAGTTTTTAGGAAGCCATAAAAAGGCAGAAATTCCTGATTCTAGTGTCTCATTCCTTCACGATAGGGTCATCTGGCTTGGAGTTACTGGCAGCATGAACCATCAGAGATATTTGCTGGCTGCTCTGAAAGTCCTCAGAGCATCCCACAGCCCCTCCCTTAGCAGCCCCCTGCAGCACATCCCTACCCTTCCACCTCAGAAAGGCTTTTCCACATTTCTAGGTATACACCCTTTTTATGATGCTGAAGTCTAATCTGCCTTGCTCTACCCCTACAAAGAGCAGTATGTTATCTTCACTTTGGGCCTTTTTCTTCCCGTCACTCCTCACCACACATGTTCTCCGCAGTCATCTGCATCGCACGTGCTGCTTTCTCCTGGACTCTTGCCACTGGGAGCACATCTTCGCTGAACTGGGATGCCCAAGTAGGATGTCTTACTCCAGCTGTAGCCTTGCCAATGCTGAGTAGCACTAAACTATTACCTCACTTGGCTTGCTGGCTATACGCCAGGTTATTCCACCACCATGTTTGCTTTTTTTTTTCTTTCCTCAATAACATGATGCTGTTGAGACAGATCTGGGCTCATTTTCTTTCTATTTACATTTGCTTTTTGAATTTGAACCTCTTATCTGGAATATCGATTTTTTTTTTTTTGTTATTTTGTTATGTGGTGGAACAGCTTTATATTGGAAGATTTTGTGAACAAACTCATCTATTTAATCGGAGTCTGACATTAAAGCAATACTGTTTTAAATGTGTTATTCTTCTTTTGCACGGATTTTGTATCTGTGTGGACAGAACTTAGCTAACTTCCACTGAACAATATTACATATATAAATCGGGAGGAGGGAGGGGTGTTTTATTTTTTATTTTTTATTTTTTTTTAACTGACCTCCTCATGTTGACATGGTTGGTATAAACTCCAAGGTGTAAGGTCTAATATTTTCTTTATTTGGTAATTGAAAACACATTTTTTTTTAGTACTGGAATTTAACTCATAACACATGCAGTTCTGCCCTACTTTTTATTTAAAATGTGATACTCGCTGCTAAAAATAGCTAGCTCCTAATTAGTGATTTTATCTTCATAGTTTAAAATGCTTTTGTCATTCCTATTTTTCAGATTACATGTTTGGGTAGGTATTTTTTGGTTCGTTGTTTTTTTGTTTTGTTTTGTTTGTTTGTATACTTGTTTTGTTTTGTTGCTTGATTTGCTGAGGGATGAGGATCGATTTGCCTTTGATCCTCCATTATATGTGATTACTACTTTTGAGCTTTAGAACCAAGTCTTCTCGAATCGGCCTACTTGACCATAATGCTTTAAAAGTACTCTCACTAGCCTTTCTGTTGCACAGATAATTGTTTAATAAAGGGATCAAAAAGGTGGCTTTCCATGCTGTACTGCATCGACTAGCTGTGAGATGCATTCACAGCTGTTTTCTTTCCAATAGTTCTAATCAATTTTCCAGCTCCAGGAAGCCTCCCTGACAGCCTTCAGGAACACTGATCTCTTCCATTTGCCACCCTTGCCCTACCACCTCATCTCTGGACCTGCTTTAACACTGCTTCTTCTCAGAACCAGCTCAAACTCTGTTAGTGGCACAAGTAAAGTTAAGTGTTGCTCCACAAGGATAAGAACAATATAGCCTCTTTGCCCCTACTTTTGCTGTAGCAAAGCTTGGCTGATCCACTGAGCAAGGGAGGTTGGTGGCATTTTGGGATGCAGGGCAGGGGGAGGTGGCCAGAACAGGTGTTTGGGAGGCAGGTGGAGATCTCCATTCTCCACTAAACCGCCAAGCCCTCAGACCACCAGAATTTAGTCAGTGATGGGGGCCGCCCCCTTGGGGCTTCCATTTGCAGAGGCTGCCAGGACACCACCACTGTCCCAGGCACAGTGCCAGAGCATGGCCCAGGACAGATGCCCACAGCATCGGGCCCGTGCTGGGCTAGAGGGTGACTCAGTCCCCCTTCTCCCCCTGTTTCCCAACCCCAAGCCTCACCTTAGGGGTCTGAAGCCCATGGCTCATCCCTGCCTCTCTTATGTGCCCAGACCCACCTCAGCACTCACCCTGCATGCAGGGGCCTTCCCAGGCTGAGACCTTCTGCTGTCTGTGTTAGTCCTGCCAACCTGCAGGCCCAGCTCCGAATCTGAAGCCACTGAGCACTGGGGAGATGCTGGGAGGGGAGCAGGGTCAAGGCCAAGAAGTGCTGCAGGGCCAGGGAGGGATGCAGGCAGTGTGCGTGTACAGCTGCCAGCGGCAGCTCCACAGCACAGGACCTTGCCATGCGTGCCCCAGAGCAAAAAGTCTGTCTAGGACTTGAGGATAAATTTTGTGTCCAGAGCCAGCTTTGTCCCGTATGTACAACAGAGGAGCAAATGTGGTGCACATAGTTAGTGTCTCAGAGTGTCAAACTGGATCATTTCTTCACAGCTGTGTCTAATAATTATGATTCATGGAGCATTACAAGAAAGATATGTATGAAATCCTGAGGCATTCCTTAAAACGACTGTACTATTGTGTTTTTGTTTGTTTGTTTTGTTTGCATGGTCACACATTTCATTTAAAAAAGCTTTCTGAAGGTGATGCTACAGCCTACATTTTGCTGATGCAGAAATGTAGGTCACCTTTGCTTATTTAGGAAGCCTGTATTAATCATAATGTATATGAAAATATCTTTGACAAATCTCAGTCTCTAGAACATCAGCATAAGAAAAGTCTCTGTACACCTTAGGGGTCTTCCATGTTTATGATTAACAAAAGATCTGTTAGTTGCGGTATTCAGTGAGTGGTTTTCAGTTCTGTTGTAGTTTGATCAAAGACCTTAACCCGGAGATCCTTCTGTCTTAATTAAAATAGCATGCTGCTGTGAAGATTAAAAAACAGTGCCAAGGGTCATCATTATTCCAGAAGCTGAAAGTTCTAAATAAGTGTGCAATCCTTTAGATTTGTCAGATTTAAAAGCTTTTCTTGTGAAGCAAATTTAGATATTACTAACAATAGGATTGGGCTTTTAAGGCTTTTTAATCACCTTTCATATCTCTTTCAGAAATGGTTCACTTATTTCCTGAAGCCAGTGAACCACAGGTTAAAAAAAAATCAATTAGGGGTTGTTTTAATTCTGTTAACTGTTTCTCACCATTTACCTATGCATATACATGTATATATATAATGTTTATATCTATATGCATATACTGCAGATGGGTAAGATAAAGCTGCTATCTGTTGTGTTTCCTACACAGCAATGAGAAGGGTGGTCATTTAGGTCAGAAAGTGGCGGTGCCATGTGAACACTGTCAGATTCTATGATACAACCAATGTCATCAAACCAAACTCAGTGCCTGTGTAAATTCACTCAGTGGAATAAACAATCACGACATATGGAATTGCATTCATTTGCTCTCGTGACTGCAAAAACTTTAGGGGCAGACCTACATCTGGTATAAATTGGTAGATCACTGCCTGTGTTTTTTAAAAAATGCTACTCTGTGTTCTATGCTAAAATGGAACCAATACTTATTTTAAACCTAGAATAATGCAGATATTACTTTTTCCCCCAATAACATTGTTTTTAAAAGGGAGGAGTATACCAACATTCTTTTAAATTAAATTACACACACTAGAAAAATTATCTTTTGAGTTATCAGAGGTGGAAAATGAGATGTGCTGTATTTGCCATGCACATAATCCTACAGCTTCTTCCTGGGATTACTAAAAGTGGCATAAAGTATCACATCTGACCCAGCCACTCAGCAGCCTTAAAAGAGAGATACATGACTGCAATTGTCCAGAAGCTGTCCAGAACTATCACTTCCCAGCTCCACGTCTGGTATTTAGGTTATCTTAGTGGTTATTGTTTAGCAGGCAACAAAAGGAATCATCTTTTACATCAGCAGATATTCATGAAAAAAAAAAAAAGAAGCAGAGACATCATGGCTACCCTTACAGCTTGCATATTTATTGAACAAATCCTACTAAAATAGCTAAAATACATTGGTTACTGGTAGTGCATTATTAAAGATCACATTGTTACAAAAGCCTGCATTTTCAGCAGTACACAACTGCAACTATACATAAATGCCACAACTGCTGAATATTATTTGTTGCTCTATATACAGCATAGTAGACATATCTAATCTATTGGAAAATAAAATGTACAATAAAAGAGATACTGAAAGAGGGAAAAGGAAAGAAATCTAGGAAGTGCAGTGCATGCATTGGTATTTAACAGTCAGAAGCTAAAACAGTTCAGAACAAGGCCTGCCCTGTGAAAGGAAGAGCTAAAAGACAGAATTATATAAAAAATTAAGGTGGGCTTTCAGACTGTGTCTAACACAACAACATCCCATGAATAGATGATACTGTTTAGTTTTGTGTTTTGTATTGTTTTGTATTGATAGTATTCTGGGAGCAAGAACAAAAATGTAAAATCCACATGTTGACAGTACTGTGGGAATGTACTCTTTCCCCTTTAGGACTTCACCTCTCAGGAATTTGCTGTATGTTTCTTACAATATCCCCTATATTATTGATTTGAAGAGGACATTAAAACTTGTCCATCTTTCAAAAAGGCATTAGAAAATAATAAAACTCAAAACATTTTGAGAGGTTGGTTAAAAATTATTGCTTGTCTTTCTCCCATTTAAGTGGATAGGAGTCAGAAAGGAGATTTTACGTAAATTACAGTTTTGTGATTGCTCCCACTATAACTGCATGTTTGTGAGTGGACCCTGACAGGGAATCAGTTTCTCACTTGTACACTATAAGTAGTTACTCACCTACGGCACTGAATAAGAAAGCCACACTGAAGACACAAGTAAACAAGTCAGTCCAGTCTAAAGAACAACATTCAGAAAAACAAAGTACCAACACCTTCTCAGAACATGGAAATAAAAAATAACTCCATCAGAGCTACCTTGCCAAGGAGCATATTTAAAGTCCAAAATAGCACCATTCATCAGTGTCTCAAATCCCGTGGCAGCATCACAATCACTTACCACAAGGAAACCATGAGTTTCATACTACTTCTATACATCAAAAGAGTACATGGATAAAATATAGAGATATACAGACAATCGATGAAAATAAACTACTAGGCTTGTTACATCTAAATGAAAAAAAGGGGGACTCTCAGCCTCTGCAAAAAGCAGTTAGGGATGGTGGAAATGGAGAGAGCAGTTTACCGGTTGCATGTGAGCAATGGAGTTTGAGTAGTGGAAGACATTGCTGTGGTAGAACCAGGCCTGAGGGCCCACCTGTAATGTTTGTAAACATGGATTCACAGTGTGAAATTCTGAGAGCTTTCGCTTGAGTCAGAATGTTAAAACCTAGTTTTATGGTACACATTTGTCCACTGTTATTCTCTAAAGCAAGGCTCAGAGTCCCATAGTTTCTTCTTACACTTGATGATTTACACAGAAACAATTCCCAATATATGACACCATGACCTCATCAAACCCATACACCATATGTAATACAAATGGAAAAATCATGATTAAAAAGAGTAGAGGTAAATTTTGGTGAAATGGTGTCCATAGCCATTTACAGGAGCCCGGCACGCTCCTTCCACCTCATTTTTCTTCTTGCGGTTTACTTCCTTCGAGATGGGAAGACATTCCTGTGAAGAGGAAAAAGAGCATTAGCAGGGCTTCTTTGAAGTGAGCCTGGTGTGTTCTCCCTGCTCATGTCCTAACATTTCCATCACGCCCTAGCTTTAGTTCAGAAGTAAACATCTACTAAACACAGCATAATCAACAGTAAATACTAATGCCAAAGAGTGGGAAAGATTGTTCTAATGCCAGCATCTGAGGAAAAGCCTCTACGTGGGGCTGAGCAAGTGTGCCCTGGCAGCAAAAGTGTAAAAGAGTTGGGTCAACAACGGTTCTCCACTAGGGACTTTGGCCACTTGTTGCAGATGGGGAGACCCAATCAAGGTTACAGGGGAAGAAGCTATAGAGTGACAACTCTTTCCACAGCTCACTGTCAATTGTACATCCCTATACTATTCAACATGATTTTTCTTGCGCTCAACAAACCAAGGAATTGTTGTGCCCTTTGAAGTAGCTGAGACTGCCCGGAAGATGTTGCCTGTGCAGTAGTTCTGGCATACAGATATGGCCAACAATGAGCAATTATCTGTTCTGCATGCAAGCAGCAGAGAATCCAGACACAGTGTCTCAGTATCGTGAATGCAAAGCTCACGGCCACAGACCAACAGATGGCACCGAGCCCCTTTGAAAACATAACTCAGAACTGGCATGGGCAAGAAAAACATTAATGTTCATGGTTCTGTCTATCTACCAACATGTACTACATCTACATCTACTTTGCTCACTTGCTCTTAAACCCTAAGCTCCATTTTGTGGCTCCAACTGGACTCCCAACATAAAAGTGCGTCTGAGTTAGGAAAGATCATCTCATTATTGAGAGAACTTTTTGCAATTTAGACCACTGATCTTTTGAACAACTTACATCTTTAGCCTCTAGCGTACATTAATAAGAAACTTTCCTACAGTACTTTATGGAAAAGAGCACTTATTCCTACTGGCGCTTCAAAGGCTATGTAGTGCATCACCGTGGTCTCTCAGAAAGTAAGGAAATTGTTTGCCATGATAGCCATCTACGTCAGAGATGGTTTTGTTCACCATACTTAATCATTCACTAGTTGAAGACTATGCCTATTCAGCAGAGCTATTAAATACATGTTTCAGTTTAAGCCTCAATGGGAGGCCTAAAGACTATGAATATGATTAAAATACTTTTCTGCTGCTATGTCACTATAGTATCTTAAACTAAAAGAATGTGTTTAGCTAGTAATGCACTGTAAGTTATTGAAAATTCCTCGTGTGTGTGTGTGTTTAAGAGATTGTAATTGTAAAGGTGTTTTGTTGATTTTATTGCTACGGACAAGTTCGTCAAATAAGATCACTTTTTCTGAAACTTTTTTAAAGAAATTGAAGTTATCTTCTTCAAGTTCAATTTTTCTGATGGAAGGGTTCTGAATTAGAAACTGAACAAACACCAGTCTCACAACTACCAAGAAAGAGAAATTTCCAGGGTCTTCTCCTTTCCTGGCTCTTCAGATCCATGATTTTTACTGGCACGTCCATATTTGCTACATTTACTTGCACTAAGAATGAAGCCACGCACTTTGCACTAAGAATGAAGCTTTCCCACTGTATTTACCACAATTCTGTTTTCAGGAACACACCTGCCTCCATGGTTCTGCACTGCATACAGTCAGGAGCTGTTTTCAGTCTAAAATCCTTTCCTAGGGGCAAACAGTGCCCTCTCCTATAGGGGCACCAGAAACTAAGAAACTGGGCAGATTTCAGTCAGCACACACGCAGGACTCTCCAAGTTGGCTATAGAAGTGTTGGAAACATACTTTGCCTTTGCTACAGCTAAACTGGGGGTTTTGCAAGAGACATCATTTCAAAGTTAGAAAGTAATGTTTAAATTTTAGTTACTATACAAACATTTTCTCTCACAGGACTCCAGAAAATTCCATCCTTGTGATATTTTTGCTTTTTTTTGTTGACTAAATTTGCTACGTGTGTATCATTACAGGATACGAGAAGAAAACTAGAAACTTGTGCATGCAAACAGGCACACCACACAGACCAAAGGTCTGGGCAAATTTCCAAAAGCATTGTGTTGGGCAGTTCCTTTTCAGCTGTGAAAACAATCTTAGTCCTGAAATTCTGCCATACAATCATAAGATAAAAGTCCCATATGACCCTTCTAAGGTCTGGAAGTAAGTTGTCTTTATCCTTTTATATTTGTTAGTTGCATGAGGGGGGAAAAAAAAAAAGAAAAAAAAAACATTTATCTGAAATTAAGATTTTCAGAAAATTTATTGATTTTAGTTTAGCCTTTCAGTAGTTCTATCTATTTAGGATTAAAAGTGAGTATACAAAATGTTGAGCTGAAGAAGGACTGAGCAGTTTCTGCAGTTTTCTCCAACAATTATCCCTCATTAATTTTATAAGCCTCATGAAAAATAATTAGATTCCAAAGACATTGAGTTTGTGTTAAGGCTGATACTCTGCTGGAAACTGGATTTTGTGCAGCTAATATTTAAGTTGATGGTGAAACTTAATTGTGAAGTTTGGAGCTAGTTCTAAATTCTGCTCCTTCTAAACATATGCCAAATATGTTCTGAAGAATTACATAAAAGCTAGAATAAATGCATGTTATTTAAAAAGCAGGAGTGCTTTTTAAAAGCATTTAAAAAAGCATAATATTTTTGACTACTTCAGAAACAATTATGCCTTTCGATGATTTTTTTAAAAGATATGCACGATATAAAAACATGTCTTTTCAGAAACCCAATATAATGCAGCTTTGATACCAAATATGCTGCACATAATTCACAGCTTTTTTTCCTGTGATTTAGGAACAACTCTGAATAACGATGAATGAAAACTCACTAAAAGCTGCTAACTTAAAATTTCAATAAAAATAATCCAGTTAACATACAGCTGTTTAATAAAATTAGTAAATTTATTTAATATAAATATTACCGTATGCAGCACAGTTATCTTAATCTGGCATTGCTATCAACTTATTCAGATGAACTTTTAAAATACTTTGAATGTTACGAGTGCGAGTACAGCCATATATGTTAATTTAAATAATTCAAATTCAAATGAATCAGCTCAGTTATGAATTTTAGAACTTCCTTTATAAGGAAAAACTATGCAAAATACAGCATTACCCAGATGGAATAGCAGAATTTTGTTAACACGGAGCTGAAGTCTAGATAGTAATTGAAATTTAATCAAAACAGTTTTCCATGTTCTCTCTCATTTGCTTACCTGCCATTTTTTTGCCAGACTTTGAGTCATCAATCAATGAGAATATGTGAATAAAACATGTATATTCTGTAGTTCTGAGCCAACAGTTCTATTTTCCTATTCAAATTTCATATCCAATTTGGGATTTATGAAACCAGCAATGGTAACAAAAATCTTATCAATCTTGTCTGATAATCCACATCTTCTGCATTTATGTTGGGGTACTTATCTCTTTGTCAAACTCAAAATAAAAATGTTCTGTACGCTTGTTACTTAAGCCAAAGCACAAAACTGCACAAAAGAAAAATAACAAAAATCTCCCCTTCCCTCCCGCTGCATTATCATTGACCTTTTCCTCTGTATTGGTAAGTGAATACTGCCAAAATCAAGCATTCAAAACCCAGATGTCAAGCTTGAAAAATCATGAGACAGTCTTAAGAAATTTGAGCTCCTGAAAATTAGCATGTTTTCTTTCTGGTATGTAGCCAGCAAGAGTCCATGTTTTCTGCAAGCCTGAAGGCTAAAAACATAATTTTAAAATGAAAGCTGAAATCCTCACTTAACTGCTTGGCTCATGGAGCCAAGGCTTCAAGAAAAACAGAATACCATGAGACTCGTGATGAAATCATGAGAGCTGGCTACTCTCTTGAAACAGTCATAAAATAAAATCCATTGAACTTTCAGTGTTTTGTGGCTTGTTTTCGTTTTGTTCTGTTTTCCCCAGAAAACTTTCATCTTAGTTAAGCATTAGGTGAGATTAATAACATAAATAACTTTACCTCTGGAAATCCCCCATCCCCTTGGCTGGTTGGGAAGATTGTCTGGATAATAGTTGACCTTGGCTGATTAACCTGTAGTGACATAAATACATACAATTTCTTACTAAAAAAAAGAGACATTCATTAAATGTAATCAAATGGTGTTCATATGACAAACCACATTACTAAAACCAAAATTCAAATGTCAGCTGAGCTTGGTCCAGAGACCTAGCTGTGTTTTACACTCAGTACATTTTTGAGTACCCATGACAACAAGATTTGTCCCTTGAGTATTTCAACCATTTTGCATATTGTAATCTGTATTCTATAGGCATTTTTAAAAGTGCATAGGATGTATGTTTTTTATATGACCTTTACACAGTATCTTTAAGAAATTCAGTATTCAGTCTGTTACCATTAAACTGACTGAGGATATTGTGAGACATCTAACCTCCCCACTCTCTTCTGCCAAGACTCACTGGCAAAAGATTATTTAATGAAGATGATTACCTTTGCTGGTGACTGCAGGAGACAAGGAGAACACGCCTTTGATACACCTTTCACACCAAACTGTGAACTGGAATTCATTGCTTTCTAAGTACATTGAGAATTGATTGCTATAATCCTATGATTGCATCCTGTATCTTACACTTTAAAGAGACTTTTACACTTTAAAGGAACACATTATAGAAGATGTAAGATAAATGAGCTGGCAGCAGGATTTAATGGTGCCGGACTGTGGCTGCTCTGGTGGCAGAGCTTCCTAAGCAAACATAGGATAAATTGTTTGGCCTGATTTATCCTGCCTGAGACTCTCAGGAATAAGCCCACTTCTCCTAGGCCCTGTATGCAGTGAAGAGGTTCACTCATCAGAAAATGGGTGAGATCCAAAGCAGTGGGCAGCTGGAATGAATACTAACCTACCATGAATCTGAGCTGGAAACCTCCAGTGCTTTAGTTTCTCAGCTTCAGGATGAGGATCAGAACATATTTCCATCTCACTCATTAAGCTCTGAAGTGGTCAGGTAGGAGTTGTGTACAACACTGAAGATCTTAAATTTGTTTTCCTGCTGGGTCTCCCTGCTGGGCCTTTGGTTTTAAGAATTCAACTCTTTCTGCACAATGCCTGAACATCAAGCTGTTTCAGGCTGAACATTATAAATTACAACATTCAAACTTGTTTGTATTTTGGGAATAAAAACTTGCCTTGTAACTGAAATTCCTTGTGGATACGCTTTACTCACCTGCTTGTCACTGTATTTATATTGAAACATGAGAAATGTTTTCTTTTCTGTGGAGTTGCACGTTGATTGTTAGCTATCACAACTGGACTAGACATAGCTTGGAGAAATTACCTGCAGATTACTTAAATCATCTTTCAAAGAAAAAATCCTGAACTCTACTGTAAGGTAGGAAATAGAGGAGGGACATGTAAAGCACAGAGCCTAAGACAGTGCCTGCTATGATATACTCTCCCATTATTTTCCACAGTACAAAAAAGAGTGCTGCCTACTAATTAAAGCATCAGGATTTATCTCATATTTATGACTACTGTATGATCTCAAAAAAGCCAGTTAAGCTCTCTGACTATGGCTGACATAGGATAACTACTACACATCACAGAGCGCTCTGTGAATTCATCAGCTAACGTTCACCCTGAATCTCTGAGACACTCTAATGAGAGACAACAAGTAAGCTCTGAGTGCTCCCGTTGATATGTATAATCACTGACTACGTATCCTGTACCTATGCCCTGATTTTATTTATGTAGCCATATTCTTCGTATGAAAGCTCATGATGTAAACCAGCAGCAGGGCATGCATGTTTAAACAGGCAAGTACATAAAAATGCATATTTTTCTATAGAAGGAAGGAATAAGCAACAAAATACATTATTCATTATGATGAGTATGAGCTTGTACATTTTCCAAGGAGTCTGAGATGGATTCAGGTTAGCCCATAAATCTTGTAATCCCTAGTAGCAATTTAATAGAAATAAAATAACACCTGCAATTAAATGACAAAAAAAAAAAAGAAAGAAAAAGTAGTCTCTAGACTTAAATTATTAAGAACGTGGAAGAGCTGCAGTTTTGAGGGTGGGATATTGGGATGGGGCAGTGGGAGAAAGATGTAAACTGTAAGATATAGTAACTATGCTCCAGGGTTTAAAACAAACAAACAAATAAATAAATAAGCAAAAAACCACAGCCCCTACCCCACCCCAGCTATCTTTCACATTAATTTCCTCCATGGAGAAAATACTTAGTAATGTCCTACTCTCTTAATACCTTCTCCAAAAGCAACTTCTGTGGCCACCATTGGTAGATAAAAATCCCATGAACCTACTCCATGTGCAGTAACTGCTCTGCTGTAATTGCACTTAATTTCTAAACTGGGCAGCAAAAGGACTTTCAGTACCCACATCAGAACAATGCCAAGAGGCTGTGGAGTCATGGCTTGGATGCTGGCTAAGGGGGGGAAGTTTCTGGAATGGAAAAATAAAATGCCAGTGTGGAAAAGTCCACTTAGGACTTCATATAATCCACAAGGATTAAAAGAGAACAAAACAAAACAAAAAAAAACACAACCAAAAAAAACCATCTTGATGTCTTGCCATGTTATGGGCTTTATAAAATGCAGGAACGTCTTAGATGTTCAAATATACTGATAGCTATGGTGCTATAAATGCACAGCAAGAACTTTAAGTCAATTACAGCAATTCAAAACAACTGATATTAGCATTGCAAGATGATCTATAGAGAAAAAAAAGTGCAAAGCAATGCTCCAACAGAGTAGGATGTAAGGCTTACAGCATTCCAGCTGTTAGCATGAAGCAAACACTTCTAGATAAATGCTTTCATTGATACACACCATATTTTCATTTCTTAGTACTTCCTGTGTGACTATTATGAGAGTACAGGCTTGGCTTAAAAAGCAAAAATATCAGGATTTAGAAAAGAATTACTGAACTTTAGGATGGACTGAAAACTGAAGTTACTGCAAGTCTAGACAATACATAACAGCAGTATGATGAGTGAAACTGATAGCCTCACTCTTTGATTCTCATTAAGGAAAAAATGAAGCTAGTAAACTACATCCATAAATTGTCAGATTGGATCACCCCTAAACATCTGACTAACAGCCTTGGAAGCAATCCTTCCTGGCAGAGAATGTGATACACAAAACCATTCACTCACACTTTGAGAAGTCAGGAGAAAAGAAACCCACTGATCTGCGATATGCTGTTTGAGGCAGTGTTCTACAATAACAAGCAGTTCTGCCCAAAAAATTGAGGCCAACTTTAAATAAGGAGTTATGAGCTGTAAAGAATATGCTTTCAATTCTTCAGTCTCTATTTTCTTGAAAATCTATGAAATTAATAAAATAAAAAAAAGAAAGGTGGAGGAAAATAAATTCATGGTCTATTTACTGGCTATTACCTCAGAACTACTTACTGCTACTCCTTTACAAAAACAGAAGGATGTCTCAGAGCGGGCTCTTCTTTTCTCCTCTGCTGAACAAACCAAGAATCCTCTTGTTGTTAGTGCAAAGGTTCCATCTAACCAGCACTTCAAAATTTAAACATCTATTCTTCCATTTTGAGCCGCTACCACTAGTCTTGTCATAAAGTTTTGTCTTAAGAGTTAGAGCAATGGAGCAAAAACTTCTGCCCATCTTCAAAACAAACATGAACTTTGAAACAGAGCTGCACAAAATCTACTGTATCAGTCCCGGTACAATACTAAAATGAATTTCTTACTACCCACTCTTCATTCCTACACATTAAGAGCATCTTTTAAATATTCAGAAGAATCCATCAAGAGAAAGGTACAGATTTAAGACATTCTAAACTTAGTACAGTGAGCACAGTGAGCACAGTCCTATTAAGCATTTCTAAGTTTTTTTTTATGGTTAAGAAACAAAGAAGAAAGCCCCCAGAGTTACTTTTCTATCCTTTTTTTTTTTTCTTTTAACATGGGCCCCAACTAAATTGCTGTTCATCAAGTCTTACTCAAGACCCACAGAACTGCAATTCAACTGCAGTCTAAATCTCAAACCGGAACCTTAACAGAGAAAATCAACCACTCTGAGTGCAGCAGCAATCATCTTTTGAGAAGTTTCAGCTAACTTGTCATATAAATCAATTTGGGGGATGGGCTGCGGAGGAAGGTTACGAAAAGAACACTGCAAATACCTAACCTCTAGTAATTCTGTGCTAGTTTACCTAGGGAAAAAAAAAAAAAAGAAAGAAAAGAAAAACGAAAAAGGAAAAAGAAAGGAAAATCTTTACTAGACGGGTTAGCAGTCTTCCCTCAGACACAAATGGCCATGAGCTAAGGAACAGGGGAGTAAAATGCTAGATACATGTGTTGAAGAGAAGGAAAGAAAGTGGCATTACACCTCTTTCATGGCATGCTCTTCCCCACTGCAGCACTAACTTTGCATTTGTGCTGAGGGCCCTGTGCGTCTGCAGTGCATGACCCACCACAGAGAAAGCACATCCTCCTTCCGTGCTCCCCTGGCAACAGGCCTTATAGCTGGAGAGCAACACCTCATTTCTGTACCTATATGTCTGTAAAGTAGTTCAGGGATTTTTCATCACGATTGCTCTGTGTTGCCATGACACAAATCAACAGTAGTAGGGCACCCAGAAGAAAAGTTGTAGATTATTTCCTTTCTGCCTGCTCTCAGCACAACCACAAGGTGTCTAGCAGATTTTCTTCCCCAATTGAGTCTTGATGCACTTCCTATTGAAAAAAAAAGAAAAAAAAAGAAAAAAAAAAGAACAAGAGCATAGTTGCCTGCTAAGTTTCAACAGTTATTACTTTGCACTTTCTTAAGATTCTTAGTTACCAGCTGGTTTGAGCTATAGTGACTTTCCCCAGCATATTCTACCACGCACTTTTCAATACCCCAAATGACTCCCACTGCAGTAAATATTCTTTATAACCAACAGCCCACCATCACCATCCAGGTGTGTAAACAGACCCTTCACTAAAAATCTCACTGCATTGCTGCTTGGATATCAAATAAATCATCCTGTTAAAGAACTAATAAATTTTAAACAAAACTGGAAGGAAAGCTCTTACTAGGATCAAAGCATGTTTTATCACTTGCTGCAGTGCAAGACGTAAACTAATGCTCCCATCTGCAGTCATTTATTTTTAACACTGTGAGGGGAACATCATGAGAGCAAATGATATTAATGTCCACCATGTTCCAAACCTAGCATGCAAGATTCAATACATATAGCAAATGTCAGCTGAATGGTTGCTGCTTCTCATGAGTTTAGCTGGGTGGCAGCCTGCTGCCAATCACGTTCATCCTCAGCATCTTCCTGAATGCCAGGACATCAAGAGCACTCATCATTCCTTCTCATTTCAAAACTAAGTCAGTGAAATTTCAACAAAACTTTCCGTGTGTGTGTTCGTGTATTTAAGAAGCTGTAGTCTCAATCAAATAGGATGCTGCTGTCTTGATAGGCTGATTCTAAAACAGCATCAGTGAGGAAGCTTTCTGTACTCAGTTATCAGAAACCATAACCTTCCCTGGTTAAAATGTAACTTTATGACCTTAACTGGTTCAAAAATACTTTGAACAAATGGCTGAGTAGGTTTGAGGTCTCTCAGTTTTGTGTACTTGATTGCTTTTTCTGCGTGGCTCTGCATCACAAGTCTGAATTTCTAGTTGAGGTACAGCAACAGTTATCCCAACAGGTTACTTATTACCTGTCTTTGCATTTTCAATATACTGTCAGGGCAGCAGGTTTTCCTAGCAATTATGCTTTCCACTTCAGTGACATACCATGAGCATTCAAGAACTCAGTGGAAAAAGAAGAAAAAAGAAAAAGAAAGGAAGAAAGAAAAGGGGCGGGGGGGGGGGGGATTATAATCATTTCACACATCTTCCCCACAGCAAATAAATAAATGATAGATAAATGGTAGATAAATGGTTTGAGAGAACTGATGAACAGGCATACGATCAGTCTCCTCCTAACTGGGATTAATCCAAGTAGCCTACCTTTCAGAGTAGACTTGAGCTGCCCGTTAAAGTAACAATTAACACATACCAGTATATTGGCAGAACACGGCAAGACACCTGTACACCTGAATTTGCCTTTAACTTTGCATCAGCATCCTTTTCTGGCACTGACTTTCCATGGGGAAGATATAATTGCTTCTTTTTATTCCTCCCCATCTGATGACTCAAACTCACAACCACATAGAGATGAAAAAGCCTAAATGAGACAAGTATGCTTTTCCTTGCATCCCCTCTCCATGCTGTACATGAATTAGCAAGTTTATTCATTAAGGGTTTTTTTGGAGTCCTTGTTCATCACTTCTTCAATTTCTGTCAGTTTTAGAGAACTAGATGTCATCTGCTCCTTTCCTACACAACATAAAGAAATGACCTTGGAAGTAACTTTCCTACATTTTAACTATAAAACTTATCATATAAACACATCTTCATTGTTTCTTTTATTGCTCTTAAAGCTTGTATTCTTCGGGTTACGCTGAAGTGTTTGCTTCTATCTAGCCTCCTACACTCGCTCTTCATCATCAGCTTCTTCAGAGAAGTCACACCTGTCTTCATCTATATTACACAGTTTGCATCTTTAAATATCTACTTACAGCATGCCATGACATATAAAAGACAACTATCTGAGCGACTGTACAAAATTTACTGAAACGCGTACTTTTAAGATTATTGTGCTTTATTGCAGCAGGGCCTCTTGCTGCAGGAAAGGATACTGGTAGAGCCTAAGTTCTCTGAGCAAGCATGTTTTGCTACCAAGAGGTCTCTTACCTGACTACTGGCCTCCAAAACTGAGCAAGTATGGTGTTGAGGAGGGGAAAAACACAAGCTAATCCAGATTGAGTATATAGTTAGCACGTTCCTGACAAATACTTTAGCTGGTAAGAGCCCCTCAACAGAAACGTTAGCAGTCTTCTGGTATACATGACTGAATGAGGTTAGTTATAGAAAACAGTTCATTCTTCCCTTGAGAGAAATCCTCCCCACACCATCTGAGTGTAACACAGTTTTTAGGCAGAAAGAATTTGGACTTTTCTGTATTAGTTAGGATGAATCTAGTTTGTGTGCTACAAGTGCTCTCATGCTGCTCTTTTTCCTCATTAAACATGTAAAAACCATTGCAAAGCATTGTTAATATTTACCACGCATATGAAGAGTAAGAGAAAAAAAATCAAGTGGTACATTGTGAATGCTGTCATAAACACTCATCCAACTTCTGACTGAATTCATGAATTTAACAAAGATATTCATTACCACAGTACCACACTCCTCAAAAGGAAAAGAAACGCAATTATTCAACAATAAGAAACAAATTTATACTATATTGAAAGTTCCACTGGCTGATAAAAAAAGCTGTAAACTACTTTATTCCACCAGTAAATTTCAGTACATGGGGCTCTAGAACTACAAAACATTACAGAAATCAAATAACAAAACAAGCCCTCCAGAAAACCAAACTCTAAAACCTGTTCAACCCAACACCTTTTCTTCTTGTTTGCCTGTGTGCAATAATGGTAGCTTTTGTTACTTTACTTAATATAGACACAGAAAAACATCAGTAACAGGTGTGAATATTAAAATAGTATCTGAATTTTCAGTCAATTATCTGTGACTTCATCATTTGCTCTTCAAGAGCAATCAGGTAATGATTTAATTAGCAACTATATGTATCTATACTTAAAGGTAACTGCAGAAGCAGATGCACAACCAAGTCTCCTGTTACAGAGTTAGGTAAACACAAAGCATGGCAGCAAAATTCAGGATCGAAGTCTGCATGCTTAAGTTCTTCAGTAACGTCATATCCAATACTGACAAATCACTGGAGCAATAGAGGAGGTGAAAAAAGAAGAAAAAAACAAACATGGTCACAGACTGACTAGAAGTCCATTTAGCTCAGTTTTCTCACTGCATCAAGTTTTGATCCTAAGGATCCTGGGAAAGACCAGCAAGAACAGTGGCCAGTATAGCAATCCTGAGGAAAGAACAAAAACAGAGAAAGCCAACAACACTGCTTCTCCTTATGGCCTCCCAGTTCCCTCCTTCCAATTTTGGGTTATACAAAATGTATACACCAAGCTAAATCCCAAAGCATGTGCTATTATTTAATTTCCTATAAATTTTCTAGTTTAATGTACCTTCAGAAGACTTAATACACTGCTCTGGACTAACACTTGTTTTTGGTTTGATTTGGTTTGTTTGTTTGTTTAATTTTGCTTACATTTCTCACACATACCAGAAAGATGACTAGGATATCACAGTGACATACTCCAAGAGGCGGCAAGATCACCGCCTCTGCCGACCACTTTCCTGTAGAGGCCAGCAGGGAAAACCTTTTCCCTCACGAGATACCAAACCCTTTCCCAAACAGTGTATTTCAGGCAAGTATTAAAAGTCACAGTAATAACCCTGGAAATGAGAGACAGAACCACTCTGTATAGCCAGTACTTACCTTATTAAAATAGATATAATGGTCATCTCGTATTGTAACAGGTGCTTGAAAGCATTATGGTACATTTACCTGCACAGTCAGTCTATTACCAGCATTGAACATAGCTTAAATGATAACCCAAACATAAAAACACAACTAAAATTGTATCATATATGTCACATAGGTTGTATATAATAAAATACCCAAGGTTTCTGTGATTTATCTAATCTCAAGAGACACGAAAAAAATCTTTTTATGCCAAGTATTGTTTCTGGTTTTTGTTTATGTTATCCTATATAATTACTTAGCTGAGAAATTAAAGGCAATAAAATTTACCATTATTTCCACAGGCTTTTATTCTGCCACCAGGAAGAGTTATTGAACTCATTTCTTTCATGATAGACATGTATCACATATATAATCACATTAAAATAAAGGCAGATTTCTTCATCTCTAACTTAATATTTTTGAGCAGCTATATGATGCAAATGTGTGCTTTCTTAACATCAATGTTTTAAGAATTAAGGAGTTCTTTCTGATAATGCACATATTAAGTCAAAGCTTATACCACCTTCGGTAAGAGTATACAAATTCCTTTGAACTTTTTAAACTTCTTCCCACACAGGTAAGCTATGCAAGTAGACAGACAAGAACATTAGTGTTAACAAAATTAATCTTTTCTTCCTGCAGGATGAGTAAATGCTACCTGCTCTGAGTTTGTTTTGTTGTTGTTGTTTTGTTTGTTTTAATGCACTGTTTACAGAAGGAAACATCAGGAAGCCTCACAGGAACATCTACGGAGGGAATCATTCAGAAGTGCTACAGAGAATTTGCCAGAAAAGCAGACTAAATTGAATGTAATGTAACAGTCAATGATTCATAGTATCATTCTACATTAAACATTTGAAAAGAACATTTTTGTATCTTTCCAGATTGCACCCTCAACCAATACTGTTTAATCAGGTATCAGTGAATAAATATTTGCAATAAAAACAAAAAACAAATATTTAAAAATATTTTTATTAAAAAGTCGTGTCCCAGTCAATGATATTAACTAAATTATTTTTTATGAAGGTGCTCTGAGGCTACTAGACACAGTGTCTCTCCCCTCTCTTTAGCCGTACATACAATGACCAGATTTCAGGTGGAAGGTAGCAGGATTCTGATTGAAATAAATAAATACATAATTATTGGTGATGGCTTTTGATCTCAAGACTTAAAAATCAGTGTCATGACTGTGTAGTATTACAAGGTGTATATGAATTATTTCTGATTTTCCAAGATTTCAGCCTGTGTGAAAAAAAGCTCAGTAAGTTTGTCCTGGACAAAGTAGTAGTTAAACTTCCAATTCCATGTGAAAAAACACTGTTTTGTTCAGATACAGTGCATAGTTACAAAATTTTAGCACCTACAGTGTGCATGGTTGTGACTGCAGAGAAACAGAGGTACAGAGAGCCTTTGTTTTTGACTGTGCATATGACTTGTACAACTGAAATATCCACAGTATCTGCTTTGTACAAAAATTACTTTCTTAAACTCCATTTCAAATTGTTCTAGCCATAATCAAGTAAAGGTGCTTGTTCTGCACAGTGGAACAGCTGACTTAACAAAAATATTGCAAAAAGTGAGTTTTTATTTCTGCTTATTTATTTTGTAAGGTGGCAAGCATTTGATTCTAAGTTTTCAGAAATGAAGTAACGTTGGGCAAATTGCATCAAATGCATTCTTCACACACAGTACATACGCATAATAAAAATGCACAATATACACATTCACGTGGCCAAAACTGCTGAACTGTCATCTATCTCAATTACTTCTCTTGACCTTGAACAAGTTCTGCCCATGACTACATGAGAACAGAACTGGATCTGATACAGTCCTACAGCTCCTCTGCAGTTCTAAACTACCATTGAGACCGTTTCTGTTCCGGACTCGGCAATAAACAACAAAGCAGAGTAAGTTTTTTCATGCCAGACCAGGAGTTACATTTGCCCAGTGTGTATCTAGAATCAGGCTGGATGTAATGTCTTATCCTGGTATTTCATTCTTACTCCTCAGAGAGTATGAAGGGTACTTAATAATGCCTGTCTCTGCTAGACCAGTCCCAGGCTCCATTTTCCACAAACAATTCAAAAGTTACAAACAATTGTTTCAACTGAAGTCATTTTATAGACATAGGAAATCACAGAATGTGTGAAGGTATCTGCATATAACTCACTGGAAAAATGTCCATAATGGATAAGTTTGGATTAAATCTTAAATACAAGCTTTCCCTCATAAATATCTTCACCTAACTTACATGATATTATACATTTCCCTACAAACTGCAAAAAAAGAAAAGGGACGGTGTTTTTTTACCTTTCTTCCAAATGCACGCTACCATTTATTTCTCCCTGAGTTAATGACGAAAGGCTTTTTCCCCATGAGTTTTTCTCTCCAAGAAGCCATCGCTCAATTTTTTCTCCTTTTTCTTTTTTTTTTCCCCAACTAAGACTGAGAATGGAAATGATAGAACAACCTCAAAACTGATCAGACAAGGATATGCTATGCTAATTCTTCAGCCCAAATGACCTCTGTCAACTGCAGTGGTAGTAGGGGAAAAGGACACATATGAGTGATTTAGAAGGGAAAAACAAAAACAAACAAACAAGACCATACTGTGAAGTGTCTAAAAGGCTTTTGTAATCCTTTGTAATTTCTTTCTTTAAAAGCAAATAATTTACCAGGGTCAGGGAGGAGATGAGAAGGGAAAAAGGGGGGGGAAAAAGGGGGGGGAAAAAGGGGGGGGAAAAAGGGGGGGGAAAAAGGGGGGGGAAAAAGGGGGGGGAAAAAGGGGGGGGAAAAAGGGGGGGGAAAAGGGGGGGGAAAAAGGGGGGGGAAAAAGGGGGGGGAAAAAGGGGGGGGAAAAAGGGGGGGGAAAAAGGGGGGGGAAAAAGGGGGGGGAAAAAGGGGGGGGAAAAAGGGGGGGGAAAAAGGGGGGGGAAAAAGGGGGGGGAAAGGGAAAAACCCTCTGCTGGTTTTGCTAGAATTCTTCGAGGTCACAGAAAACTGGACTTAAGACTTCCCTACTCTCAGTCTTCTGACAATATCCTTTACTTCAATGACTGAATCACATAGCTTTTTGGGTGGTTTTTTTTGTTGTTGTTTCTTGTTTTCTTTTTTCTTTTTTTGTTAGAAACCTTGTTTTTTCTCAGTTTGCACTAAAATCTAATTGCTTATGTTATGACATGCAGCATTTTCCATGAAGATAGTATATTGAAATTCTACTATTCCAAATAAAAATAGCATTTAAAATCACCTCAGGACTTTACACACTGCAAATAAATACAAAAGATTCCTTTTTGCCTTTAGGTGAGCACTTCGTAAGCAAATACTACACAAGTAAGGACAGATCCTTAAATGTCAGGTATTCTTGTGTAAGACAGGTCAAAATGTCCATGAGTTAAAATTATAATATTAATATACAGTATACTCTTTTGATTTTTTATTTCTCTTTGAATTATTATGTTAACATAATACAGCTCCAAGAAAGATTAATTAATTAGGTATGAGGAAATCATAATTCCTGCCTAGGAACAGGAGAAGCAACATTGAAAACCAACCCTCTAAGTTGATTGCTTTTACTCCTAAGCAGTTTAAGACATAGTTTATGGAATTAGAACATCAAGAAAGTGAGAAGATAATACAGTGAAGTTGCACAAACAATTAATTTGTTTTCACTCAACAAGTTAATTCTGATCACTCTTAATTGATCACTGTAACATTCTGGTCACTGTAAGCTTAACTAAGTAGTTAACGCACCTTCAGTTTACCTGGGGAATAAGCATTTTTTTCCCATTTTTTCAAGTTCAGTTCAACCTGATGAAATGGAACAGCTAAATTCTCACTGAGCAGTGAAAGCAGAATAGAACCCTTGCATATGCTCTTATATCAAAAACAAAGTAAGCACTTTTGTAATTATTTTGGTGTAGAAAGTACTGACATGCAAAGAATTTACCTGCAAATTAGAATGGCTGAAAAGACACTTGGAATAAATACAGGAACTATGCCAAAGACAAGTGTGTCCACTGCTGCAAGGAAAGTGTGTCAGTGATCTCACTTCACATTACATTCAGTGTTATTGTGTCAAAAGTGAAAGAAAGAAAGAAAGAAAAATAAAAAGGTGGCAGTAGGTGAAGAGATCCTGCCAAGTATCCCATCTTAAGCAACTTTTTAAGTTGGAGCAAAACCTAGTCTTTCCTACATTGAAATTCTCATCAACAGTCACAAACAGGTATAATTAGGTATTTTCATAACAAATACAAAACTTCTCAAAAACAGCCAAATCAGATTTTGATTTATGTCATACTGCAAAAACAAGAGGTGTGTACCCACCCCACTAAACAGTTGGGTAATTTCATTTTATTTTCTCCACGGAGATAGTCCTAACTTGTATTTTATGTTCTGGCCTGGAGGCTGGCTTTACAAAATTGATTTCACTGACTGCTAGAGGAATCTTGCTAGATTTATAGAACCATCTGCTGGTAAAAATCAGAGGCTATTTTATGCTTAACAAAACTTAAAATAATCTTTTGTTCCATAGATAGGCATATATTGCACATAACAGCCTTCATGCCATCTCAAAATGTGGGCTGATTGTCACCTTAGTGTTGGTAGGAAAACAGTTGCCTTATCCAGTATACCACAGTTGTGTGAACAGAATGTATTTCAACATGATTTCTATTCACAGCTTAAGTGAATCATTTCCCTTTTAATTCCCCACCCCCAACTATTCATTTATATACAGATGAGCAAAGCGCTTTGATGAAAGTAGGTTCCAGAATAGACAAAAACTCCAGAATTTGCAAGTTTATTTTTGCAGATGGGAATGATATAAAACAAGGAGCCAGAAAGAAAAAAGCCTTTACAACAGATTACATATTTTCTTATTTTAAACATCCTTTGCTTCATCCCTCCTCCCCCGTGCAAAAACAACTCCAGAGACCCAGACAAGTATAACATAATTAATGCAATTAATTTAACCCAATCTCAATATGTCCTTAAGAAACTCATACTTTGGAAAATAATTTGTGCTCGTTGTACACCTTACTCAATGCTACTTCAGACAAGGAAGGAAATTAACATATTTTTGACTATGATAGTATTGCATACTAGTGGCACTCAAAATATATCATACTTATGTCAATATATGTATTCACTGATAGCTGCATCAAGAATGCTCCATGACTGCAGAGCATCTAATTTAATTCTGCCTGTTTTACCTATTTTTCTGTAAAAAAGAATTTTCTTTGTCCTGCTGTTTCTGAGACACTAAGACATTCTTGGGGAAAACCATATTTAGAGAATGTTTAGAAACATAACATGTTCCATCCTTAACTTTATACATTTGTCAGCAGAAGTATGTCAGTATGGGCTTTACCCAGTAAAAATATAAGCACAATTAGCACTGAAGCAAATGGATAATTATTGGATACTGTTCATTAAATATATTCCTACTAAGCGCCTGCAAGTTCAGCTAGGCTGAGGCCTAGCCTTTTTTTTTTTTTTCTGGAACAGATTTGTATCACAAAGAAAAGCTATCCTTCTGAAACAAATACCAACGAATAAGAAAAATTAGTTTGCATCTTATGTACCTCCCTGACAGAGAGTAACATTAAATCTGCTTCATTTACTATGTGCAATGACCTATTTCTTCTTTTTGGGGGTAGAGTGAAATTACTGGATATTGTTTTGTCTGCATGTTTTCCTGCATATGTTATGATGTGTATTTTCCACAGTAACCTAAATATTTATTGTTTCAATTAAATAAGCCTTACTGCACAAAGAGGGATTTCAGATTTTTATTCAAAAAATGCAAGGAAACCAAAGATTCAACATCCGGAGGTTTTCAGGGTACATCAATCATTGCATAGCAAATCCCCAAAACCTCAAAGCACGTCTTATAGAGGTCATATTTATAATTTGATATTGGGGATGAGGAAAGAAGGCTTGTATTTATCAATATATATATATTGATTCTTTGCTAAAACAACTAATTCTTACCATTTTTAGACTGTAAGGTCTTGGGACTGCAGCTTCTCTCAGGTAGCACAAGGATCTGAAAACAATTAAAAAATAAAAAATGAAAATGAATATCATTCAAACTGTCATAATACTTAAAAAGATTTTTTTTCTCCAGCATAACTGCGAGTGATCCAAGCATAATCCTCAGTGGTTAAGATTAAAGTCACGCAAATCATTCTAACCACATGTACGCTTATATAGCATGCTTCTCTGCACTTCAGTGGTCTGTAGGCTTAAATATACGACAAAGGAATCCCTGGTACCTAGATTTGCAAAACCCTATGCTATTCTTAGCACTTGGTACATCTCTGAAGAGCACTATACCTAATGGTTAACACACCCAAAAATCAGTCAAGGGGACAAAAATCTGTCATACTATGCTTATTGTCAAGGTGGTCCATTGTTCCCAGGCATATGACAAAGTGTGGTTTTTTTTTGCAATCAAGAAACAAGTATGACAGTGTTAGGCTTTCACAACGTAATGGCCCAGAGAGTAGGTATTTTTGGAAATGGCACTGCATTACATAACCTTCACTTTTGTCTCTCTCTCTATTCCACACACAAATGCACACACCTATTTTAAATAGTGAGGAAAAAAGAGTAGGTCCTACCTCTTTCAAACGGTTCTTTAAATTACTGCTTTCTTAATTGAGTGAAATTGTAGCACACCTCCTTTACCAGTTTTCATACAGTGACAAAAATTAAAGTTCTCTTCTATTGATTATGTATTTCTTACCTATAGTGTGTATGTATGAAATGCAATTACGTATGAGTCATATGTTTGCACACAAACACATACATACATACTGGATATAAAACTGCAAACTCATATACCTATAAATGGACATAGAAACGTTTGAAAGAAAGCACATCATGAAATGCACACCAAAATACGTTTGTTTTTGTTTTGTTTTGTTTTTTTCCTCTCTCTAAAGAACCACCAAAAATTTAACTGCTGCACATGCAAAAATGAAGAAGGCTGTTGCAAGAATGACTGCTTTCTAAAAATAAACCCCAGCAGCCTGAGAGGAATCCAGTGTCAGGGCGGAGAAGAGGGAGATTCGTTTTACAAGGGAGAAGAAAAGAGACGAAAAACCAATCCTAGAGCCTCGCATGCATGCTAAAAATTTTAAGTGCATTAGGTTTAAAAATGCATTTTGGTGGTTTTGGAGTACAAAAACGAAAAAAAAAAGAAAACAGTTTTATAAAAACGCTCATCTCCCCTTGCATGTGTGCACAAAAATCCCCAGCCTAGAAATCCAGCCTTAAAGCATAAAGACAAAGAGTTAAATATATATAACTGCACGTTTTCTCATCTTCTTTTAAAAAAGCCTGTTTGGAAACGTGCACCGAGAGGGGGGAAGGCAAGCTGCAGCAAAGTCCAGCTAAGGGCAAAAGGAAATGAAAAGAAACAAAGAAAGAGAGAGAGAATTAATTTAAAAAAAAAAATCAAATAAAATTCTGTGGATTGGAATTGCATATACTTACAGACAAAAGCCCCCGCTCCCTGCTCACTTTCTGTCCTTTCTACATGATCTGAAACACAAATGTGGATTAAAAAAGGGCAGCATGCTACAGAGGGAATTTATAGTTGGGGGAGTGGAGAGAGGGTAGGGGGTGTGGGGAAGAATGACTGCACCTCTTCCAAAGTGCAGCCTTGGAGAAAAAGGGGTGGGGGTGGCTGGGGGAAAGTCTCTCTCGCTCTCCCTCTCCCTCTCGGGCTGGGTTTTGGTTGCCAGCGCTGGTTTATATTGAACAATGAGCTAATTCTGATGGCAGCTGGCTGGCCGCCAGCTCTGCCTCCCCCCACCCCCCCACACCCCCCGTCCCCTCCTTACACACACACGCTCCCCCCCTGCCTACCCGCCTCCCCCCCTCGCCCTCTGCTGCAGCGCCAGACTGCTTAGTCTGCAATAATCCGCAGCCCCGCGTCCCCCCTTCGCCGTCTGGCAACTGGGGCCAGCGACCGCCCCGACGACGGCCACGGCCGGCGCCGCCGCCGCGGGCAGCGTAGAGGGACACCGCCGCCGCCCCCCGAGGCTGCGCTGAGGGGAGCGGCGGCCGTTGGTGCGCGGCCGTTAGTGCCCCCCCTCCCCTCACTCCAACCGTTCCCTCCCTTCAGCGCGGCGCTCTGCCAACGGCTCGGGGGGGGGGGGGCGGGAGGGAGGGAGGGAGCAGGCACATACTGTAATAATAACCCTGCAGCAGCAAAGGGCATCTGAGGAGAAGGGGAGGGAGACGAAGGCGGTCGCCCGCCCGCCGCTGTGCCTGTCTGAGAGGAAAGAAAATGGTGGGCGGGGAGGAGGGGGCGCCGCGCCGGGCGGGGAACGGAGCGGGGCAGGCGGCGGCCGGCAGCAGGTGCGTGCGGATCCGGCGGCGGGGCTGAGCCCCCTTCCAGCCCCGGTCCCTTCCAGAGCCGGGGCTGCGGCTCTGCGGCTCTCTCCCAGTCAGGAGCCGCAGGTGCGCCGAGGCTCGGCTGAGGAGTGGCGGCCGGGGGCGTGAGGTGCTGGCCCAGGCAGCCAGCGTGCTGCTTCTTTGCCCCCCCCCCCCGCGTCCATGAGGGGGTAACGCAGCCAGGTGGCACCTCACAGGTGTGCCAGTGCACCGACGGTTTGCTCAGGGTCTGCTGAGGGTTGCGGGAGCTTTGCGAGGTCCCGCGTTATCGTAAGTGGCCCCAGTTGTGCTTGTAAGGGGCAGAGAGTGAGAAACAAGCAGCCAAGGGAAGTACAGCATGGTGGCTCAACACACTACACAAAGACTCCCACTGCGAAGGCACCAGGAGCAGTGTAGACATAGCACAGTGAAAGAAAGATGATGTGCTGCTGCATAGTGTCACTCCATAAAATGCTACATAGGGAGGTATGATTAAATAAATAAATAGAGAAACAAGTGCTAAGAACTGGATTCTGTTACCCTGCAGCTTTTGTAGTTACCTTCCTCAAGGTTAAAATGTCTGAGGCAAAGTAGGTTGAAATGGTTTGAAATTACACATGCTGCAGGCTAATAGAAAATTCAGCTTTCTCTTTTTGGCCTTAGGTTTTGAACAACTAACTTTGTTTTTCGAATCCACTTTTATTAACTCCCCAGGAAACCGCATTTTTCAGTGGTCCACAAAGGATTTCTATTTGTTGAGTGAAATCAGCTTGATAGCATGTCCCTGCAGCTCCCTCATCAGCTACTGCATCACTGGGAATGCTTGCAAGCCTACCAGAAGATCAGGCAACTAGAAGGGAGGAATGTGGGACTCAAGCAGCCTCTGATATTCAAACCTATGGTAAGCTGTGATAGTAATTCAAACTTCAGTGCATCAGGATCAGACTGTTAGCCACTTAGGGCACGTTGCTACATCATGTAATTATTCCATTTCCTGGAACAAATTTCCTCAAAGAAATCAGAGAGTATCTTTCATCCCCTCTTCTTTCTGCTGGACGTTACATAACCTGCTGGCACCACTCCGTTGGCACACACGACTGGACTTCAGTCACAGCCACTCCTGAGACCTTTTCACCAGCTAGTTTTTGCTCCCTTCACTACCTCTGCTCAGAGGTGGGTATCTGTGATGTCTCTTCCTTACAAGGAGGGCCAGGTCCACGTTCTTCTCTTCTGTTTGGACGCATGCCACACTCAGACCTCTTCTCTGCTGTTGTCAGTTCTGAGTATGGACTGTGCCCGCTCCCTCCAGTTGGAGGCTGAGCAGGTCTCTGTGCCCATGCACTCCCTCTGAAGCCTGGCTGAATTCTAGCTTTTAATAACAACCAGCTTGATACCAGGTAACTGAGCTCAGCCACCTTCTTCCTGACAGCGTGGGGCCACTGCCAAACCCCATATGGCCTTCTTCACTTGCACCTCTTTTACCATTCGTACGTTCTCAGGACATGTTGCCAGCTGCCAACAGCCTTGCCAACAGTTCCGCAAGCACTGCCTTGCACACAACCCACAGCACTTGCTTCTTTGATTTGACCCAGCTCACAGCCCTGTGCTTCCCGGCAAGATATGTGTAGTAAGGTGTTTGTGGCTTCCCCAGCCCAGAGTGGCAGCTGTGAAGGCACTCTCAGAAGTTTAGCCCACAGGTCCCAGTCTCCCAAGCAGCTTTGGCTATTCTCTCTCCTCTTTCTTGCCCCCTGTCTTTGCTGCAGGATAATAACATACAAAGACACACAGCAGAAAGCTAGAGAGAGCAAATTTCAGACACAGTCAGTCAGTTAGTTTTTATTACGCAAATGAAACGTAGAAATTCTTAGTTAATAGTGGTTGTGCCGGTTCTCCTGCCTGCTTTCTCTACAGGTTACTACCCATCAGCTAATAGGCCTCTTCTCACATTAAAGGCTATATATTTAAACTCTGTCTTGAGATGGTGAAGGAGAATTCTTCTAAATTTTTGCTGAAAAGCAGGCATTTAGGCAGCCACGTTCCTTATATGTCCCGTCATCTGCACACCATTTGAAAACCTACCCCACATTCCAAAGTCCTTTACTGGAACCACCACCAATGATTGTAGATCTCCATCTTGGACATGAGCCCTAAAACCTTCATTTTCTTCCCAATGGCTTAGTTTGTTACCCCAGGTAAGCAACCTGGTTTGCTCTGCTGTGTATACTTTCCCATATCTGGAAAGTCTTATACCTGTTTGTTGCCTGTTACAAGCTAAGTTGCTGAGTTCTCCTCAAAGTCTGTGCTGTTTAGTTTGGCTGTAATGTCTTGAATTTTCTTGCTGTTAGCCACATTCCACTTGAAGCACTGAATGAAAACTCAGAAGTGAAGGCTTAACTGCCAACAGGAATAAGAAGACAAAAACCTGTAAGCGTGGGAGAAGAGAAGGAGGCAGCAGAAGGACACAGAAAGACTCAGTCTGGCCCTGTATGGAATAGGAGAGTTTCAACCACTCCTGGTTCTGGAAATTTAATTGCAGATCCAAGGTTTGCAAAACAAAAGCCTAATATGGAGTATGTTGGCCCCAGGTTACAAGGTGGAAACCTGGAAACCGTAAGAGTCAATTCAAGCAAACTGGTAAGACTGAGCTGAAAATAGCTTTGAAAAACAATTGACAGAAATTATTAGTTGAAATACATTAAATTTTTGATCATTTATTTGTTTTAACTATTTGTTAATTCTTGGTGTTCTTTCCCTATTCCTGTTATTCTTTACCCATTTGTAAAAAAGTAAAGAGCATTAATATGCTCAGAAACACGAACAGGCAAAATGGTAAGTTATAGGGAAGTGCAAATCGTTTTGTACCTGCAGATGGGACCTCCAGCCCGACTGTGACTCCAGTGCCAGACTTCCGTCTTTTACTCTCAAATCACCCATGCAGTACTTCATTCCTGCAAATGTGTAATGCAGGTAAATTGTTCCATTGTCTCCAGGAAGACTAGATTTAACCTCAAGCCTAATTTTTATACTCTGTGGTTACTTAAACCAGTCTGATTTTTTTCTGCGGTCAATTTTAGATAGGAAGAAAAAGGTTGTTCTTTCTGCTACCTCTTAGCTGTGACAATTCCTTTGATTCTTTTTCCCTTTATTTCTCTCTTTGGCCTGAGCTATAAACCCCAAAATTGATAAAACCCTGACTTACAAAGCATTATGATTACAAAAATAGTCTAAAATGGACTTGCAAAGCAGGGAGAGCAGAACAGGCTCTTGTGGCTGAGGGGAAGGTAAAAGCAGCAGAAGTTATGCAATTAAAAAAGATACACTGTTATATCAGAATATAAATCAGCAGCTGGGAAACTCCATAGATTGCAGTGAACAGGCACAAAACAGTCACCAGAGAATTACTTGAAGCTGTCCTTTCCAGTTCTGACAGTGAGCAGAGAAGCTGTATCCTACACTAGAGGCCACAATTCCCACTCTTATTCTCACCTGCATCATTCAGCCATTGATTACAGTATTGTGCACGATGCAGAAAAGTAGCAGGATCCTGATCTGGAAATGGGTCAGATTCAAGCGTGACACAGGTATAGTAGAGAGCTGCTAGCTCATGTAACAAATGGGCTGCAGACTGCATTGAGCACCTGAAATAAAAAGGTGGGAGGATAGCAGATGAGATCCTGGTAGAAGCAGGCAGTTTAGCAACTGAAGCCAGGCCATGCGTTCAACTCATTATAGAACCATCAATAAAAACGAATTCAGTTATAATTTTTCAGCTTTTGTGAATATGCAACTTCTCTGAATGATATCACCCCTGCAGCACGTTCACAGATATATTCCAAAAAGACCATATAGCACCACAAAGAATATCCACATGTAAGCATAAAGATAGAGCTTAAATATCCACATGTAAGCATAAAGATAAATAAAATGACAGCCTTCCTTTCTTGCAGATTCTTCTGCTACTTGTGCTCTTTCTACTCTTAAGCTCTATTCATCAATAAATTAATTCAAGGAAGGAAGAGGGTAATTGCTTTGCTGCAGCTAAAAACTTCAGCAGATTTTCCATATATTTCCATATATTTCCTTATAGCCATAAGGGGGACAACATAGATCATAAACTAGTTATCAGAAATTGTGTGGTGTTTTCCTGGCAACTAAATTAAAGTTAGAGGGGAAGGTTATCCATTAAATGACTTTTCAAGAAGACTTAAAATGTGGGTTCTATTTCCAGTTTAGTCTTCTGGGGGCTGGATTCAGAGGGCTTCTTTTCCTGTTTGTCTCCAAATCTATGAGAATTTTGTTTTCATGTATTTCTATTACCAAACAAAATGAGCTGTGCGTAAATAACTGATGGAACTGAGCTATCTGGAAGATTTCCAGTTAAGATTAGTTTGTCATTACATAAACCAAATGTTAAGGATTTTTTTACTGGTGCTCCATCAGAGGACAACTTGGATGGAAGATTTGCACATCAGCTCAAGAAAAGAAATCTGCTATATGAACACATTCTCTTCTAACAAACAAAAGCTCCTCACACTTCCAGAAGGAATCCTCACACTTCCAGAAGGAATCATTCACCGCAGTTCCTCTGCAATAATGACTGACACTGAACGCTTGACACAAAGATGTAAAATATGCAGGATATTTCAAAAATATACCAATGGGAGGAATGTCATAAACCTTGATCATGGCAAAGCATGTACACTTAGATTAGCCCCCTTGATTTAAGTGAAGCTGCCTACAAGTGTACAGTTAACTACATAGCTGAGGTTAAACATTATCAAAGTTAAAATTAAAATCTAGATCCACTAAAAATCTTTGGATTTTTTTGCTATGGACTTGGATGTTGTTTTTTTGTTGTTGTTTTGTTTTGTTTTTCTGTATAGATTAGACAGAGATGATTTGTGAAGGTTGCAGAATAAAAAGCACTACAAACGCAGTATGATTTGATCATGACTTGTGGCAACAGCGAGAAAAAATTGTAAAAATGGTGCAAATTTCAGTCCTCAGACAGAGGTGAGTAGAGTTCCAAAAGGAATAGTAGATAGTAAAAGAGAACTGCTACAGAAGCGGTGAAAAAGATTGAATTAAATGTATTGAATGTTTTCATTTCAGTCAAGAGCAATTCATAATTTCCAGATCGGCAGTTCACAGAATCACACAGTCACAGCAGGGCTGAAGCTGGCAGGGACCTCTGGCGGCACTGCTCCAACCCCTGCTCAGGCAAGGCCACGCAGAGCAGGGTGCCCAGTCCAGGGGGCTTTTGAAGATCCTCAAGGAGGGTGACCCCACAGCCTCCATGGGCAGCCTGTGCCCATGTTCCTACACCTGCACAGCAAAGCAGTGCTTCTACATACCTAAGTCATGGCTGCCTAATCTTTGCACGATCAGAAAACTATGCTTAAAAAACAGTGCTAGTTACCAACTAGCTTAAGGTCTGGATGTACTACAGATTCAAAGAAGAAAATGAAAAACCATCAAAAAAATCAACAGAAAAAACAATTTCAGAATTTTAGTAGATACTTTCTGGGCAGAAAGAACACTAAAAGAATCAGATCCATTATTTATGGTAAATTATCCTTTCACCTGTGCTCAAAATTCAATCTATTGGCAAGTTTGACGTGACAAAAAAATTACCTGACTCCTATTTAGAGAAGCATCTAATTTTTGCTTCATAAGAAGACCTGAAGTGGTGTCTTGATTCCTCTGCATTCTGTCACAGAACATGGATTAAAAGTAAAAAGCAGCTGCAAGGAAAGAAAACTTCTCTCTCTTGGGTTTTATCTTTCATTTGCAGGTTGTGGCCAGATAGCTCATGCCATATACATTCTTTGTTAATGCAGTGCTGTATGACCTTGTCCATAGATTCTTGCCTACACATGTTCCTGCTATATAATAGAGTGTCAGATATGATGAACGTCAAGGTGTTTCTTTCATTTGAGAAGAGCACTGTAAGCCACTCCATTTCCCTCTGTGGTACTCTGCTGAGAAATGTTTTAGTATAAACGTTTAAAAGTGCATACAAATGTAGAAATAAATGGAGATTTTGGAATGAACAACAAAAATTATTAAAAGCATGGATAACCTCTACAACAAAAATAATAATAATAACACAAAAAATGTACAGCAGCCACAGCACCAATATGGGCCTAAGGCCTCTAGCAGTGCAAGCAGCTGAAAAAAACAACTACAGTGGTCTGCTTACCCAACAGTCTTCTGAGGATGCTCTTCATGATCCTAATTCAGGGGTGCTCCCTTGAAACACATAACTTCTCTGATCTGGTTAACTCCAGCAAGCCTCAGGCACATTTAAATTGTAGCAGGTGTCAGATGGACTCTTAAAAATTGTGAACAAATGAAAAAAAAAAAAAAAAAAAGGGTTTATTTTTAATCTACTACCTGACAAGTCCATTGAGTACCTCCTAATTCTTATGCTTGAGTAAAACTGAATTATTCCTTAATCAGGATTTACAGTTCCCATTAGCTTTAGAGGAACTTAGAGTTTCTGTTGTAGCCAAGCCCAAAATGCAGAAATGGATAATCTTGTGGATTAGTTTGTGAGTGATTCGTGTTACCAAAAAATAAAAGTAAATAAAAAATCCTGTAGGTCTAATTGATCTTTTCAGAACATATGCATTTTACTTATGGAACACCTTGATTTATTTATCAGTGTCATCCATACAGATACTTGTACCAATATTCTAAACACTGATAAATCAAAAGGCATATTCATAGTTGGTAGATTAAATTTTGAAGAAAATTTGTGTCAGCATATTAAGCAAGTATTGTGTGACTAAACATTTAGAATTTGGCTTGACTTTGACCTTTTGTTCCCTGTAAAATCAGTCAGTGCTCCTGTTGTACAGCTGGATTGCCAAAATATTCAGAGCAATATTTTCAAGCCTGGAAAATGGAATCTTCCGAATTCAGAACAATCTTATATGTGGTCATTGTAAAGCATGTGGCTTTCTTTGTCACATGACAGAGCAAACATTGCCATTGAATATTACAGAGACACCATTAACTGAAGTGCTGCAAGTTTGGTATGATTTGTATTCCATTGCCAAATTTTCTTTCAAGGAAATTGTGATCAATGACTAGAAAAAGACAGGTTCAGAAACTTGCAAAAGAATCTGCAGCTTGGGTTTGACGTACAGCAAACCCAGGTGCTTAAAAACAGAGGGAGCACATGTAACTCTAAGAGTGACGGGAAAACAATTGTTCTGCTGGCCAGGATGAAGAATTAGCATGTCCCTGGAGAAGGAGGTCAAGAGCATGAAGAGGAGACAGCAGATAAAGTCTTAGACATGAGTAAACTTAAGAAGAAAAGTTAAAGTGCAGATCATGAGATTTGTTGTTGTTAAGTAGCCAACTAAATTGAGTTCAAATACGAGAGCATTTGTGTACTTTGTGCAAACCAACTTGAGACGTTTCCTAACTTACGTTGACATTCTATGAATGTCATTTTGATATATGCACTTGTATTGTTGTTGTAGTTGCTCTGTTTAAGAAATATGAGATGAAGACCAGCTCTGTAACTCTCACTATTATAAGCAGCATTCATTCACATTAGTGGCTGCGGAGAGGACAACGCGTTTAATGCTGTTCCAAGTAATGGTTCAAGAGATGAGCCTTTTTATTCAGGTCAATTAAATAAACACAGTCTATTTCATTTGAATTCATGAGAATTCACTTAATTAAAAATGTAGACTACAGTTTTTCTGTTATGGGCTATGCTTTCAATTATTCTCAGCATTTAGTGAGAACTTCAAAGATTAGCTTAGTGAACACTTGAGGAGGATAAGCCCAGGTTAAGTCTAGCTATAAAGATGAGTTTAAAATTAAAATTAATTTGACTGTAATGCCAGAACAGAGGATCAGTTGTTGCCAGTTTACCAATTCTTGAAAGCAGGATTAGAAGACAGGAGTTTGCTCCATATCAATTCTGTCAGTTTATTTTCAAGTATCTGGATTTTGACTTTTTTTTTCCTCACTTTAATGGAATTAAATACAATCAATCAGAGAAATTTCATTCTAGATTAAGTTCCAAAATATTGAGGACCACCATTGCCAATCATGCTGAGAGTTTCTATGATTTCTATGATTACAACAACATCATTGTCATTACGTTAGAAAATAATTAAATACCTCTGAAATTTCTGCCACCAGATATGGAAAGGAAGGTCTGTAAAAGTTGTTGCAAAAGGGAACACAATTAGGATCAGACACAAAAATAAATATTTGTGTTTGAGGAATATATAAAAATCAACCAATATACCCAACGGTACCTAGGGAATAAGTGAAATTCCTACAGCTCAGGGACCTTTAATTCTTTATTATAGACTACATTTCCTTTAGAGTGTTTCAGGCCTAGTATCAAGAAAATGTGAAGCTGTGGAAATGATGGGTATGGAATTAATGACATTCTTTGGCTAGATTCATGGGCTCAAAACCAAAAATTAATTTTTCCCTTTAACCATAATGAGTCATAGCTTCCTCACTACAGAAAGAGATGGTAAGAATTCAATTGCCCCACAATTCTCTTTTTTTTTTTTTTCTTCTAACATTGCACTATGCTTTCTATGACAATCTGTATCACAGTTCATTTTTTTTTCTCTTTCAAATGCCTGCAGCGTATATCTGGAACTTCACTTAAAGCCATATTGTTTTACTCTGCAGGAAAGAGTTCTGACTCTGTTCCCCAATAACACATCTCCCATTCATTCCCACTCACTTTTGGAGAAAGTAAGTTTCAGTCCAGTATCCTCCATCAAATGGTTCTCTATTTTTCCTGGTATTTTTCACAATAGCAGCTAAAGAACCAGGCAGGAAAGGATTAAAGTCTATCTTAAAATGTCTGTCTTAAAGTCTATCTTAAAATGGTGAACAGAGAGGCTTCGTTGAAGACTTGTGCATGTATATTTGCAGAACTCTGCCTTTGCTGCCACTGGTAAACCTGGGATTCAGCAATCCCAGCATGCCATATAAAGAAATTATGCTTTTTTGAAAAAAAAAAATGTCCTAATGACAAACTACTTCCTCAATTTACCAGATCAGGTCAGTTACACTGTATTTTACATTGATGAATGAAAACCTGATTCTGGCTCTGGAGAGATAATCACCCGCCTGGCATCTGGCAGATATCCATTGTAGAATATCGTATGAGCTTATCTCGTGCATTTGCAGTTTCACCAATACACCTGCTTTGCCTCTTTCACCAGTGTTGGGTGAAATGGACTTCTGATCTCAGAACAAAATACTGTGATCACTCCTACATTCTTACATTATAGCATAAAAATAAAATATTCTGCCTCCTTTACTCTGGCTTATTTTTAACTACATAATATTTTTATCAAGGGTAATAATAATGGTTACTTCTTAAAACTAGCACTTTCTCCTCTTGATCAGCTACAAAAGTGTTTAAGCTAGATAGAGGAGATGGGGAACTGGCAGCAGAAGAGCTTTGTGTACCTAGGAAGCTGCACGTTACAGTCAAGAGTGCTGTCACCTCGGCAGATGACTATAGTTACTTGCTACTAATAAGTTAATAATACATTTTGAGTGGCCTTTGGTGAAAGCTTTGTTGATTTGTGTCTGGCACTACTTAAAAAGAGCTTTGTTTATGACGTTCCTTTTGGAGTTATCTTTTTTAACTTCGGCAGTGTACTTCAACATCATATACAGCTGTTTCATAAGCAACTCTAAACTCTGATGAATGCACAAAGCTTATTATTTACCACTGCAGAAAGCATTACACAAGGAAAGGAAGTTTTATCTTTAAAGAAAAAAAAAAAAAGGAAAAAAAAAAAAGAAGAAAGGAAACCTTGATGAGAAAGTTTAGCATAGAAATAGAAGAACAACCTTAACAGTCTTAAAACTGTGGAATAACATTTGAAAGGCAGTAGGAAAGTTTCAAGTTAATTGTTGGATGTATTATTGCCTCAGATGATGTTAAATTTCCTTCTTTGGACCCTTTCCATCATTCATGCATAGCATGTTTGACAAGTGTTCTGTCTTTATAAACAAATGATGATCACATCATGTAGCATGCAAAAATGCAAAAATGCATTTGCAAAAATGTATACTGTCAGATCAGAGCAATCTCCAGCTGTAACAGGGAAAAGCTCCAGAATTTTAAAGTTATTCTGGGTGTTATTTTTATTTTTATGAAGAACTACTAAGAGATGCATTTGAAAACTATAAGCTATTTAAAAAACTTAAAATATTAGAACTTGCCCCCAAATGTAAAACATATCCTTTCTAAGTCCTAAATGTCAAAAACATCTTGTCAAAGTAGTTTTACATTTTTTCTTGGGCAAAAGCATCTTGTCGTTGAGACTGCCCATGGGAAACAAGCACAAGGGATTTTTTTAAAAGGTGTTGTGGTCAACATCAGGCTTGACATGAACAACAATTTCTAATCAAAGAATCGTAGAATAATAGAACCATAGAGTCATAGAACCATAGAATCATAGTATGGTTTGGGTTGGAAGGGACCTTAAAGACCATCTAATTTATTAATTAAAAATTAATTCCAATAATAAGTAATAATATGTAATTCCACCCTCCCCCGCCATGGGCAGGGATACCTCCCACTAGATCAGGTTGCCCAAAGCCCCATCCAGCCTGGCCTTGATGGATGGGGCATCCACAGGTTTTCTGCTCCAATGCCTCACCACATCCATTGTGAATAATTTCTTCCTAATATCCAACCTGAATATACCCTCTTTTGGTTTAAAGCCATTACCCCTTGTCTTATAACTACCTCCCATTTTATAAAGTCCCTCTACAGCTTTCCTGTAGGCCCACTTTAGGTACCAGCAGGCCACTATAAGGTCTCCCTGGAGCCTTCCCTTCTCCAGGCTGAACAACCCCAACTCTCTCAGCCTTGTTTTTCATAGGTGCTCCAGCCCTCTGATCATCTTTGTGGCCCTCCACTGGACTCTCTTTAACAGACCCACATCCTTCTTGTGCTGGGGGCCCCAGAGCAAAACGTAGGGCTCCAGGTGGGGTCTCATGAGAGCAGAGCAGAGGAGGAAAATCACCTCCCTCACCCTGCTGGCCATGCTGCTCTTGGTGCAGCGCAGGATACTGTTGGCTTTCTGGGCTGCAAGTGCACATTCTTGGCTCATGTTGAGCTTATCAACCAGCACCTCTAGGTCCTTCTCCACAGGGCTGCTCTCCATCCTTCCTCTGCCCAACCTGTATTCATGCTTAGGATTGCCCCAGTCCAGGTGCAGTACCCCCACCCCAGGTGCCTCTCAGAGGTGGTTTGGTAAATGGGTGGTTTTAATAATGACTTATAGAAAAAAAAAGAAAAAAAAAAAAAAAGTGAAAAAAAAAAGAAAAAAAAAGAAAAAAAAGGAAAAAAAAAGGAAAAAAAAAATGAGGAGAGCCAAAGGAACAGAAGCTGGCAACTAAGAGCAGAAGTTTGTTTTTGTTTGATATTCCTGGGAGGAGGGAGGCAATACACGAGTACATGGGGCCTTGAAGCAGCAGAAACAGGACGGCCAGAGAAATGGGCAGGGCTGCCAGAAGCCTCTCTTGATGCATTGTGCAGAGCGGGACAAGCTCCACTCCTAAGAGGCCAACATGGGAACAGCTGATTAGAGTTAAAAACCATTTGATCAAGCAAAGCAACCAGTGGAGACAATATTTGCCAGTGCTAGCATCTGTAGTGACACACCTATAAAGCAACCTGATCTGCAGAGGCAACAAACACACACCATTCCTCCTCACTTTATGAAAAACTAAGTTTTTTTCTGTATTTATAAATAAGTTTGCATCTTCACCCAACTGTGCCTAATAAAAGATTTAAGATCCTGACTGTAATTCAAGTTGGCTGCTTTTTACATTTCCAAAGCATATATGACTGACACACGGTTCAAGGTTTATTTACACTGCCAGAGAGGTAAACTGTTATCTTGCATATGGTAACTTGATACAGGTGTTTGACTGAGACTACAAGTTTGGCTGATAAAGCAGTAAAGTTGGTGCAATGACTTCTGTTTGGAGTTTGACTTGGTGCTCATGACATTTTGAATAAACAGTGAGAGAAATTCAAAATCTGCATGGACTATGCTCACTGGATGAAACCCCAGCTAACTGATAGCTGTCCAAAAGCAGCTGTGTGTAAATAGCTGGCTGTGTACTGCAAGGCGATATGGCTCCTGGCCATTCACTGCTTCAAAAAGATCAGGAATTTCATACCTAGAATTAGAAGAGCTGCTGTTAAAGTTTGCAGGGAGCTGTGCACAATGACAGGGATGGATCAGCAAAGCAGAATGGTCCTCGCTGCACTTCATCATTCCCTGGTGTCGTACCTCTTGTTGACAGATACAGGAAAAAACCACTTCAATGACAGTCACTGCCCTGTCTAAACCTTATTCAGTAGAGTCTCAAGGAAGGTGCTGGGACGCAAGCAGCTGGAGTGTATTTTTTTTTAATATTAGTGTGGGCTGATACAAGAGATTTCACCTCAGAGGCCTCAGCTATTGACAGAGCCAGGTTACACAGACAAGCTCACCATTTACTGTCACAATGGCTGTTAGAAGCAGAAAGCTTGCAGCACAGTTGACCAAAGTGGTGTTGGTGACACTGCTGAATTCATCATGCTCACCAGAACACAGCAAGTGTCTCAGAAGCTTGAGCAACATCCCACTGTCTTGTCCTGCCATGTTGGTTAGAGGAAACTTAAGGAGGAGTGGGGAAAGTAATGCTGCTTGCCTCTCCTGTGTAGTTGGCAAGGCCATTGCCCCTCATGGCAGAGCCACTAACCAAACCCAGCCGCAGCATCTGAGTGCAAATTGCTGTTGTCCAGGAGCCTAGTTATGAGTGGAAATAAAGCATTAGTTCAGTTAACACCTATAGCCTGTGTAATATAAGAGGTTCGGATGGTTGATCATGGTAATCCATTCTGCAGCTATTTTATTTCTTTACTTCAAACCAATCTTTTGTATTATTTATCTTTGGTGCCTAGGACACCACCTGACTCCCCAACCTTTTATAGATTTTAGGACCTTGGAATGCCATATATAACCTCGAAGAGTCCACTTTATGACTTAATACTGACTTAGACATTCAGTGAGGACCCTGTCATATCTTTTTATTATTTGCTGATTTTTGTTCGGTTCCCTTCTGTTCAAAAATCTGACCTCAAGCTGTCAAGAAAAAGATTTTACCTATTGTGCTCTTTATTGACGCTACAGTGCAAACCATATCAGAAACAATAGAAAGACCGAGATTTTTCATATCATATTGAAAAACATTTTCAGGTTTATTTGTACACAAAATACCACCCTTCATTTTGTGCCATGGTTATAAGGTTGTAATTATATTGGTATTGCAGTTAACAGTAAGGGTGCAATTCTGATACTGTGCTCACGCTCTACCACTCTTCCTACTGTAGTAATAATATCAGTGTTGTGATTGTGAAATGGCTTTGTCTGTTAGAGTGCCATGTTATGCTTCATGTTGTCTAACTTGGAGCACTTTCATTTCTTCAAAGAAAGCATGTGCTGACTGAACTGACTACTAAAACACTCTGAAAAGTATTTCAAATTAATGATGTTGATCTTTTGATAAAATACTAGACACAACAGATTTGAATCTGAAGAATTTTGGCTCCAAGCAAAGAGCAAAGAATGGTTGGTGACTGCTGAAGTGAACAGACAAAGCTGAGCTTTGAAGGGTTGCATTCAGTCAGATTTCTTTACAGTATCAAGTAATACTAAATTGTTCTGTAGTTTTATACTGTTCAACATTTTCATTAATAATCAGGATGATGGGGCAGAGCGTAGCCTCAGCAAGTCTGCAGATGGCCCAAAACCAGGAGGAGTGCCCAGTACACCGGGGGCTCAAGCTGCCACCCAGAGGGACCCCAACAGGCTGGAGACCTGGGCTGACAGGGACCTCATGCAGATCAGCAAGGGGAAGGGCAAAGTCCTGCACCTTGGCAGGAACAGCCCCAGGCACCAGGATGTGCTGGGGCCACCCAGCTGGAAAGCAGTTCTACAGAAAGAGCCTAGGGGTCCTGGTGGGCACCAAGATGAACATCAGCTAGAAATCTGCCCTTGCCACTAAGAAGGCCAGCAGTGTCCCGGGCTGCATCAAGCAAGGCATTGCCAGCAGGCTGAGGAAAGGTGATCTTTCCCCTCTACTCAGTACTGGTGAGGCCTCACCAGGAGTGCTGGGCCCACTTCTGGGATCCCCAGTACAAGACACAGAGTTACTGGAGAGAGTCCTGCAAAGGGCCACCAAGATGATGAAGAGACAGGAGCACCTCTTTTGTGAGGAAAGGCTGAGAGATCTGTGACTGTTCAGCCTAGAGAAGAGGAGGATTGGAGGATCTCATCAGTGTAGAAGAATACCTGAAGCGAGAGTGCAAAGAAGATGTAGCCAAGCTGTTTTCAGTGGTGCCCAGTACCAGGATAAGAGGCAATGGGCACACACTGGAACACAGAAGGCTCCCTCTGAACATCAGGAAACATTTACTGTATGGGTGAAGGAGCACTGGCACAGGAAGGTTGTGAAGTCTTCCTCCTTGGAGATCTCCATGCTAAGATTCAGTGTTGTATACACCAAGATAGGATGCAAAGATGATTTTGAAGAGATGTTATTGAATATTGCGAGTCATTTCAGTACTTTTTATATGATTAAAATGTTCTGTTCGTTTAACTGAGTAGTTTTGTCTCTCACCTGAAAACCGTTATAGATTTAACTGGTAAGTCTCCACTTAACAATGTGATGTCTGGCACTTTTACTTCTGTTCAACCAGTACAGCCTGATAACAATGTCTTATAATAAGCATGTGCAAACCTCCCTTTGCTTGAACTATTAGAAATTAACTGTTAACTATCTGCATTTGGTCATGTTCATGCCTCAGGCCAAATTGCTATACTTAAAAGCAAGTTTTCTGCTCCTGCAAAAAAATAAAATAAAATTGAAAGGTAAAGAGGATGGAGAGAGAGAAAGGGCAAAAATTCAACCAGGCAGCAAAGTCTAATATTTAGCTGTAGGTCATGTACATCTTCAGTAGATCACTCTTCTTGAATCTAAACAGATTTTCAGCTTATACATGGTTAACAACTATGCATGAAAGACTTGGTTGACCAAGCTTAGTTCATAACAGACAGATATCTGCACCACTTAATGCCTGCAATATGATCAGGAGCAACCAACATTCTCACTTCCTGAAACAATAGAAATGTGGTGGACTAAAAAGCAATGCAGACTAGTTGAGAAGGCCCCTTCAGAATGCTGCTGTGACACTCTGTGAGCAGTATGGAGAGACACATAACCACGAGCCTTTTGCTCTTGTATTGTCTTTCATAATAGATCCGGACAGTCTCATTATCCTTTTCTGTTACACCACTACATACCATGAACTGGTGTATTATCACAATAAAGATCCTGTTTCCAATTTTTAAATAAACAGAGAATAAAAATTCTTGTATGTTTTCATTCACTTTACTGCTACTATTTGTTATTAAACCAGTGCTTTCTAACACTAGTCAGATTCTGCTCTTTGACCCTATGACAAAGCCATAATCCTGAATTTACCTCATCTTAGTCTGTTGTTCTGGAAATGGTTAATGGTGAAATGGTTAAAATCAGACTTCTCTGTACTTCCACACAACAGCAGCTTAAAATAGTAAAAAAGATAGAGTGTGTAGATTGAAATTCATTTTGTATGTTTAAAAGCCATGTGTTTTCCCTTAAACATATTTTGGATGACTAGAAAAATTCTGTATGTTAAGTCCTAAATCTGCGGATTTTCTACTTGAAAGCAGTAACAGTATAGTTACAGTGTGGGGGGAATCAAGTTCTTTCCAGCATTGCTCAGAGGTTCTGGGTAACACTTTTCAAAGTTGCTTGGCAAATGTCTACTTGAAAAACAAACAAACAAACAAAAAAACACATCTGTTTCACTTTGAAACCTTCTGCATCTAAAAACATAACATATGAAATAATAAACCATAAAGAGTATCTTAATACTTTTATTTTTAAAGAAATAAACCGAGCTCTTAGCTTTTCCCTCTGATTTTTTTCCTTACAGGTTGTAACAATTTAACACCTATCAGGAGCATGTTTTTTCCAAGATACATCACAGGTCATACTGATTAACTACAAACTGATTTTTCACAGATGAACCCCTCATACTTCTCATTTAATCTGGATTTTTATATGTATATGTATATATCTATACATATATATGTCATGGAGAAAAGTATTGCTTATTTTGGATTACGCTACCGAGGGCCTTGGCCTACAGTGACATTCTTGTCTGGAAGCATGGTTCTGCATTAGATGGACTCGATGGGCTTTCAGTCAAGCCCTTAGTCTCATCTTCGGCAAAGCAACTCATGTCTCCACTTTGCAATTGCCTGAGAATCACAGGTGCTCAGACTCAAGCTGCATAGCTCAATTTCCCCCCATATGAAATGGAAGTTATGCAATCTGAGAGGTAGAATGATATGTCTCTGCCCAACTAACGAAAGGTTCATTATTCTTATCTTAGAGTGGTTCACAGACACAAAATTTTACTGGAATAATAACTATAGCTTGCATTCTAAAGTAACCATGGTGACTTGAAATGCTTCATGGTATTTATGAGCCAAGAGACTGCCTTATCCATAAGGGTGACCTTAGTGCACTTCTGCAGCCCTTTATCATCTTCAATCTGCAGGACTACAATATATTTTTCTTTAAATTATGCTTTAAAAAGAACTGAAGTCTTCAGACAGTGTTTACCACAGCACGTCTTCTCTTGCCTGGACAACAATTCTGGGTTTCTCTACTTCAGGGATTCAGTGTTTCCTCCATGTTATAATTCACAAATCTGCATTTCTTCAGTGTCTAAATTTGTGCAGGTTTTGATTGCTCCAGAAAATTTTCCTTACCTGCATTTTTGTTGCCTGTAAGATTATGACTAGGTGTGTTTGCTCCCAGAGAAAAATAATTTAAATATATATATATATGTGTATATATCCACGAGCAGACTGTGTATGTTCATAAGAGAATGATCATGCCATGTTAACTGCTTTATTTAAGAACTGGGTGGCACATGCATAATCTGTCCATCATAGTATGCATTGTGGGACATCTATTTAAACACTAACCTTGCCAGTCTGGTATGGAGAGGGGTCTGTTTACTGGTAACAGAAGATTATTTAATAGCTTTGAAATTGTGGCAACCTGTCTGGTTATTTTTATTTCAGATCACAGAATCACAAAATAATTCAGGCTGGAAGGAACCTTGGGAGGTCTATAGGCTGTCCTCCTACTCAAAGTAGAGTCAGCTCTGAGGCCAGAGAGGGTTGCTCTTGAACAGTTTCAAGCACGTTGTCCACCTGGTGCTTGATAAACTCCAAGAAGAGAGACTGCACAACCTCTCTAGGCAACCTGTTTCGCCTCTTGACTGACTTCATGGGGAAAAAGGTTTTTTTCTTAAATTCAGTAAGAACTGCTCATTTCAACTCATGTGCCTGCTGTCTCCCCTCCTCTTCACAGACACCACTGTGAAGAGTCTAGGTCCATCTTCTTATATGATTTATTATGCAGCTCTAGGACATCATATACATTTTACAACGGGCAAAGGAAACAAGCCATGGCAGAACCATAGCTTCAGTATGGCAGCAAAAGAAGAATTCACACCTGTATCAGCTGATAAATGAAATATATATATATACACACATATATTTGGTCAAGCAATATTACAGTATTTCTTAAATTTTACTACTGAGCTCATATTAACTAAAGTTATCTGAAGCCTAGACTTTTGAAACATTTTTAGTCAACTTCAGGACTTTCGGTTGCCTGTGTTGTTCCAAGACTGTGGAGTTCTACAAGAAACTCATCACACTGCAGAAGAGACAGACACTAATTCTAATGTCAGAAGAGAACTGACCTTTTTGGAAATTCTCTAGATAAAAAGAAACCAAATCATGCAAGAACTGCTGTTAACCACAGCAGCTAGCATTAACCATCTCCAAGCAGGTGAAAGAGAAAGATGATTTTCAGCATTATTTCTACAAGTTAGATAACATTTCTGGAAAAGTTCACTGCTGTGACTCAAGAAAGTATGTTACTACTGATGGTACAGTTCACCTTTAGAATGACCCAAGACTGGAGATGAAGGTTACAGAGACAGAGCAAATGAGAGGTAGGAGGCCATTTCCATTACAGGACAGCATTTTTACTGCGGTGGAGAAGAGCTGCTCACAGCCTTTCTGTTTAGGGCACTCTGGAATGGCAAATGGCAAGCTGGAGGTAGCCAGAAATGTGCTAGGAGTGAACACAGGTTTCTGGAACAACCTCTTCCTCAGATGTGGAATGAGTAAAGGATAGCACCAATGTTTAACACAGAGTTTGATATATTTCTGAAAGAGTTTGTATGTTCTGTTACATGCTAAGTAAAAGGCTGGGCTCAGTAACCCAGGTGATTCATTTTGCTGTCATTTTTCCCCATTTCTTCCTTTCACAGTTTCCCTTTTCATTCCTTGTGTCAAGCTTTTCAGGAAACTGGAACACTGGTTATTTCTCTATTTCTTATTAAAACCTGACAGAGATATTTAAGGACAGAGAGAAAAGGTACAAGAGAGTGGGAAAGTATCCTGTAGGAAATAGGAAGGATGCCTTAGCTGGACAGTGTTGTTTCTGAGGCACCCACTACTACACAGACTGCCTTGCTTCTAGAACTGAAGGTGATTTTTTTACACTACATCAGTTCCTCCACTACTCCCTTTCTGGTTTATGATTTCCAGAGCCCAAAATTTGGTCGTGAATAAGAGGCTGGACACAATTTCCTCTGTGCACTGGAGTAGAGGAGAAAAATCACATAATGAATAGAATCTCTGCAGAAAAGTCAATGGAAAGATATATAAGGGATTCTATGTAAAACAAGACACATGAGTTTTTAGGAAGCAAAGGTCTCAGCTGTAATCACTGATTTACATGAAGTCACCGTGTGTTTTAGGAAGTGTAAATTACACTTGTGTTTTCCTGAAGCAAATTTCTGTTTTGTTTTGTTTTGGTTTTTTGCACTTTTCTGAGAAACAAATCAGTGCTAAATGAAACAACCCTGAAAAAAACTTGCCTTAAGACTTTGTTACATACCACTCTGGTAGTAGTATTTGTGTTGGGATAAACCAGCCAGCACTACAGGAGTATGGTGCCTTCCTCAAGTGTACACAAAAAGGTACTCAGTAAGACTGTGGAGCTCTTCAGTTAGTGAATTATTTATGTTTCACCTTGGACCTAGCCCAAAACTCATTTAAGCTGGCCAGATTCCTATTGACTTTGAGCATTTGGAATGAGGCTCCTAGCAATCACTATATTTTAGATATCTGAGAAAGCTCTTCTTTGCTCTCTGCAAAGCAAAACTGCAAGCAAAATAAACTAACTTCCAAAATAGATTATCCAAGCAGATGTAAAACCTGCCTGAAAATTGTGTAGGTCGGGGAAAATTATGATTTATTTATTAGTAATTTTTTGAAGAATAACTTGGTAGAAACTTTGTAGAAATTATGTAGAAACTTTTGTATTATGACAGGTTAATCAAAATGCATTGGCTTTTATTTCTACTTCTGTTGAGAAGAGATGCTAATCAATTTTTAAAGTTTAGACAATAATAAATTATAATCTGAGTCTTAGAAGCAAAAAAAAAAATCATTTAAAAAAATAGTAAAGATAAACACCAACAAGCGAGATGTACTTCAGTAAACACATATATACTGAGAAATGTACATATGAACATACAGAAAAAACAAGTGTACCTATAATACTGTGCCAAAAATGTTCAAATTTAGTGACATGCTGAAATCAGAGGCATGCACCTAGCAATTTTAATGTTTGGAAAAATCTTAGGCCAAAAATGAGGCGTTTGCACAGACATTATTTCCCATTTTGCACAAAACTCGATTGAGAACAGCTTCCAAACTCAGAGTCTCTGAGGCCCTGAAAATGAGGCTTTGATAAATATACTGTAAATACATAATCCAGAGCTCTCCCTTGTACTCAGTCTTCATGATGATGGGGATAATCCTTGAAAAGGAACATTTATTCAGAATAATAGCGATAGATGTTGCAGAAGTTAAGAAATGCATTCTTGCAGAGAAGATGGATACATCCTCGGTAAGAGCAAAATGCCTACATGCATTACAACATTACTAATCCGGGTATTTACAGTTCAGTAGGATCACTGACCAAATTCATTTAACGAAACTCCAGAGGGAAATGTCCTTAATGTCTGGGTTTGTCTAACCCTGCAGCAGAGCAGGTCTCAGTTCTCTCTGTACACATTCAATGTCAGCCACACCAGCAAGTTTTACCCACATAACCATGTTGGCAAGGAGACAGGAAAGCATACGTGTAGCTAACCAACAATGCTTTTGCAGCAGCAGAACTTTTATAGATTCAGTTATCCTGTCACAGAAGTTTTTCGAGTTCTACTTTTTAGGGACGTAGGTTTTTTATGTTATACTGCCTTTGCTAGGGTAAATTGTAGTTGTTTCTACCCATCTCACTCCACCTACAACAGTTTTTAACTGCAACCAAAAATAGGTAACTTTTGACCCTGGACAAAAGTTAACATCAGAAATGGGTGAAAATGTAATTTATCATAGTAAGTGTTTCATCCTAGTCAACAATCAAACATTACTGAAACTACATCTGTGGCTGAGAAAATATTGGTATTTTATCTATATGTACTAATATTTATCACCACTACTATTGCTATTTTTTATAGCTTTAGCTCTAAAATATTTGTACATACAATTAAGATTGAGTGGTCTAGACCAACCTATTTAATTGTCAGTCTGTTCCCTGGAATTTTCAGGTGACTTGGCATTCATGTGATTCCCATTTTGAAGTGAATTTTCCAGAAATGCTCGGCTTGTTCATCTCCTTTTGAAGTAAACAAGGAGAAGTGAGGTGGGGCATATATGTCAGTAAGAGGAGTTTTAGGCATCTGGGCTTTTATTTTAGTTTTTGATCCTGAAATCTGTAAGCCCACATCTGCCTGCTTCTGAAATCTAGAGAAGTTCCACTTTATAGATGAAAAAATTGTTACTCGGACTAAGTGTATCATAACTAAGCATTTTTCTGAACTTGTTCTATGTGGAAAATATTTCTTTTCTATCTTAGACCTCAAAGACTATCTTGTGTACACTAAGATAGACATTGAAATATACAGCTCAGCTATGTGTGAAAGTCTGATATAGAAATTATAGAATCATAGAATCATAGAATATCCTGAGTTGGAAGGGACCCTTAAGGATCATCAAGTCCAACTCTTGATACCGCACAGGTCTACCCAAAAGTTCAGACCATGTGACTAAGTGCACAGTCCAATCTCTTCTTAAATTCAGACAGGCTCGGTGCAGTGACCACTTCCCTGGGGAGCCTGTTCCAGTGTGCAACCACCCTCTCTGTGAAGAACCCCCTCCTGATGTCGAGCCTAAATTTCCCCTGCCTCAGCTTAACCCCGTTCCCGCGGGTCCTGTCACTGGTGTTAATGGAGAAAAGATCTCCTGCCTCTCGACACCCCCTTACGAGGAAGTTGTAGACTGTGATGAGGTCTCCCCTCAGCCTCCTCTTCTCCAGGCTGAACAGGCCCAGTGACCTCAGCCGTTCCTCGTACGTCTTCCCCTCCAGGCCTTTCACCATCTTCGTAGCCCTCCTCTGTACACTCTCCAACAGTTTCACGTCCTTTTTATACTGTGGTGCCCAGAACTGCACACAGTACTCGAGGTGAGGCCGCACCAGCGCAGAGTAGAGCGGGACAATCACCTCCCTTGACCTACTAGCGATGCCGTGCTTGATGCACCCCAGGACACGGTTGGCCCTCCTGGCCGCCAGGGCACACTGCTGGCTCATATTCAACTTGCTGTCTACCACGACCCCCAGATCCCTCTCTTCTAGGCTGCTCTCTAGCGTCTCATCGCCCAGTCTGTACGTGCAGCCAGGGTTTCCCCGTCCCAGGTGCAGGACCCGGCACTTGCTCTTATTGAACTTCATGCAGTTGGTGATCGCCCAGCTCTCCAACCTATCCAGATCCCTCTGCAAGGCCTTTCCACCCTCATTCGAGTCCACAACTCCTCCAAGTTTGGTGTCATCAGCAAACTTGCTCAAAATACCTTCTATTCCTACATCCAGATCGTTTATAAAAATATTGAAAAGTACCGGCCCTAAAATGGAGCCTTGAGGGACCCCACTGGTGACCGCCCGCCAGCCTGACGCAGCCCCATTTACCATAACCCTTTGGGCCCTGCCCGTTAGCCAATTGCTCACCCATCGTATGATGTTTTTATTTAGCTGTATGGTGGACATTTTGTCCAGTAGGATCCTATGGGAAACCGTGTCAAAAGCCTTGCTGAAGTCCAAAAAAATCACATCAGCTGGTTTCCCTTGGTCCATCATACGGGTGATCTTATCATAAAAGGAAATCAGGTTAGTTAGGCAGGACCTGCCCTTCACAAACCCATGCTGGCTGGGACCAATGACTGCTTTGTCCCCCAGGTGAGCCTCAATAAGTTCGAGAACCATCTTCTCCATGATTTTACCAGGCACTGACATGAGACTGACAGGCCTGTAATTGCTAGGGTCTTCTTTCTGACCCTTCTTGTAAATCGGCACAACATTTGCCAGCTTCCAGTCTACCGGGACCTCTCCAAATTCCCAGGATCGTTGAAAAATAATTGAGAGAGGTTCCGCGATGACGTCCGCCAGCTCTTTCAGCACCCGGGGATGAATCCCATCCGGACCCATGGACTTGTAGGGATCCAGGTGGAGTAGCAAATCCCGCACACGTTCAGGGTCGGTTGGGAGTTTGTCATCCCCACCGTCCCGGTCCTCTAGCTCAGGGCACCCTGTGTCCCGAAGCCCATCATCGGCATTGAAGACAGAGGCAAAGAAGGCGTTAAGCGTCTCTGCTTTGCCTATGTCATTGTCTGTGAGGAGACCTTCCCTATCAAGGAGCGGCCCTATGTATTCTTTAGTTCTCCTTTTTCCATTCACATATCTGAAAAAGCCCTTTTTATTTTCTCTCACAGACACAGCCAGCTTCAACTCTAGGTGTGCTTTGGCCACACGAATTTTCTGCCTACAAACACGAACAGCATCCCTGTATTCTTTCCATGACACCTGGCCCTCCTTCCAGTAGCGAAACACTCTCTGTTTCCGCCTAATCTCCATTAGAATGTTCCTGATCAGCCACGCCGGCCTCCTGCCCCGCCTGCCTGACTTGCGATATTTAGGAATTGCTTGATCTTGTGCTTCTAGGAGGCATTGTTTAAAGAATGACCAGCACTGGTGGACATCGAGGCCTTCAAGAGCAGTTTCCCAGGGGACCTTGCTGACTAGTTCCCTGAGCAGCCTGAAGTCCGCTTTCCCCATATCTAGGGATGAGGTTTTGGTGGCACTTTTCCTTCTGTCACCGTAAATTTTGAACTCAACCACTTCATGGTCGCTTTGACCAAGGCGGCCACCAATCACCACATCTCCCACCAGACCCTCTCTGTTTTCTAGCAACAGGTCTAGGAGGGCACCTTTCCTAGTTGGCTCCGTTAGCACCTGCACCAAGAAGTTATCATCTAGGTGCTTCATGAACCTCCTGGACTTGCTTGTGTCAGCCGTGTGGCACTCCCAGTTAACGTCTGGCAAGTTGAAGTCCCCCATAAGGACAAGGGGAGTTAATCTCGAGGCCTCTCTTAGTTCTGTAAAGAATAATTTATCGGCGCTATCGTCCTGGCCAGGCGGTCTGTAATAGACTCCCACAACGACATCCCCTTTATTCGTTCGTCCCTTGATCCTTACCCAGAGGCTCTCAACTTTGCCATTGCCGACCTGAAGTTCCACACAGTCCAGCTCCTGCTTCACATATATCGCCACCCCACCACCTCGCCTACCCTGCCTGTCCCTCCTGAAGAGCCTGTAACCATCTATCGCAACACCCCAGTCACAGGACTCATCCCACCAGGTTTCGCTTATGCCGATGATATCGTAGTTGCAGGACTGGGCCAGGACTTCTAGCTCATCCATTTTATTCCTCATACTGCGTGCGTTCGTGTAGAAGCACTTCAGGTGCGTCTCCTTACACTCAGCACCTTGTGGATCTGCCCAAAGGACCTCACTGGCACCCAGCCCCTCTGATTCTAGCGTACCTTCCCTTAGGTCTTCACCGGCGTGCCTGGTTTTAGCCCCTTCCCCCTTCGACTCTAGTTTAAAGCCCTATCTATCAGCCCTGCCAACTCCTGACCAAAGATCCTTACCCCTCTCCGAGAGAGGCACATCCCATCAGGTGCCATCAGGCCCTGTGTAGCATAGACCTTCCCGTGATCAAAGAACCCAAAGTTCTGCCGGTCACACCAGTCTCGAAGCCACGAGTTTATGTGAACAGCACGCCTTTCAGCTTCGATCCCCCCTATCGGAAGGACAGAGGCAAACACAACCTGCGCCCCTGATCCTCTAAGTAGTCGCCCCAAATCCCTAAAGTCTCTTTTGATCGCCTTCGGACTTCTCTCTTCTCTCTTCTTATGTAAAAGAGATAAAGAGAAATGAACTCATAAATGTCATAATACCATCTGAAATACCGCTTACTTGCTTTATTACCTCTGAGCACAGTTAGCTTGTAACATTTTCCTCTTCAATGAAGCAAATCTCATGAGTTTCAGATGAAAATAAAAATGCCCCGCGTGGCAAGCACGCAAAGTGAAGCTGCATTTAACTGCAGTTGGGGTCACGAGCCTCCTTCCCTCCCACTGGCACCCCACAAGTAGATAGCTGCGGCTTAAAGCCTTCCATGGAAAGTGAGAGGTGTCTCTGTCTTAAGCCATAGAGTGAAAATGGGAGGCTTTTTCGCATGGGCCTTTGCTGCTGTGACAAACGTCGTGGTTTCTTTTGAGGCCTACCCCAGCAATTCTCTTGTGCTGCTTTTTCAGGCAGAGATGATGTGAACACAGAAGAGGGCTTTTCTGGACCCTTCACTGTTATGGGCAGTGAAAAGTTACCACCTGTTAAACTACAAAGTAAGCACATTATATAAGTTTGTGCTTTATACCCAACAGAAACAGAGATATTGCAAACTTGATCTTTGCATTTAGGAGCATTTTTTTAAGGCTGTTCTTTCAAAATTCAGTTTTCACCTTCATTGTGAAATATGAAGGTCTAGCCCTTAACAAACTGTATCACTTTCTATTTATAGTTCTTTCTGTTAAAAATTAACAGTTGCCATTTCTCAGACAGTAAATTCACTCATATCACGACTATATTGAAAAAAAAAAAAAGTATGAATTCGCCTCTACCTTGTTTTCAGCTACAAGACCTTATTTATTCATCACTATGGCAACTGCTGCCCCAGCCCAGCTTAATAGGGAGCTTGTCTAGACAGCATTAAACATATCTGCACTTAACGCATGTCTGCTTTTAACAGCCAGGTGTGCAGAAGGTGTGGTGGAGGGAAGAGAGACAGCAAAATGGAATAAGTAAGAGAGTAAAAGCGTTTCAGGAGCCCTCACAAGTTACACAAGACTGTTTTGAATTCTGAAGGCCCTTTCTGAGTTGCAGTGTTAAAACGTTTTCCTTGCTCAGGACCCACGGATTTACTCAGACACGTGGAAGAACACCAAACTGGTTTATAACTGACTTGAGTAAAAGCCACCACCAGAGGTGGCTCCTCTGGGAGCAGAGGTATCTCTCAGTGGCAGCAGCCGATTTCATGGTTGATCCAGGCAAAGCACAACGTGTCTGCTGCTGAGCAAGGCCAGCAGCTCCTTATAAGGACCTGCGGGAGGTCCAAGTCCTGACTCAGACCTGCTGTGTTGACCATGGGGACTGAACACACCCCACACTGCTCATGTACCCACCATGGGAGGTCTGCCTCCGAAATGAGACTCTTTGCTCACAGGCAGTGGAGCAGCTGAGCCTGTGCAGACCAAAAGAGGTTCTTGAGTTCAGCTGGGTGCAGTGTGTGCAAGCAGAGTTTGTTCACCAAAATCTGGCACTTCAGCCATCCTGAAACATCTGCAAATATGTGCCCAACTCAGCAAGTACTTTCCAAGCGAGGAAAAGAAACATATTTTCAGCATTATCCTCACAGTGAAAGACAGCACTGCTTGATGACTAGAGTGGTGAGATGGGATATGGGAGATGCAGATACGATTTCCTGGTCTTCCCTCCTCCCAGAAAATGTCTCAGCCAGCAGGTTTGAAGATGCTAAATTGTCAGTGTGTATTTTTTGGAAATGTCTTTTCTTCTGTAATTAAATCCAGGTTAGAACAGGTCCAGCTGACATCCAGACCTTGAGCCTCCCAATGAGCAGCAGGCATCCTCCCACTTCTCCTGGTCCCACTTTTTGTCACAACAACTTTATGTTGAGTAAATGTTTTATCCACAATGAATTTAAATGAATTTAAAAATGAATTTAGCCACATTGACTAAATGTTGAGACATTCTCCTGAAAGACAGAGGGTAAAATACCCCTGGCAGAGGCAAGAGTTAAAATGTGACCTTTCCCATTACTGGAAATGGGAAGCAATAGTGTGAATCTAACCCTTCATATATATTTCTTATTTTCTGTAAGAGACTGAAAAATATAACACTTTTTTTTTTCCAAGCTAAACAAAGGAATTTAAAATTTAGAATAGTTCTTTTGGAAGGAACCTAAAGAGATCAAGTCCAACCACTTCAGGGCTAACCAAAGTTACAGCATATTATTGAGGGCATTTTCTAAGTGCCTCTTGGAAACATATTAGGGGGCAAGAACAGTGATAAGGCAGAGAGGAACAGCAATAAAAAATGATGTGGATGAGTCAGTCTTAATTTTTGCCAAACTGAAAACCACCTAATTATTCTTACTGCTTAGCCAATGACCCTCATGACCCTATGTGGACAAGATAAAAGTTTGTTGCTTATGTGTGGTGGATAAATAGCATTCCATGATGAATACTGAAAATTTTAAAGGCGTATGGCACCATGCTCCATCATACTATCACTTAGGAGCTGCATATAGCACTTAGCATCATCCTTCGAAATACCCTGTTATGTGAAACACAGTTTCCAGGCAGAGGTGTCTGAAGGACTACACACCTGAATTTTTAATCGTTATCTGCTTATTAGGGATTTTTTAAATATTTAACACTTTAGTTTTACCCCTGTTGTAAGATAAAGATAGCAGAAAAGCACATACAAACCAGCCCGACATATAAACCCTGTATTACAGCTAAAATTAAGGAGTATACAAGCAGACAAAAAATGCTATCTCCGGTATTTACGTGTTGTTGTGGGTTTTTCTGACTGAGAGAAAAATCATTGTGGTGTACGTTGGCAGACACCGAACTTCCGTTTGGCACCAGGCGACACAGAAACACAGGAGTGTCCAGAATCAATTCAGGGCCGATGCCTGCTGGCAAGCAGGCTTATCGTGGGGATCACCAGAGATGGGTGTTGCAGCTACCTGCGATGCCAACACGCTGTTGCTGTGCTGCGGGGCTGACCGGTTGCCAGCGGAGTTCAAACAGTAAGCATCTCTGTAGAGAAGACTGTTTTTCTAATAAAAACAGCACTAGACGATTATGTATCCCATGTCCTGGTTAGGTCCACTGCCATTTGCCTCTTTCACATTCATCCCAAACCCATGTTCCCAAGACTCTATCATGGTGTCCATGTGTTACATGCCAGTATCCCACCTGAACATCTGCAGAGTAATGTTGTAGCGTTTCATGGGGCTAGCTCAGCGTCATTCTCCTTGGAGGATTTGGTCCTTCCGTAAAGGGACATTCCTGCAACACGTTTGTTTAATCCATAAATAAAAAGAAATGGCAAGTAAAACACCTTATGCATTATATTTTGTAGATCTGAGGTATCACTACAGTCTCTCTTCCTAAACATAGTATTTTGAAAAACAAGTACTTTTTCTGTACACTTACTATACTATAGTAATGAACCATGTCATGATTTCTGCTGATACGTATAATTGTGCTGACATTATATCTACCTTTAGTACTCAAAAGTTCCCCATCATTTTTACACAGCAGCACTATGCCAACCTAGGTGTCACTGTTGGGCGGACATTGGCCATGAATCTGACATCTGTTTGTCATACAATACTAATAAACCTATTGGCTTGAGATTAGAAAAAAAACTCTGATCTGCATAATGCTCTACCAAAGCCTTAAAGTAACTGTGTAAACCTGGTAGAAGTCACTCTACTGCAGACAAGTTAATTACCTGTAGCTGTTTGGAAATGCCTGAATCCTGAGCCCTAGGATATAAGCAAACAATGTTATTTTGCTTTGAGAGTGCAATTAAGCTCATGACAAGCTTAATGAGAGCAGTAGCATAAACAGGGGTATGTTGCTAGGCATCTGTGGGCAGGGTCCTATCAACTTAGCCTCAGCAGTTACCACAGAGAGTTGGCACAATACATTCAGCTTAACCTTCTTCAGTCTCCTTTGTTTAAATATTTTGGGGGAGAACAAAATAGCTTCTTGAGATGACAAGTGCCTAAACTGAAACATTAGTTGTAAGAGCTTAATATTCCCTACCAGTAAGCCAGACTGCTGATGAATGCCAGTAATTGGTATAATGTAACAGGGATTGTATGAGTAAGGGTTTAATCTGTAATCTCAGTGTTAGTATTGTCCCTAGGAAAATTAGCATCTGCATTTAATAAAGGATGCAACTTGCTCATACAGTATGTTGTTTTGTGTGTGTGTGTGTGTGTGTGTGTGTGTTTGATGAAGCCTCGTGTTTAATCCTCAGCATCACCTCCATTTCTGAGGCAAAGCGAACTATCAGGATGCTTCCTACTCTTTGACACAGAGTACAAAACCAGAAAGAACAATGTCTATCATACATACAGATGCTCCAGAAAGCTTATTGTTTTTCTACCCAGAATTGAAGTCCAAATGTCCAAAGGTGGCTTCTGACCTACTGCAAGCAGCTTCTCCCTGCTTCTGAGTCTGGCAGCCCTGCGCTACTCTACTGCAGGAGAACTGCCTGTGTGTGATGGTGCCTATGTTCTGATACTGATGCTCCTATGCACTGGAAGTACTGGGTTCATACTGGATTTAAGCATTTGGATATTAGGATTGGGTTATGTAATGCCAAGCCTGACAAAGCAGTGTTAGATAGAGTTTGTATTTAATAGCAATGAGTAAATACCTTTTTGTTTCATGTAACATGAAATGTAAATTTAAACATACGCTGTTCTTCATGGGTAGAACCAATACGGTACTACACATTTTATTGCACACTAAGATAAATGCAATATCAATCACTGTATTCTTTATAAAAGAATTATCTATTTATTGAAAAAGTAGAAAATAATTCACAGACTATAGCAAGAAAAACAAACTTCTGTCAGAAATTTCTTACTAGAAATCATGGAAATCAGAAATGCTGCAAAGTTCTACAGCAAAAAATAGCATTTTTTTCACTCGATTCACTGTCCTAATTGTCAAGGATGTCAATGTCCTCAAAACTTTATAGCTTACCAGGAAACATTAAAACAAGAAAACAAACAAATAAACAAAAACCTGCTTTAACTCTTCAGCTTATAAAAAACAAATATTTCCATTTCTGTAGTATCGTATCCCTCTCATAATACTCACTTGAGTGGACAGAGCTTTGTAATATTTGCAAATAAATAAATTAATTAATTAATTAACTAGTATCTTTGTTAGCTCTGCAGCTCTTCTGATATAATGTTGTACATTTGCTGTTTTTATTCCTCTTGTGCACTTGCTACTGCTTTTGTCTTGCCAAACCCTCTCTAGAACCACTGAAATGGCAGCTGGGCTAAGTAGCCTAACAGAAGGAAAAGGGGAGCTCTGGATGCCTTGAAAAATTCTCTGGTCTACAGTACTACCAAATAAACATTGATAAACTTGTCCTGATAAAAGTCATTGACAACACCAAATTTTACCAGTGTGATGGGAGTTTACTTCAGTGGGACAAGGATTTGGTCCATTTTTACTGACCACTTTGAGCATATGCACGAAGCATTTAAAGTAGTTTTCAGGGAAAATGTCTTATTTCTGTAAATTTCTTATAGTCGCTCTTCCATGCATTTGTTGTGCTTAGCTTAAAAAAACAGTTCTCGATTGGAAGCTCATTCAGAGAAATCCTAAAACCATCTAATGTTACACATTTGCCATCCAAAGCAGCAAAACAGTACTTGGCGTAGATGCTCCTTGATTATAAATAAGAAATAACAGAAATATTATCCTTTTTTTGCAGTAAACTACAGAGCTGCAAACCTTCCACACTGCAGATCTCAGGGTCAGATTCCTGTTCCAGCTGCAGCCTGACAAATCCTGGGAAAGAGATGAAATGCTGTGCAAAAGTAATTGAAAGCAGAAACCAGTTTTTGCTCATTGTTTAGATACAGCTGTCACTGCAGTAGGTTATAGGTTTGCATGGTGAACTTTATCTTACAAATACAAAACACAGAGCCTGTAGCTGTCTACACCCAAGGGCTGCCAAGGGCTGTGACAAACACATTTCCAGGCTGTGCTACAATGCCGTAGTCTTAGCAAGCCAGGACTGGAATGCGCGGTGTTTCTACCTATTAGACAAATGCCAGCTGAGCCCTAATTATATTAAACAAGATACATGAAACACACATACAGAAGAAAATCTGTTCCATTTAGTCCAATGGCCACATAAACCATCTACAGCCCTGTACCACCAGAGACTCCAGGAAAAGAAAGTATTGTCTTTCCCATTGTCTTATCTACTCATGCTTCTTTTTTGATCTCTGGAGAACAAAGTACTGAAGTTTGAAAAATCCCTCCAGCCCCAGAGCCCGTAGGCTGAACAACCCCTCCGGCATGTTATTTCCCAGCATAGACTGAGCACACATGTTAGAATACAGCTTTTTTACTTCTATTTTAGCTCCAGCAGCAACATTAATAAAGCATGGCAACTTGCCCTCATTCCAGTTCAGTGGCAGCCTTATTATACAATGTACTTTGATGTACAGTAGTCTCTTTGATAAAAGATGGGGAGATAAAATCATATTGCAACACAAAATCTGATCATTTATCTCACTCTTATTTAGGAGCATGAGGTTACAGCTAAACTGTGGTACATGTTCATCACATATTTGACTTTTTACAGGAAAATTTTGTTTTTAAAAAAATTGATACTTGAAATTTAGTGTGATAAGTGTCTTTTCTGGACACATTTCTCTCTGCAGTTTCAGTAGTAGTCTGGCCCTTCAGCACATTGTTTATGGAAAGAAGGGGAAAATGCCAAAGGGAAAAAGAACACTGAAGCCTGAGTATGGATGGAGCAAAGAATTGAGTAATGGCTGCTGGATCTGACCTGCCTTCTAAGACGGAATTGTAAGCCTTCTCAGTTTCTCCTGTGTCAGTCCTGTTAGGGGGTAGAATTTATTTCCAGTATCCATTGAGAAACTGAAGACATTCCCAGAGAAAGATAAAGATTGATGTTCTGATTCAATGAACTCATTTTCCCAAGAGGAAGATTACACATACTTAAAAATAAAACTGATGAAAAAAAATGTTCCTGAAGAGTAGGATTTAATCAGAAAAGTTACTGTAGACCATCAACTAAATAACTTTACATTTAACACAGAAATATTTACTCTTTAGCCTTTGAGAATCTTTGTCAAATTAGAACTGAGCCTCCTTAGCTAGTGACCACAGAACATTGTATAACAAAATTCAGACCAATTTGTCATTTCAAGAACATCTAAATGTATGGTAATGGGAAGAAATTAAGATAATAGAAACTTTATTTCTCTACTGTGTTAACAAACCTACCCAAATATTCAGCCAGTAGGATCTCAGTGCTCCCAAAAGGGTTAGTACCAACAGAATGAAACCAGTTTCAGATCTGCATGAAAAAAATAAGTAAACAGTGCAAAGTGAGTGCCTTGCCCAAGTATGATGCAGAGATGGTTCTAAGAATTAAAAAGCACTTTTCTTGATTAAGATTCCCAAAGGGCACAGAGAATGTGATTTGTCCATTAGCTTCAATCATGTGCTCTTGTCACATTACTGAGAGTAATGCTGCTCTGTAGCATACCACCACCCTCCACCCCTAACAACAGTGCATCATCAGCATTTGGGCCTGACTGCATTTTTTGTGTATCAGTGAAGGCCACTGGTATGAAGACTGCAAAACACGTAGCGGTCCCTGAATTCTTATGTGTAGTGTGAGGGAGAATGGAAAAGCTGGGAAAATGTAGGTCACACTCATGCAAAAGAAACAAGTGAACTCACAACTCAAATCACAGAAAGGGCCAAAGAGCTAGGTTCCTGAAAGCAATATCTGTAACAGCAGCTGTGATGGAGGACTCTGCCCTTGCCCTCGAAGCAGCAGCCTCTTTCACCTGCCCCTCAAGAAGTGCTAGTCCTGAAACTCCATGGACAAATTTGCACAGCCTGAGGGGACTGTGTCTGAAGATGAGATCCTGCAGTCCTGCATGCCTTTTTCAGAAGAGCAATTGCCATGCTTCCTGCAGCCAAAGCTGCTATTGGAACAGCTTTGCTCACCTGAAACCTAAGCCATGTGTTAATTCACTTGCTGGAAGACTGCCCTCCAAAGTCTAGCAGACAGGATCAGATTGTCTGTGGTGTCTAGCTTCCACTGGCTTTTGGCAGAGTAGGGTGGCTGACAGGGAGTTAATAACAGCACCTTCAATCCCATTCTAGTTGGAGACCCAAATGTGGGTTAAACCACAGGAAATATCTGCCAGTTTCTGCATTATGAAATAAATCTCATTTTGTCTATCTCCCTCCCTACACTTGTGGTTCCAGAGGTAAAAATGGTGAATCTACAATCTCTGGACATGCTAGGACTCTTTACAACACACAAATTTGTCCAGGTAGAGAGTTTTCAACTTTACTGAAACAGCTGGGTGTCTGAGAAAATTCACAAAGACAACTTCCATCCAACTGAAAGATTTCTGGGCATTCTCAGGGATACTTTGCTGATGTCCAACACAGTGAAACCACCTGCAAATTTTGGGCAGTGGATTTTAACTGCAAAGTTACATTCTGGTGATAGACAGCAATGACAAGGTCTAAAAATGACCCAGAGGAAAATGGTTTTAATCTTGTTAGGCATAGGCTAGACCCTAATGCAAGACCCAAGTGTGAGGCTCATACATAGCACAATCAAGACCTAAGTTACACTAGTCTGTTCAAATCTTTCGTTGTGTAGAAACTATGTCTTTGAATGATGATCAAATACACAAACATTTGCTATTGAATTTGCCTTCCAGCAGATAAAACAATTTTGTTTACTATTCTGTGCACTGCAGTTGTTCTGGGGATTCATCTTGTGGTGCTCTACCAACACTTGCTGCAAATTAAGAAGTTGGTAGAGTTGTTCCCTGCTGTCAACCCCCCTGCTCTTCACCATGTTTCATTACTATATACGACTCCCCTGAAACTACAGATCACAGGGGACCTAAATTCTGAAGACCACTGTTGAAAAGCTGTAGCTAAATACCTACTAACAAAGCTTACTGCACGTGTCACCATGAAGGCAGACCAAGGAGTGCAACATCATTATTTGCTTAAACTATTCTAGTGAGGTTGGTTGAATTTTTCTCACAGTTCATAAAAAGTATCTCAAGAGAAAGGGAGCACTGGTCTGTAAAATGTAATGCCAGTTTGTGCTCTTATCTGCAGTACGAACATGGTACTGCCTGATCCAGTATTCAGTGGAAAACAATTTCTCTGCAAAGAGTTTTAGATTGCAGTGGGATTGCTGCCAGAGCAGAATGTCAGTTTAGGCAACAGAGCCTTGAATCCAGCATTGCTATCATGAATTCTTCCTGGAGGATGCCCCGTTAGGCTTTAGATTTTGAAGCACGGCAGAACTGCCAACTCTTACTCACCTTTAGTGAGATTCAATCATTCATTACTTTGTACATCATTCTTCTTTGATAATGGGTCTCAGTAAAAAAATTATGAGCAACTCCACACATCCATAGGAAAGTCCCTCACATTCTGCTCTTGAAGCTAATTTTATAACCCTGTGTAAAAGGAGTTGGCAATGAGGTCTTTCATAAAGGAGTGGATCATTTCATTATTACTGGAAATATAGTCAAGGGAAGAAGAGCCCATCTGGACTGTATTTTTGCCAACCTTCCATCATATGGTGACACACAATTGCCGACATCTACATTCTTGTTTAAAATTCTGATATTTCTTTCCTTCTCTATCACCATTAAATTAAACCCCAAGGAAGAACTGATGTCTGGACTTCTGTGGAACAGTTGTGTTTATCATCAACCTGTGATTCCACAGACACCATTTTTTTCCCCTTTGGATCTTGAAAGACAATGTAGCTTTCAGGAGCTCACGGACTGGTGAGAAATGGGAAAGATAGAAATGCTTACCACGGGTTTTGCTAAACAAAACCTATTTTCACTCTCTCAGACCAGGTCAGAAAGCTAGACGTGGAGCCACAGTCATCTGGCTGTCCCCTCAGAAGGGACTGTGTGCCTCTCATCCCCCAGACAGGAACACAGCACCTCCCACATAAACACACTTCAACTCTGATTTAGCACAACCACTCCCAGGTGTTCAGTTTTCATTATATTACTCATGATATTGTCAAAAAGACATTCAGTTACTGCCAAGTCTTTGTCTAGTATCAAGCAGACTTGAATGGTCCAAGGGGAGATCAGGGTTCCTAGGGGATTCCAACGTATGACAGGATACGGCCTTGGGGAACAGTTTTCATTCAGCCTTACAAGGAGAAGAGCTGAATTCAGGGAATTCAGATGCTGCTAGAAAGTCGTGTGTTGAATCCTGCCCAAACACAGATGTCCAAGAACACAACAGCTGCAAATAATGAATCACAGTCATTTCCAGAGACACCCATGTGGTTTTTGTTGCTCTCGGATTTGTTATGCGAAGCTCACGATCAAAGTTGGGAAACTTACAAAGAAAAAGAAGAACAGGAAAGAAAAGCACATTCTGAAAGTCCAGCAACTCAAAGGCAATTATGCAAGATTGCACTACTACATGAATCATTGCAGCTGATTACTGGGAGTAAAGCAGATGTACAGAATGTAAGTACAGGCATAGTGTTTCTGTGCTTTCATCTCTGAGATAATATCCATGCTCCCAAACTAATATATAGTGCGATCACTGTGCTCTATCATACTGATTCCCCAGATGTGCTTAAGAGATGGGAAGTGTCAGATAAAGATAGTATCTTAGTAAAAACTAATGGTTCAAGCAGGATCAAAGCTAGGCATTTCTCAAGGACACTTTAAATAGAATGCATGAACTCTCCGGGTATAGTTTTAAAAATAACTCTCTTGGTAGAGGAGTCATACAGTCCAGACAAAGGTCCCTTCAATTTCTCCTGGGAGATCCAGATAAAAGTATAAAGAAAAAGGAATGTCCATGAAAAAGCAGCAAAGAGCTAACAGAGCAGTCTCTAATTCCAGGAACTTTTGTAGCTTTTCAACTCAATGTTAATGGTATGGGATACCAAGAAGTAGGAGTAAAGAAGTTCTTTTAGCTCCTCTTGGTTCCTCACAGAATTATTGTCAGAAGAAAAAACAGTAATAGCATTTAGTCTTGCTTCTTTCCTTCTCAAAAAAGATAGTGCAGGAAGAGTGTTAAAATTATCTTGCTGCATGGAAAACTAACTGCATCTCTGGAAATCATGTTTTCTGTCTTGCACATCGGCATTACTTTCCTGGGAGAGAGCTCCAAAATATTAGGGATTCCATAAGATGGTGAACCAGTGTCTTAGTCTCCCTGCCTTTCTGTGGATCCCACTTTGGCCATAACTTTGTTAATACCCACAACTGACGTGTACAATTGAAATAACTCTTGGTTAACTTCTGATTCTTCTTTTGCTTTATAAAATTCGTATCATCTTCTGTTATACATTATTAAATGAAACAAAAATGTCACTGCAGAGTATAAAGCTGTTGTTTTTATGGGACCTCATGCTATTGTCTAAAGTGAAGGGCTCATCTAGATAAGCTTACGTGCAATCCTAACTCTTCCATTGTGCATATATATTACAAAAAGGATATTTTTTCAGGAGAGCTAGCTGATACATTTTATTAGCTATCTGATACAGTTAAGAAAGTCAAATAAGCTTACACAGTTGCTTGATCAAGCCAGACAGAAGTAGCAAGTTCCGTGCCAAACAGATGTTGGAAATGATACTTATCTACATCACTCTTCTTATTCCTACATGGACAGTAATAAGTCTTGCACTGGATAGTGGCTTGCTCCAAACACAAAGTGACATTTTATGCCACAATAACATTTTGGAATAAAGCAGTGGAGAAGTGAAGTGCATAAAGCATTCTCTTCTATATTGCTGGTATCTACCTCCACATGGGAAATGCCCTAATTGTAGAATACATGTCAGTTCATGGTTCAGCTTGTCAGTACACACACCAAAGAGAATAAAATATTTAATCAAGAAAACAATGACATCTTCATACAAGCAGGACATGATATATATCCCAGTAGCCACAAAGAGTGGAAAATATTTAATACTTTGTAGGTTGGGTATTAGAAATATTACACCATCAGAGTTCTTCTGGGGAAGAAAGAAAGGAAAGAAAGAAAGAAAGAAAGAAGGAAAGAAAGAAAGAAATAAGGAAAGAAAGAAGGAAAGAAGGAAGGAAGGAAGGAAGGAAGGAAGGAAGGAAGGAAGGAAGGAAGGAAGGAAGGAAGGAAGGAAGGAAGGAAGGAAGGAAGGAAGGAAAGAAAGAGAAAGAAAGAAAGAAAAAGAAAGAAAGAAAGAAAGAAAGAAAGAAAGAAAGAAAGAAAGAAAGAAAGAAAGAAAGAAAGAAAGAAAGAAAGAAAGAAAGCACCTTTCTCAAATTGGAATTGAAACTGTAGATAAGTCTTTACTGAACAGAAATATCCTTGAATCCTGTATTAAAAAAAAAAAAAAAAAAAAAGTCCTGAAAAGTTGGAGGTATATATTAGGAATTAAACTAGCTTCCACCCTTTTTTGGTAGGCAGTACCAAAATATGCAAGAGAAATTCTCCTACTCAGTCTGTCATCTCTAAAATAGTTTTTCAGTATGGATCAGATCTTTGCGTGTATCAACCTCACCAATATATCTAACAAAGTGTTTATGCCCCCTCCTATCCTTACCGAGGGTGCAGGCAGGAAATATTGAGCGAGACGTGAGAGAAAAGGGATAATGTTCTAACCAGCATAACCTTGCACTCAGTGTGCAGTACCTTCTCTAACTGGGGGAAGCCTTTGGGAGCAGTTCTTTACCACAAACCACCTATAAGCAGCTGTTCTGTGCCTACAGCAAGTGGTTGTTCCTCCTCCTGTTGTAACTTGTGTGAACCCTCTCGCAGAGTTCATTAAGGCACCTGGTTGAGGTGGTAAATTGAAAGAAACTTCAATCATTTATTGGAAGCCATAATTGTAAACCTGAAATAAAGTGCTTGGAGGGATTATAGAAATCTTCCAGCTGCTTGAAAAATATATTAGTCCTTTAGGGAGGGCTGCAAAGATTGCTATTTCAGCTATTTTCCTGTAAAACTCATAAACATTGCCTCTCAAATCCCAAAATCTCCAGCCAAACTCCTGCTGAGCAAATGGAATTTTGCCCAAACAAGGACTGAATAAGGTATTCTGCAGTGAACTCTGTGAGCTTGGCATTGAAGTATTCATTGTCATGATAATGCTATCTATTCTCATTGAATCTGACAAGATGGATAGTCACAGAGTTTACTCGTTTTTACAGTTTGTCCCATGAGGATTTATTTAGCCTGGGAATTCACTTGCCACTAAATTTTCACAGTATATACAAATCACTGGTCATATTTGTGTTTGCCCTCTGGACACCTGTAATTTGTGCATCATAATTTTCCATCACTTGTTTATTAGGTAAGGACAAAAATACAAATGTCTTTTTGGTAGTTGTCAATATTTTTACAGCTTGTGGTTTTCCCTAAAACCAGAATACTATTAACAATAACTTTGTTCTCCTTAACTGCCTTTATGGATCCCTCAGAGGCATCCAGTAAGAGCTTCTGGATCAAGAAACTGAAAATTCTTGCTAACTTATATTACATACTTTAAAGTGCTGAAACTGTTGACACGTAGTAATTTTTTTAAATTTGAGAATAAAAAGTAGGACTCTGATGTGCTGTGTGACAGGAAGTTTTTCTATAGGTCTACTCTTGCCATGAATTACTACAAGAGCATTATAGTGTAGCCTCAAATTACTGGCCTTCTTTATTAACACCATGTGCACAATGCAAATATCAGCTGTATTGTCTTGGAGCTGTACAGGACCTTGAAAGTGTCCTGACCTGGACTTTACTGGGACTGTCAATTCCCATGATTATCACTCACAAATGAACTACACAGATTGTGTTTACCCTCTGTCGGAGGCACAGCACTGTGTGTTATTGTTATGTCTAATGCCACCATTTGCTAAGGGCAGAACCAGACAAAAAAATAAAGAAATTGGCTGAGATTAGCCTAACACATTCCAACTTCACAGGCCTATATGAGAGCCAGACGTAGGAAATAGTGAAAGAAAGTACATCTAAGTGATTTGAATGTAGAAAATTCAGATTAAATATTTCGAGAGAACTCAGTTCCGATTTCAGTCATGTTAAGAGGTGTCTTGGACAGATTCCAATTCAGATAACTGCATGAAGTCCAATTCTTCCTTAAGACGTGACTGAACAAATACTACTTGGATGATCTAACATCATTGCAATGGGCATAATGCAAAATCTGGAACAGAGTGACCTCTCTGATACCTGAAACCGTGTATCTGAGTTATGACCATGAGATCTACTTACATTTTCTGCACATTTTGAAGGAGCCAGGATAATTTCTGAACTGATCTAATGCTGTTGAGGACAGCAGCAATGCTGGTATGTGCCAGTTAAAACACAGTCAAGCAGTTTTCTTTCAGTGGCACTTAAAATGAAGTGTGAATATTTCAAAATAGAAGGCCTAAAATTATACTCAGCAACCCAAATAAGTGGCTTGATTTTCAAGTGAATTGGGTGTTTGAAAGGTCTCATTCAGCTGTTGCTATTAAGCATCCTAGAAAATCAAGCTGCCAATTTGCATACAACTACACATTCAATATATAGACAAATGTGTCTACATGCAAACACATTCATCGTTCTCTGTTTTTCCCATCTTCACTCAGAAAAGAAAAAAAAAAAAGAAAAAAAAATGTGTCAGAGAAAATCCAAGAGAAAACATGGGTTCAATAAATGGCAGGATGTGAAGTATTACAGCGTATGGCTCCACATAACACAGATGACAATCTTTGTCCCTGGATACCCCATATTTTTTTGGCTCATGAGCAATAAAGAACTAAATTTATTCTAGTGCAAGCAAATTCCCATTTGCTCATTCCCATGGATCCTGCATATTGCCTGTTTTCTCTGCTTGTACTGTACATGACAATTTCGCAAAATCCCCCTAGAAGTTGATATTATAACAGGACCTTCTTACACACATAGCAAATATACAACCGATAAACAGAGTGAGATTCATGCCCCTATTTTTAAACTCCATCTATGCAGGCACGTACCTGTGAGTTGAGTGTCTGTACCCACAACAGTCAATGAAGTCCTAGTCAATTCAGTCTGTATGCTGCAGCAAACAATCAAACTGACCAAACACTGGTGTATGCGCTTTGCTATGAGTCAATTTCTATTCTCCATTAATTAGACAGAAACGCACAACATGGGTGACCTAAAATGAAGTAAGATGTATATCACCTCCAAAGTTTCCCTGCCTGAGTTCACTCCCATCTTCATTCAGTTGTCAAAAATCTCTGTGAAATCAGCCATGTTTTTCTACTTAAAATCTTATTTTCCCACGACTTATGTGGTTTATTCCTCTCCTTTTTCTCTTTGTGACTGTCTAACATTCCTGCAGTCTGACCATCTTGCCTGACCTTCCAAGTTTCTCACAGGGCACTTTCTCAAGTCCCATTCTCTTCTCTTTTACTACTGTATTTCTGTTGATTTGTTTGCACATGCAAGCCTAAGAATTAACTGGGGCTGTAGAAAAGTCTTAATTTTGCCTCTTTACCTTAGAACTGCTTCATTCTACCAAGACAAAAAATTCAGCAAGCTTTTTGCAGTGAACATTGCTTTCAGTTCAAGCTGTTTCTGGACCCTCACATTCAGGTCCTAACAAATGTCAGGGACATTCTTTTGCATAGCATAGAACATAACTGGACCTTGATACATACTTCTATATAAAAAACATCACTTTTCACTACATATAGCAATAAGCAGTGAGAACTCAGCCTTGATCCCCCTTTTTTAATCTGAAGGATAGACCCATAGAGATAAAAGCAGGCCAAATTTACTTATCAGGTCTTTGCCAAGAAAGGACTTTGTAGGGAGAAGATTTTTTTCCACAGAAAAAATTATTCCATGGGAAAAAAAAAAATACAGGTTGCATGTAAAAAAACCATTGTACATACCAGTGTGCTTTTAATAAAATGACAGTTTTTGTATGTAGACAACAGAATTCACTCTCATTTTAATGTGTGGTATGTCTCTGGTTTTCTTGTATCCGCAAGCCCTCAGAAGATATATTTTTTCACATTCTTCCTTGGGGGCTTTAGAAAGAAAAGAATTTATCCCCAACAGACCTGAATATATTCTTCCTCCTCTAAGTTCTGTCTCCCTCTTAAGTCCAGCATGTCTTGAAGTCGAGTGCATCCTCAGTAAGTTTGCAGATGACACCAAGTTAGGTACCTGTGTCGATCTGCTCGAGGGTAGGAAGGCTCTGCAGGAGGATCTGGATAGGCTGGACCGATGGGCTGAGGCCAACTGTATGAAGTTCAACGAGGCCAAGTGCCGGGTCTTGCACCTGGGGCACAACAACCCCAAGCAGAGCTACAGGCTGGAGATGAGTGGTTGGAAAGCTGCTTGGCAGAGAAGGACCTGGGAGTACTGGTTGATAGTCAGCTGAATACGAGCCAGCAGTGTGCTCAGGTGGCCAAGAAGGCCAACAGCATCCTGGCTTGTATAAGAAGCAGTGTGGCCAGCAGGGCTAGGAAGTGATTGTCCCCCTGTACTTGGCTCTGGTGAGGCCGCACCTCGAGTACTGTGTTCAGTTTTGGGCCCCTCGCTACAAGAAGGACATCGAGGTGCTTGAGAGAGGCCAGAGAAGGGCAACGAAGCTGGTGAGGGGTCTGGAGAACAAGTCTTACGAGAAGCAGCTGAGGGAGCTGGGGTTGTTCAGCCTGCAGAAGAGGAGGCTCAGGGGCGACCTTATCGCTCTCTATAGGTACCTTAAAGGAGGCTGTAGTGAGGTGGGGATCGGTCTATTCTCCCACGTGCCTGGTGACAGGACGAGTGGGAATGGGCTAAAGTTGGGCCAGGGGAGTTTTAGGTTGGATATTAGGAAAAACTTCTTTACCGAAAGGGTTGTTAGGCATTGGAATGGGCTGCCCAGGGAAGTGGTTGAGACACTATCCCTGGAAGTCTTTAAAAGACTTTTAGATGTTGAGCTTAGTGATATGGTTTAGTGAAGGACTTGTTAGTGTTAGGTCAGAGGTTGGATTTGGTGATCTTGGAGGTCTCTTCCAACCTAGACGATTCTGTGATTCTGTGATAAGGAAACTTGATTCTGTGGAGGGCACTGTAACAACAAAACCTTTTCCTTCAGGTGAGGAAAAAGATGTGTTAAAATACTACACCTGGATTAGCTCTAAATTCTTCTTTCTCTTTTTCTCATTCTAAAGCCTGTTCTCATCAATAATGCTGCTTTTAAATGGCTAAAAGCCAACACTGGGAAACAATACATTTTTCTCCACCTCTTCTCCATTTCCTGGCTACAGTAATGTTCCTGGTATAAATGCACAGACCTAATGGTGGATAGGGGTGAGAAATGATGGGGTGTGTTGGCCTCAATTAGATATATGTACCCTGTCAGAAGTACTCGTGCTAACACTGTGGCACTAAGAGTATTATACCGGAGGATATACTGGGAAAGCCATGTGATCTTTCTCCTCTAGTGTGATATAGTGCTCTAAATGTAAATTTTCTATAAATCTTGATGCAAGCCTCAAGCCTTTACATGATTCTTTATAAAACACCCCTCTAAACAACACCACTGTTTATTTGAAATGTTACTGAAATCCTGTTAGCATGACAGTTCATGTGAGTTCTCCCAAGTGTTCTCATGAATGCATTGTATTAAAACATGCCACATGGGAACCTCGCTGTGTCACCCCGACATTCTGCAACAATTCCCTGTACTCCCAGGAGGACCACACATCTTTATTACCTAATGTTTGTCAGCCACATAATTATTCCTGATGTGGAATGAAAAGCAAAGCACTGTTGACCAAAGAGCTGTCTAAGGAAAGTAGGTGGCATAAGACTTTTTTCTATTATTTCCCTACTAATGATAACCATGTTTTCCATATGCCTTGAGTACCTATTTGATATACACACTGCCCTAATCTTTGTTTTAGTAATTTACTTCATATCATATTACAAATAAACTATTTCTGTAGGAATATTGCGAACATATTTATTTTCCCTTATACCTATTTTCATTTCAGAAGTGTTACATGAAACAACTTAGTCATAGTGTCTATTTTAAATATCAAAGAAGGTTAGTAAGTATAAATTTTGGTGCTCGTGGCAATGTTTTTGTACAAATATATTAGTAAATATGAAGATGTGAGCAAAATTAATTCCTGATTTAGTTTTTTTCTGGGGAAAAAAAAAATAGACTCAAAGGCAGTGAAATTGAATAGACACAGAAGTGTCACAGAAGTAACCAGTGCTATGGATCAAACAGCGTCCTTGTTTCAGTCTCGACCACCAGGAAAGGGGAGACGCTGGCAGCAGTACTTAGCAGTACAATCAGGCCATCTGCATGTGCATGTCAGGTGCAGGAGGTCTGCTACACAACATCACATTTGCTGGGCGGTGAGGTAGCATATGGTGCCCGTGCACCAACACCTGCCTGGTACAGCTCCTGTGCCATCGGGATCATTTCCTCTCCTTTGTTCAGAAGGTGTAGATGTGGCCGTGGGCTTTGCATATGCTAAAGGAAATGCTTCTTGGGTTTTGCTCCACCCTGCGTCAATCTATGTCTTGCAAGGCCAAGCATCATTTTACAAGGCAGTATGCAGCTAGACATCCTCTCCCAGTCCTTAGAAAATACCACAGATATGCTGAGATCAGTTGCACACTAGGTTGGGATTACCCAGTACTGTCTGCTCTTAGGCATTTGGAAATATTACGGGCTGACCTGCAAAGAAAATGGTTATCAGCAGCATGGACAGCATTTTTTGGCCTCTCCAGATCTACTTCAGCCACATGGACTGTCACCAGCCCCTTCATGTCAATGTGAGACACAGGAGTGGCACAACAGTACAAGGAGAGACAGGTGGCAGAGAGATTAACCTGCAGAAAATATGTAAGGGAGGAGAGTGGAAAATCAGCTGAAAGTAAATATTGACTTAATGCCTATATCAACATACAGTTCTCCTCTCTTTTCAAAACCCGAGGGGACAGACAAGCAGGTTTGAAACAAATCTTCCCAGCAGTGCAGATGAGGCTGCTGTGCTGGTGTCACTCAAACCCCATCATTGTTAATCATTAGCGGAGATGAAAAGGTTATCAGGGAGAGACAGGGAAACAGAGCTCAGCCCATAAATAGCACCTGCTTCCAAGAACCACCTAATGACTGCATCTTAGAAATCAGGGAGAGTCTGTCCAAATCCATTAAGGCACTTAGCATAAACATGTATAAAAGATCTGTTTAGTTTGGGTGAAGGAGGAAAGAAAAACAGAATCCCCAAATGCTGGGAAAATATATAAAATTACAGACAGTTTCAGCCATACTAAGCGGTTCATGGCCTGTCAGCTTCTCCATTAAACCCACACTTTCAAGATGTTATTATTCAATTGTTAAATTTGCTACAGGAAAGTAGTAAGTTACATTAGTTAAGCCATGTTGGTCAAGTGCAAGCAAGCAATCTTTCTGTCATTATTCCTTTCTTTATAAGCATTTGAAAACAATTACAAAGCCATTTTAAATGTCAATAGCACAAGGTTTAAGAATTCAAGGGGCTACCTATTTCACAGTAATAGTATAAGGATTAACAAAATTAGAAAGTGGGCAGCAATATGAAGCTATAAAGCTCTGAAGCAGTATGAAATGCAAATACACATTTAGGTTGGAGAGTGCAGTTTAACAGCCAAGATAAATTTTACTCTATTGACAATGATAGTAGTGAGGGCAATAAAAAGGTGAGCATAGATTAAAAATATCACCCACAAACAAGGAAGTTGGGCTTGATTTCTTTTTCCTTCTTTTTAGCACACAAAAGCAATTGACTTTGACTGCAGCTTTTCAGAAAATGCTGGAGCTTTGTCAGGAATTTATTTCACCACTATGCTGCTAAGCTTGCTTAGACAGACTGTTGCATCTGTGGGCCTATCCTGGGTATTTGGGAAGGAATGGAAACTTGAAAATAAGTCAGTGAGTTTTGCTGTAGAACTCTGAAACAACTTACAAGTACTTTTTTCTTTTTTTTTTAATTGGTGTACTAGGAATGGGAAATATCACCTCCTGAATGTGAACTAAAAAGTGTAGTAACTCTTTTGTATGTATTCTTTAAGTCACAAAATGTTCTTGTGAGACCCCACCTGGAGCACTGCATACAGCTCTGGGGATCCCAGCACAAGAAGGACATGAAAGTATTAGAACGAGTCCAGAAGAGGACCACAAGGATGATCAGAGGGCTAGAGCACCTCTCCTATGAAGAGAGACTGAGGGAGCTGGAGTTGTTCAGCCTAGAGAAGAAAAGGCTCCAGAGCGGCCTCATAGCGGCCTTCCAATACCTAAGGGGGGCCTACAGGAAAGCTGAGGAGGGACTCTTTGTCAGGGAGTGAAAAGAAAGGACAAGGAGTTTAATGCTTTAACTAAAAGAGGGTAGGTTTAGATTGAATATAAGGAATACAGTCTTTATTCTGAGGGAGGTGAGGCACTAGCACAGGTTGCCCAGAGAAGCTGAGGATCCCCCTTCCCTGGAGGTGTTCAAGGCCAGGCTGGCTGGGGCTTTGAGCAACCTGGTCTGGTGGGAGGTGTCCCTGCCCATGGCAGGAGTGCTGGAACTGGGTGGTCTTTAAGGTCCCTTTCAACCCAAACCATTCAATGATTCTGTGATTCTATGAAACTGCAGTGGGTAATTTACCCTAGAACAGGTTTCATTCTCATCCAGGTCAGTAGTGATCAAGTGTTGCTGATATATGATCACCATTTGGAAGCCAATCTAATATACACTACCAGGCTCAGAAAGCAGACAAAAATGGAATTGCTGTGAAAATAAATTCTTCATGAAGAACTGCTGGTGCATATCTATACTTTTTGAGGGTTATGCTCACAGGAGTCCTGGCTGATGCAGAAACTATGAGTACTGGATCCTGAAGGCACTCCCTTGCTGATCCAGAACTTACATCCAAGGTTCTCATCTTGCTTACCTCCCAAGACCCTTTTTAAAGGATATCCATTTTAAAGGACAGTTTGAGTTGATGGGGATTGTACTCGGGCATGCACAAACATACCCAGGTTCTGCATAGCTCTCCCTCAGGGGCTGCAGGTGAGTGCTGCTCCTGATGCTGTTTCCAAGAGCAACGTAAAACCACAGGTATTTCACAAAAGGACATACAAAGAAGTAGTATCAATCAAAGAGCAGTAGCATATTAATAGTCCTCTGTTTCTGTTATCAGTCTTTGGAAAACGGAGGTGAAACTTACAGTGTGGCAGTTTTGTTAACCCTGCTCAACTTAAATATAAAGAAAAGCAACTGGAGTTTTTACATAAGGACACAAAAAGCTCTTAGTTTAGGGAACATACTGCATAAAACAGGGTTCTGAGAGCGTTTGCTCTACATAATGCTTGATAGTTAAGGCTTAGACTTGGCAAATTTTGCATAATGAAAAAGTAAATGTTGTTCTTGAATGTAAACTCTTACAGCTATTAGTAGAAAACCACAGCCCCTAATCATTCCCCATGGCATGCTTTCAGTTTCCTTTTTAGGGTTTGCTGGAGTTCCTATGCATTTGCTGCTGTTATTCACTTTTCAAAAGCTACCTTTTCCCTTTGTTATCATTTTTTCAGTCTTCATTTACGTTTAATCAGTAAAGTCTCTGGCTAGCTTAGGGTTTAGATCCTTTCCTTCTCTCACCTACTGAGTCTTTCCTTACCTCTGCATTGTTCCTTTTTTTCTCTCTTTTCCGTCTCTTCCTTCCAGCAGCAAAATAACACTAGTGCACAAGCAACTCATGAATAACCCAGTGAATATTCTCTCCCTTCCCCCTCTTGTTCCTCAGTCATGACAGAATCTTTTGTCTTTTGTTTAGTTAAATCGACTTTCTTAGCGTTCCATCAAAACCACTGGAATTTTTCTCCTTACATGGAGATAGGATCAGACCATCCCTGATGCACCCTGACAGTAGCTGCCCATTAGTTCACTAATTGGGTGTTCAGCTATTCGGAACATTTTTAATTCCTGGATGACTTTCTTTGCACTGATTTGCAGTTCTTAGCTGTTGTCCACAAAACAGGACCAGGAAGGTGAGGGTGCTGCCTTGGGGCAGCAAGCATCCCTACAGTAGAGGAAGTGCTGTGCTTTACCCACACCTTGATGGACAGGGTCAAAGTGGCAGGCAGACAGCTCTGAAGAATGACTTTCTGTGCTGTCAAAAGTTTGTTAGAAACTTGATATCAAATAATTCCACAAATATCAAATGGCCAGTACTTTTGTTTGCTTAAGTTTGTGCACTTTGAACTCAATGAATGCTGAAAGCTCTTTCCTGCAGAGAAAAATTGTGAATCTCCACCACAGCATCGTGGTACTGAGAAGTGTCAACAAATGAAAGACCTATGAGATGGTCCAGAAACTATTCCACAAATGGCTTGTGGAGTCTCACAAGAGTCTCTGCTGGTTTGAATTGCCAGAAGAAAAGCAATTTACTTAGCACTTCCTTCCCATCTGTGTCTTACAGCTCTCAAGCATTGCCTCTCTTTGTGTCTGTCTGTGATACAACAGTGATAAAAGGCAAAGTCACTCAAAACTTCTTCCTTAACTTTTTTTTTTTTTTTCCCCTGTGATATATCACCCAGGAATCATACTATGAGGGAAGTAAATGGAAACAAGTACATCAAATCAGAGAGCAGCTGTAGTATTAATTATCTCTTTTCCTCATAGAGTTCTTCACTGGCTTGAGTTTGCTTGAAGAGGCTCTTGAAACGCAGCGACAACCAAAGTTTATGATAGTGGATTACACTAATACTGTCTTTTTCCCAAGGACAAGAAAAACTCTTATTTCTGCCTAAAGTTGGCAGAGTTTCTATGCTAGTCAGGATGTTTGCACTGAAATATTTACAGCAGGTAACAATTACAAGACAAAAGCCCATCTTGCTATGACACATTATAACAGATTATGATTTCACTTACAGTGAATCAGGTTCTTTAAATCCTTAAAATAACAGCAAGCATGCTTTTAACTGCTATCCTGGGTGAAATTACAGCACATCGTTTTTCCTTCCATCCTTTTAGCTCGGTTCCCAGAACTCTCCATACCTAACAATCTCTGGCGGGGGGGGGGGGGGGGGGGGGGGGGCGGCGAGAGGGTACTCAGTATATAATTTAGCAATTTCACATTTTCAGTGAGGAAAAGAGTGAAATCTCTTTTGTACTGAAAAAATACATAAATAAATAAATAAATATTTTCTGACACGTTTACTCAGACAGAAGTACTTACCTTGCTCCCACAAGTCACATCAAAGCATCACCCACTGGGCACTTGGTAACGTGGTGTTCTATGGTGTTCTATACCAGGAATTCAGCATTAGACAATAACATCAGTAATACTAACAACGTCTTCACAGCAGACCCATTCAGAATCATCACCTCAGTGCTATACTGACTGCAGGTAAGTACTGAGCAGCTGCCTCAAGCTCTCCTCAAACAGGCCAGGACTGGTGCTGCTGGCAAGAAGATTGGAAGTGTCAGGGAGCTCTCCAGGAAAATGAATTTGCCCTTTATCTAGTTTATGTGCCAATAGAGAGAATGCATTTATTAGGCTAACTACTGCAAATGAACACATCAATAGCAACAGTGGTAAGAAATGCCTCCTTCCATCTTTAAGCCAAAAAAACTGTGTCATTTCCTCTTGGACCAGAGCCTTGCTGCTGTGATTCATGCTCTGCTCGGTTTGGTTACTATAATCCCACTGCACCTTGAGCTATACAGATGCAGAATAAAAAGCTAAAGAACCAGAAACATTCACAAGGATCTTCACTGTGGAATACTTTCATCTACAAGATGAGAGTGAGACTTATCCTGATACAATGAAAGTGCCATTTCAAGTACAGTCTTGGCAAAAGTCCAGTCAGCTATTCTTGAGCAGATCCTGATAGAATGACAGAAAAAGTCAGAGGAAAGTCTTTTATGTCAGTGACCAACTTATTCACACAATGGGTGAACATATTTAATATTACTCTCAGGCTTACATCCACTGTCTAGATATTCCATTGAGAATAGCGCAGGCAGACAAAAGAGAGAAATCTGCTCATCTCATGCAATTTGCATTGCTCAAGCAGCCTCTGGAGCTTAAGATACACTTTTTCTTTTTTTTTCATAAACAACAAATTTTGCTAAGAAATAGCACTTTGGATTCTGCTCTCTTTGGCTCATCTAGTGGATCTGAGTCCAGTGGAGTCTCTCTGCAAGCTGGGGAAATCTGAATTTTATGAACTCCATGAATCACTACCAGCTTTCCTCACTTGACTCCAGAGTCTCCCAGTTTCAATTCTTTGGACATGAACCACTTCAGCAACAACATGAAATACAGGGTGGAGGGTTCTTCTGATGCAGCTCATGGCTGTGAAGCAGGGTTAGTCATCTAAAGACCGACAAAGGACTTTAAAAAAAAGCTGAAGTAATGTCCAGTTATTTAAAGGAGAACACTGAGTACACTACCAGCACTTCCCTGTAACAGCCTATTCCAAAACCAAGCTATGTATTCCAGCCAAACTGATCACATTTGTTATCATTTTCATGCAGTATCAATGACATCCGTATTTTGAATGAGATCAAACTAAGAACTGAGAAATATAACGCAATCATTTTAGCATGAGTTTCTAGAATGAATGTTACCATGGTTCCTTTTTACACAGTATGTGTTTTACCTTTTTCTTTTTCTTCTTTTTTAATCAAGAGATCAGATACTGGTAGACAGACAGTGAAGAATATAAGCAAATCTTCCTGGTGAAGTGCATATGACTTAACCAAGTATACCGAAAGTCAAGGTAGATAGCTCTCTTGACTTAGGCACATTAGAAGAAGTGGGTATTTGTCATCGCTATGTGGAACTGCTGTAGATCCAATTTCTCAAGTTTCTAATAAATGTGAAAAACATTTTTTTTGTCTTTTTGTTGTTGTTGTTTTCTGGTTTTGTTTTTTTTTTTTGCTTTGTTTTGTTCTCTTTAGTGCCATATCCTCTAGAAGAACAGAATTTCATAACAGGCTCAGCTTAAAACATGTGTTAGAAATCTTGTCTGTATTTTCTGTCAGAACATCTTTCAGAGATATGGTAACCTGAGGAGGATCCCCATATATCAATCAGGCAGAGCCATCCAGTCAAGGACACATTATTTGAAGCACTGTCATGAATCTTAGTGGAAGTCTTCCATTGTTTCCAGAGAAATCCAGAAAAATGTCCTATTCCAACATCTCACAAAACTTATTATGGCTTGAAGCTGCACAAAGCAGGAATAAAAGGACAAATTACCATGGCACCTGCAGCTATAAATATATATATATAGTTATAAATTTATAGCTGATATTAAAAAGTGGATGTATTTATATGCACACAAGAAGTTCAATATTGTCTCTTTGAAAGAAATGCCTCTATTCTAACAGTACCTTGTCTAATGTTCTCATGGTAACATCAAGCCATGCAGAACTGTGCTACTTGAAATCTGCTCATCAGTGGCAGCCAAACCAGTCATAGTTAGAATCTAGAACTGCCCTAAAAATGTATTTTGCTCTTACTATGTTCATGCCTAATCAAGTAGAATGAAAGAATAATCCTCAACCAGTAACAGTTCAGATTTATGTGAGACTTGACAATGGATATCCATCAAAATAAAGCAATTGGCTTTAATTGTTTCCAGTCATTCACAGTGGAAAATCTTATCAAAACATCTGACAGTGACTACCTTGACTTAATTTATCTCCTGAAATTAAATCTGATTCATACTACTGAAAAATCTGGTGTTTCACAAACCAAGGCTGCTTTTGTACTAAGTCAACTGTACTACACTGTTCTTCCCCTTCCTCCACCCCAAGAAAGAACTGGGGGGGGGGGGAGGAAGGGGGGGTGTTGAATCCAGTAATTAAATATAGATTAATTTTGTCTACCTAAGTACATAAGTAGGTTTCCATCAAATTAACAAGTTATGAGTCTAGAAGATCTAGGGTAAAATCTTCAGAAGTACTTCAGTCTAAATGTAGATTCCCAGATGTAGATCCCTAAACAGACATTTTAAAAAATAGGGTGTAGGCTCCCAGCTCATTGCATTGTCTAACACTTAATTTCTTTGTGCCATGCTTTTTACTCAAAGCCCTGGCTCCAAGGCAAATTCTTTGAGATAAATTATCAGAAGTGTCAAAAATCTAATCTCAAAACACTTTATAAGCAAAAAACTGTGTATCTTCTGAAGTGCTTACTGGCTACTACTTATGCAGAAAGATACTTAAACATCAATAGAACTTTGTTGTAAAGTTACTTTGGAGAAGCATCTTCAGCTGCACTGGTGCAGCTCAGGGATAAGACCTAACACATGCTTTTTCATTCTTCTGACCTCTTCATAGAATCATAGAATGGCTTGGGTTGGAAGGGACCTCAAACCCTCCTGCCATAGGCAAGTACGCCACCCTTGTGGTCAGGCTGGCCAAGGCCCCATCCAGCCTGGCCTTGAACACCTCCAGGGATCGGGCATCCACCACTTCTCTGAGCGACTTGTGCCAGTGCTTCACCTTACAGTGAAGAATTTCCTCCTAATTTCTAGTCTAAATCTATCCTCTTTTAGTTTAAGACCATTTCCCCTTGTCTTATCATTATCTACCCAAGTAAAGAGTCCTTCTCTATCTTTTTATAAGACACTTTTAAGTACTGAAAGGCCTCAGTGAGGTCTTCCTGGAGTCTTCTCTTTTCCAGGCTGAATATTACCAGCTCCCTCAGCCTCTCTTCATAGGAGAGGTGCTCCAGCCCTCTGATCATCCTCATGGACTGACTCTGGACTCGCTCTAACAGCACCACATCCTTCTTGTGCTGGGGGCCCCAGACCTGGATGCAACACTCCAGGTGGGGCCTCACAAGGGCAGAGCAGAGGGGGAAAATCACCTCCCTCCACCTGCTGCCCACTCTGTTGATGCAGTCCAGGATGCAGTTGGCATTTGGGGCTGCAAGCGCACACTGCTGGCTCATGTTGAGCCTTTCATCCAACAATCGTCCATACCCATTTTCTTCCCCCATTCCTAAATTGCCCATAGTTCTCTCGCCCAATGTCCCATTTGCAAACAGCTAACCCTGAAACAAAGTTAATGCCACATGTTCCAGCCCTGCTCTCTGGCAGCACAGAGACTGTGCTTGATGATCAAGAAAGTACTGCTGTGGATAACTCTATTGCTGTTGTAATGTCCTTTATGAAGAAAATTAGTCTTCTTTAAACAGAGAAGCACAGTAACTTCTCTGAATTTAGCCCTTGCATTATTATTTCTTGTCCTTCTCCACACTAACCTGAATCCTGTGTTTCATTGTATTTTCTCCCCTGCTCATCTTGGAAATCAAGTAGGGGGAACATCAGCCATAAAGAACAGAAGTAGTCAGGAGAGGCTACGGTCATAGCACATCCTGGTGGAACTTCTCGGTTGCTATGGTGAATCTCTCAATTTTGAAGATGAGTGTGCTGTAGTGGCTAGGAATAAGCCAAGCATAATGGTTTTGAGATGACTATCTATGCTATGTACAATAAACACTTTCGCTTGTGTACTTCAGTCAATGGTTACTGCACAAGTTGGTTTCTTAGATGTTTACTATCTTGATATTGAGGCATCTTTAAGCCTCGGTAGCTCTCATGCTGTAATTGTTGCTGAAAAAAATAATGATAATAAATAAATAAATAAATAAAAAGTCTTCCTTCATTTTGGCTTTTCAAAGAGAGAGGAAAGAAACTCCAATGAGTAGACTAGGCAGCATTAAAGCAAGGTGTCCACAAGGGTGTAACTGAAGAGTTTCTGGGGGAAATTGCTATTCCATTCTTCACCTTGCCAAACAGGCATTTCCTGGTTAGTCAGTTACCACTTGTCTGAACCATATTCCAAGCTCAGAGGTCCCTTCATTGGTGTGTAACAGTGCAGCTAAAATATACAGTGCTTCACCACTGGTCAGCTCACACATCGGCTCCTCCAACCAGGGCACATCGTGTTTTCTGACTGATGGAGGTACCATCTGCACAAGGTCTAAATTTCTCGGTCATGTAACAGGCTGGGAAGCAGAAAGCTCTGCACATCTTTGATTGGGATTTACTTTACTGAGGGTGAAAAAAGAAAAAATATATATATATAAATATAAATATAAATATGAAATTCATATTTAGAGACACTCTTAGGACTCAAGGAAAGGTAATCAGCTCTTGGCAGATTGTACAGCTGTATGCATGGTAGACTTCCCCAGAGTGTGATATCTAAAAGAGGAGGAATCCATGTAAAGTTCCTGAAATTATTAAATCTTCTTTACCTTTGTCATTCCAAAACCCAGCATTTACAATTCTCATATATTTACATTTTGTGAAGAAGACATACATCTCCCAAAGAAACGCTTTAGTGTCCCATTGAAGGCAAGTGTGTGACCTAGGAATATCTTTGGTTTGGGTCCCTGGTGCCCGAGGTCTATTTTGCATTTTCTCTGCAGCCAGAGAAAATAGGAGCTGAAGTTTTACGTTAAAAGAATATAAAACGACGTTTACAAATTACAATACATCACTACTATGCATCTGGAAGGAAAATAATTATTCCTTCTTCTTTTGTTCCCCCCTTCTCTTTGCCCAAATAGCTCCTCCAGAGCAGAGCTAGTCAATAGCATCCATCAAATGATGGGGGTGAAGTGGCTGAGAAAATAGCTCATGCATAAATTTTAATTTTGTCATCATTTTCTGGAGTTTTTTACTTCAATGATACCATAGGAAATACAAATTTTTTCTTAGTTTTGTGTGTCTGTGTTGAAAACTGGCTCTGTTTTTTGGCATTTGAGCTTTAAAACACAAATATTTCAACAGAAATATTTTGCAAACAGTAGATTTTTTTGGCTTAACTTTTTTGTGAAAAGTCAATTTCTGAAAAAGAATGATGATTTTTTTTGACCAACCATTCTGAGCATTGATCTTTCCCTTCCAGCATGGAACATTTTGTCAGTGAATTATTGCACAGAATAAAATTACTTTCTTTGCTCACTCTAGTAGTCACTAGCCCAGCTTGTTTCAAAGAATATGAGGAGCACTATTTATTTTAGACTCAAATTGATTTAGTCCACAGCAAGGTCAATGAATATACTATTGACAGTAGAAACACTGAAACTGTGCTCCAAAAAAAATAATCTTACACGTACAAAGGAAATTCCAGTCTACTGCTGCTTGAAATACATCCTCTACTTTGAGGTTCTGCAACGTGAAGCTCTGAAAATGCTGGACATTCAAGCCTAAGCAGTTTCAATGAACTGAACTATGTTTATCCATTTCTAAACTGGTTTATGGCTCATAATGGAAAGGAATTACTGTAACACAGCTCTTATAGTTCCCATCAGTAAAACTGTCATTTTAACATTCCATGGCTCTGTAAGGTCATGTCACAGCCTTCTCACTTCAGGTCTTCCCAGTCAAATTAATATTTTACTGCAGCCTAGTCCATTAGCACTGTTATTGCCTCACTAATCATATGCACCTAAGTACCAGTCAGCTGATATGTGTAATTAAGTAATTAGATATAACCTGACAATTTGCCATCAAAAACAAGAATTACATTTAAAGCCTTGAATAAGCACAGGCGGGATTAGGTGACCCACACAGAAATGTGTGCCATATTCTTATCACTTGTTTTCACCACAAAAGTAGTTGTATAAGGACAGGGTAAAACCTTGGCTCTGCCTCCGCAATGCATTGAGCAGTGAAGCTGAACAGGCACAGCTCAATGTTTTTCTGCTGATTTGTCAAAAAAAAATTGATCTTGCAGCATAACAGCATAAGGATCTTAGGGTGCTTTGGGGTGATAGGTGTCATGGGACACTGTTTACTTTGAAGATACAAGGCAGTTAAAGGAAACATATATACCACAATATGACATGCGTGGCCTCAGGTACCTTTATTCTAAACCGCGCTAGATTACTAACAAATATACACACATATGGCCAAGCATTTTTTATGTTTCCAGCTTGGCAAGACATAATAAAGACCTAATCTTGACTGGTGATCACCTATGATGGATGATGGGCTCAGAACCAGATGTGCACACATCTGCCTTTACTGCCAGTAAAATATGCCTCATTGGATGTTAGTTTTTCCCCTTCTGTGCTTGATGGATACACAGGTACATAAGTAGCTGTGCAGCAGAAGGTAGAGGTTTGAGATAATAGGAGGCTGCATTTTCTACCCATCTTTTCTTCTATTCCATGGAGACTTGCTGCCCACTCTTCCTAGGAGCTGTTCCCCATGGATCACTACCACATGAATCCAATCCCTGTTGCAATCCCCCCTCAATGTAGTGGAGAGAAGGAAGCTATGAGTATTGTCCCTTCCTGAGCACAGCAACAACAGCAGACATAAGTCTCTGAGGAAGTAAGACCACTGCTAGGCAGTGTGTATCCTCCCAGACAAACTCAGAGCTTCCTAAATAAACATGCTCTGCACTCATCCATTCTGTCTTTGCTTACTGCTTGGTCTTTGTTTCCACGTCATTGATAATTGTCAGCCTGGACCTCCATTTGCCACATCACTGCTACTCACACATTCTCCACCAATACAAGAATCAGCACTATGATGGGCAAGCTGAGCAGATTTCCACAGTGAATTATCTCCAGGTGTTAGACCAATCAGGGTGTATCCTGAATTTTGAGTAGACCCTGTCAAAAACCAAAGAACCTGGCAGGAAGATGAGTGTTCTCACACCTGCTAATCAAATTTGCAGGGTATTTAGAGGCACACTAATAGGAGAGCACATTAACAGACGCACGCTAATACCTGCTTGTATGTAGGGGTTGGAAGAGCAGCTGTAGAAGATGTACCGAAGATATAAATCAGAAGCAGCTTGCAATGGCGATATCAATGTATATGTTTTAAGAACTGAAGTTTCCACTTGGAAAATAAATAAATAAATATATATATTTTTGCCAAGCTTCCTAACACCTATCTAAATACTGGAGAAGGAAAACCAAAGTGACATATACTGGACATCCAGTGTGCTGCCGTGAGCACTTCATCCCAAGACAATGCATGCAGGAACACAGTAAGTGAGAGCCGAGAGGAGCTACTGAACTACCTTTATCCAAATAGAGGAGCCACTGAACTACCTTCATCCAACTCCAGTGTTTCAAATATCACGAGCAACTGGTGCAGAGAAGCCACAGACCTTCATCCTTCCTACAGAGCAAAATACCAGCCTCTCAGTACTGTGGAACCCTCTTGGGCTTTGTGTATGTTATTTGAACAGAAAAACCTCATCCAGAGATATGTCTAACATGAATGAATGTGCCTAAACCAGAAGTAACGTAAAGTAGCTGCCTTGTCATAGTCGGTTAATTGCTTTGTTGTTCTGAGGCTCATTTTTGCTGGTTTGGTGCAGCAGGCAACACAGTAAAAATGCATGCATATCTGATGTCCTCTAGTAGTCTGCAATCTAATTATACCAGCCTGTTGTTAGCACCCTTTAGTAAGACCTAAATTCAAGAGATAAGACAGAAGTGGATGAAGAAGATATAGCTGTGAAGGTTCATAGTATAGGAAGCCATGAAAAGTGAATGGATATGTTTCTGACAGCAGAAGTAGCCTAAGCCTCTCCCAGGAAAATATAGTAATTGAGGTGCAATGCATAGCACTTACACTGAGAAAGAAAAAAGCAAGAGATTAAACAAAACCAGGCAACATGGCTTGACAAGTAGTTCAAAGTCTAAAGCATGTTCTGGAAATAAATAAAGCAGTAGTGGCTAATGGACAGTTGCTAAGACAGTCATGATTTTTTTTTCCCTTGTTCTGCAAATACTGCCGCAATTTGAATTCCTGACCCACTTGGATGGAAGAAATTGCCAGGAAGATTCTGTCCCACAAGCCATCATCTGTATCTTGTGATTTAGCCAAACCATCGGTTTTGCCAGAAGTGAGACTCATCCAAGATGTAGCAGGGGACTGTGCACGAGCAGCCTGGGGTGGTGCTGTGATTTGTCTGCAGCATTGGCTAGGGCAAGGGAACTCTTCATCACCTATAGCCTGCCTGAAATGGGATGAGTAACAAGCCCACTTGCTCCTGGCCATCACCATACTTGGAGGCAAACTGCTGTAGAGTCACACAAAACCAAAAGAGTCACTCAGTCCAGAAAAATAGCACTACGGAGGAGGCACCTCAAGAGATTCTCTAGCATACACCTTACCCCTGGCACTGCGCTGTTTGCTGCCACCAGAGAAGTGGATGTGGGGAAGCACTCACAGAAGAAAAGATCATGAGACCAAGTGAGTTCATACCCCCTCACAGCAACAGGGAAAGAATGGGAGACTGAATCTAATTTGCTACATATTTATATTTCCCTTAGACTATGCAGCTTTTGTAAGTCCAGTCTAAAAATAAAATCAGAATGTTGGCTGAAATTTCAAAGAATTTGATGAAAGGACTACAAAGCACTGTTGAAGAAAGAGTGATAAAATGATCCTTTTTTTCCCACTGAGATTTTCACTCTATTCTTAACTCTGTTTATTTTCCCCTCTGAAACATTTTAATTACTTGAGAAGCAGAACACACTTTGAAGGAGAAGCTGAAAGATTCCATGTGTTTCCAAAAATTTCAAATTCTACTTTTGATTTATGGACCGTGCATTTGATTTCTGGCTATGGAACCAGCACAGCAGCCTCAGGACAAAAATCCTTCAGAAAATTAATACTTAGTTTTGGTCTTGTTACTTTCCTTTTTTTTCATTTTCCCAGTAGCACTTGTTCCAAGTGCAATGTTGTATACTTTCAGTAGTTTTCAATAGTATTTTTCTTCAGTATTGCAGTATTTTCAGCTTGAAAAACAACAACAAAGAATTGTGAGGAGCAAGGACACAGTGTATCAGAGTATCAAGCAAGATTTAAAAAAAAAAAAAAGAAAATAAACACTGGTTTCTTGAAACCTCTAAAGTTATTACAAGAAGTTTTGTGCACAATTATTCTGGTGTTCAGTTCAAAACTTAGAATTTGAATAATTATTTTTATGTGTACATCTGTAGTAATACAGTAATATGCTAGAGTAGATGGGGAAGTGTTCAAACATACATGTTTTGTTTATGGATTAGACTACCACTGTTTACTTTTGTTTTTTCTAGAAGCCTCCATAAGTATGGAAAAGAAATGGCTCATACCGTATGTATCTAAGATGTTTTCTTTTTCTTTGACTGTGCAGGACTGGACTACTTGAAGTGAAAAGTTTTAATTTGTGAAGAATTTGCTAGATTTCTTTCAGTTTTTCTCTAAAAATAGATCTTCCAGGGCTGAGTCATGGGTCATGTCCTGATGTAAACAGGGAACAACAAGCACAGGCCAGCACACAGCATTGCAACAGAAGCAAATGTTTCAGCAATACAGCTTGGAAAAGATGCTCACACTACAACTTCTACAAGTAGCAAAACTTTCTGGATTAATCCCTTATCTGCCTTCCAGCACAACAGTCATAATACTGTCACATTCAACCACTCCTTACCAGAGCTGTGGGCTGATACCTTTATCAGCTTGGAGTTATTTTATACTAACAACTCATGGGCTTTCCTGCAGCCTGAGCAAAGCATGGTTGTTTTGAAACAAGTGGAAAACTATTAGTCTCATCAATGACGTAAAGGTGTATCCAATGATCAATATCAGTCAAGAAAACTATGTGGGTAAGTATTTCTTTCATTTGAATTCCTGACACAGGAACTGTGAATGACTTACTGTTTTATAGTTGTCACCCAAGTCATCTCAGTTTGGAATCCGAAGCCAGATGCATTAGTCATTGATTACATCAGTCAACCTTTTCTGTAAAAGGGCAGCCTGTCAGTTTTGGCCAAGCATATGACTATACTGCAGAGGGGATCTTATCTGGGCTCCCACACATGACCTGGCTACCTGCTGCCCACTCAGACACAGGGGCTGCCAGCATTGCAAGGCAACCACTTGCCCTAGTATACCTAACAGAGCTGGTCCCCAGGTGCACAGGACAGCCACATCCTTATTTCAGGATGACTCCCTTGATAAAATGACATAACCAATGTAACTTGTTATTTGGAAGTAGAGTGGGGAGGAGACCATACTCTCTGAATCTATGAAAAACAGCTTGCAGACTTGCATATGAAAAGCTCACACTAGCCCTTCATTACCAGGATGTGCAAGTGAGAGAGGAAACAATCCCCCAGACACAGTTTGTAATTGCTTTCCAAAGCTGGACAACCCAAATAAGTACATGACCGTAACTCATCACTTTGTTGGAAAGTCAACTGCTATAACTAGCAGCGGTGGATGTTTCTACCAGGCAGACAACTGTGATGTCAGTAGTCAGCACTAGTAACATGGCAGGGATGAAAACTTGCTCAAGAGAACGGGCTTCCTCAGCTCCTTTGGACCATGAGGTGCACCAAAGGATGTTCTTGTCTTCTCCCAGTCACAAGAAACACACGAACAACAGTAGAGACCAGTCCAATGTCCTGAAGATGTCTGCTGATCACAAAGCCAGATTCAGCCACATGGAAGGTACCAAGATGGGGCAGAGATTTTCCATTTATCTCTTTATACAGGCAGAGTTCTCATTTACTTCACATAACACTGTTGCTACTGTGATATCTGCCCTCTCCCATATTTTAGAAAACCCCACTTACCCTGCAGCAATACCCAAATTTGTACCAATAATAAAGATCGCCTGGCATAAGTGTAATGGCACACCTACAAGTGGCACGTTGGCTTCTGAAGTGGCATTTGACAGACTGAAGGCCAGTCCTCTCCTTCTGTAACATCAGTGCCTTTGCCTACTATGTGCAATGTGACCAAAAGCAGGGTGGCATAGCTGCATATCTTCTGCAGGGGATGATGCAAAAATACTTAGTTTGAAGGAAGCTAAGGAAATAGTGGCATTATATAGATTATAAGGGGAAAATAGATGAGAGTTTCTTTTTCTTCTGTGCCCATATGTTGTCCTAGAAAGGCTGTTTCAGAAAATCTGCTACTTTCTAGTTACTTCATCATTCTGAATAATGCCTGTACTGACATACAGTCTAACCAAACAGTACTGATTATAAAATAATCAGAAGAATTTGAAAAATACTTTTTGTAAACCAGCTGCCTCTATACAAATAATCATACAAATGTAAAAAGAGCAAATGCGTGTCAAACTATGCCATGGACCAAAGGACAAGTTTAAGAATCAGCCATGACTGTGCAGCCGTGCCTGACAGCAGGAAGATTTCACGAGTGTATGTTCTTCCAGAATAACTTTTTCTCCTAGATCTATAATACCTGAATTGCTAGCCCTCGCACCAGACACTTTATGCAGTCCATCAAGGTACTTAATGACATTGCATATTTTTTATTCAACACTGGCACCAAGGAAATGTAAATGTACTGGTTAAGTGGCATATGATATGTTCATGTGTTAGATTCTAAACATAATCTTGTCAAGCGATGGATTAACTGGATGATTAAACACCTGGATGAGACTAATTAGCTGGTTAATTTATAGTTTGAACAGTTGTTTTTAAAATTAGGTTCTACTTTTTGAAGGGACGCAGGAAATATATGAGGTATACCTTTTTTCCACTGTGAATTGCTTTTTGCTGAATTCATATCAAAGTCACCCTAATATGATATCAGATTAACTTGGAAATCTGCAATTGCAAATATACTATCAGGATATAGAAAACAAATTCACAGAGAGATCTGCATAAGGTTTTCTTGAAGTTACAAGAACAAAAAATGCCATACTGAATTCAACACTTCTGCTGATTTGTGGTTATGAGTGCTCAGTCATGTATGCACGCACACTTCTAACAATATGTGGCTATGAGTGCATAAAATGGCATTTGCATTGATTTCACCAGTTAAGAAAATCAAGTCCACAATTAGGACAAAAATAGATTTTAATTACAAATGAAGGTTATATAACTGTAAATGCAGATGGAATAATTAGAACCTTTTTAGTGAAATCCTGAATGCTTATTCATGAAGCCATAGAGCTATAGCAACATCTGGCTCAATAAGAGAATAGAATATTCTTTTCATTTATTAAGTACCTGATAACCTGAATAGGCAACATGGTTCTGAAGTGAATCACATGTGAATACATTGCAGTTTTCATTTCTGAAAATCACACTAGTACATTGCTGAATGATGCATGAATATTTTAAAGTAAGGCACCGATGAACAGTACATAAAGCAGTAAGTGAATGAATTTAACATCTTACCTGTGTATAACAGTGTCCTGGTAGTGTTGTGGCAAAAAAGTGACATCTCTCTGAAAAACAGAAGACAGTACAAAG